>NW_005354756.1:1678605-1715596 GCF_000412655.1 Myotis brandtii | reverse complement strand
GGGGCGACCAGCCGGAGGGGCCTGGAGAGCCTCCTGTCCGTGCTGCTGCGGGGGGTGCAGACCTGAGCTCCCGCACTCATGGCTCGTCTTCTCTTAGCTTCTAAGGTTCTTGCTTTTCCACACCCAGAAGACAGTGCCCGAAGCCAGGGACACCAGCCATGCGCCAAACAACTGGGCCTCAGGTGAGCTGAGCTTCCTTTCCATCTGTTAAAAAAAGCACATTAGCGCCCGGCCGGTGTGGCTCAGTGGTTGAGCGCGGGCCTTATGAACCAGGAAGTCAGGCTCCAGGAGGTCACGGTTGGATTCCCGATGAGGGCCCTGCCCCGGTTGTGGACCCGATCCCTGGTGGGGGACGAGCAGGAGGCAGCCCATCAATGATTCTCTCTCATCCTTGATGTTTCTGCCTCTCTCTCCCTCTCCCTTCCTCTCTGAAATCAATACAAACTTATTTATTTATTTTTAAATCACAGTAGCTCTCAGTTGATCAGGAAAGGACCAAGAAGGCCTAAGGTGGCCAGGCTCTGGTTTTCGCTTTGAGTAAATACCCGGGGGAGGAAATGAGACTTTTGTGTATAGAGAGGGATGAATTTGGATGTGTAGGTTTAAGTGTAAAAGGGGGACCCAAGCCTAGAAATTCTCCTCCACTGTGGAAATCTAGATCATGTTCTACAAAGAAAAGTCACCTGCTGAGGTCAGAGAAATTCTTCATTGAAGAGATTGCCCCACAAATAGGAGACGTATCCCAGAGAGACCAGCATTGTTCTTCCCATACGCACTTTGTAAATGCTGGGTGCATAGTATTGAATAATGCAGACAAGTTCCCTTTTCTCATTAGCCAAATAGACAGTCTGCAAACAGATACACAAGATACCATAATTACATGTTGCCAAAGCACAATGCGTCTCAAGAGTGTGGTCCACTGGCAGTGTGGGCATCACCTGGGAGCTCATTAGAATTGCAGAGTCTTGGGCCCCATCCTAGACTCCGTCAGACTGGGGAGGAGGATAGCGGGGCCGGGAATCTGCTGTGAAAGCCCTTCAGGGGATTTTTATATACCTTCTCCAATTTGAGACACCTCAAGGAAGCTACCTCTCCAGGGGAGGCCTCCTAGAGGTAGGATCTCATGTCAAGGATGCGATAGAAACAGTCTTGGGAACTGCTGAAGAGAGAACTTTCCAGAGAGGAGTTCAGCAAATGCAAACCCCCTGTAGGGGGTGGGGGTGGGGGTGAGGGAAGCTGGGTGTACTTTAGAAATGGGGAAGTCAGAGAAAGTTCAGTGTGAGATGGGGGACGTAGGCACATGTCTGGTAGGTCACTATGAAGACTTTGGTTTCTACTCTGGGTTCACTGGGAAAGCACTAAAGAATTTTAAAAAGGGGAGGTGACATGGTTAGATTTATTTATTTAAAAGGTTTTCCATGGTGGTGAGTTGTTTGTGGAAGGGTATTGGTCAGTTGCATGTTGTAGATCAGGTAAAAGATTAAGTATTGTCTTTTTTTTTTTTTAATATATTTTATTGATTTTTTACAGAAAGGAAGGGAGAGAGATAGAGAGTTAGAAACATCGATGAGAGAGAAACATCGATCAGCTGCCTCCTGCACATCTCCTACTGGGGATGTGCCCGCAACCCAGGTACATGCCCTTGACCGGACTCGAACCTGGGACCTTTCAGACCGCAGGCCAACGCTCTATCCACTGAGCCAAACCGGTTTCGGCAAGTATTGTCTTTTTCATTTGTAATTAGACTTCATTTTTTAGAGAAGTTTTAGTTTCATAGCAAAATTGAGCAGAAAAAGCAGATCCCATGTCCTTCCTGCCTCCACACATGCATAGCCTCCCCCATTATCATTGTCCCCCATCAGAGTGGTACATTAGTTAAAATTGATGAACCTACATTGATGCATCATAATCATCCAGAGTCCATAGTTTGCATTAGGGTTCACTTTTTTTTGTTCTGTTATTTTTTAAAAATACATTTTTATTGATTTCAGAAAGGAAGGGAGAGGGAGAGAAAGATAGAAACATCAATGATGAGAGAATCATTGATTGGCTGCCTGCTGCAAGCCCCCTACTGGGGATGGAGCCCCGAACCCCGGCATATACCCTGACCAGGAATCGTACTGTGACCTCCTGGTTCATAGGTTAATGCTTAACCATTCGGCCACACCTGCTGAGCAGGTTCATTCTTGGTGTTTTACATTTTATGGGTTACAAACGTATGTGACATGTATCCGCCATTATAGCATCGTACAGAGTTTTCATGTCCTAAAAAATTCTTTGGGCTCTACTTATTCATCCCTCCCTCCCTGGAAACCATTGATCTTTTCAACTGTTGACATTGTTTTGCCTTTTTCAGAATGCCAAATAGTTGGAATTATATTGTATAGGCTTTTCAGATTGGTTTCTTTCACTTAGTCATATTCATTTAAGGTTCCTCTATGACTTTTCACAGCTTGATAGCTTATTTCATTTTAGTGTTGAGTAATAAATATTCCCTCGTCTGGATGTACCACAGTTTGTTTTAGACACTTACCTACTAAGGACATTGTGGTTGCTTCCAAGTTTTGGCAATTATGAGTAAAGCTGCTGTAAACTTCTGTGTGCAGGTTTTTGTGTGGACATAAACTTTCAGCTCATTTGGGAAGATACCAAGGACGTGATTGCTGGATCATATGGTAAGAGTATGTTTAGTTTTGTAAGAAACTGCCAAACTGTCTTCCAAAGTGGCTGTACCATTTTGCATCCCCACCAGCAATGAGAGAGTTCCTCTTCCACTCTTCCAGCATTTGGTTGTCAGTGTTCTGTTCTAGATTTGGCTATTCTGATAGATGTGTATCTCATTGTTTTAATTTGCATTTCCCAGATGACATATGATATTAAACATCTGATCATATACTTATTTGCCATCTGTGTGTCTTTTTAAAAAAAAAAATTTTTTATTGATTTAAGAGAGGAAGGGGGAGAGAGCTAGGAACATCAGTGGATCTGTGCCCAGAGACAGGGCACTGCCAACCTTGTCTGAATACAGGTGGTTCAGAGAAGAGACTGGAACAGGCAGGTTGTGGGGTTTTTTCAACAGAGCTAGCTTTTTGATAAAGTAAGAAGATATGAAAAGAAATTTGCAAAATGCTGGAAAAACTTTTTTAAAAAAAATATATTTTTATTGATTTCAGAGAGTAAGGGAGAGGGAGAGAGAGATAGAAACATCAATGATGAGAGAGAATCACCGATCAGCTGCCTCCTGCACGAACCCCTTTGGGGGAATCGAGCCCACAACCTGAGCATATATGCCCTTGACCAGCCTTGAACCCGGGACCCTTCAGTCCGCAGGCTGATGCACTGTCCACTGAGCCAAACCAGCTAGGGCTATGCGTGCGTACTTTAGATGGGCGGAGACGGGGTGAGTGGCAGCTACCTGTAGTGGTTAGTGTATAGAAAATAAGGTGACCAGAGTATGGAGTACTTGAGATAGGAGGTGCCGGAGGGACAGATCCACAGGGGTTGATGCAGTTACCAGGCAGAGAGCCCCAGATGCCAGGCTATGAGATTAGGATGACTTAGAGCTGAGCAGATGGGAGTGCGTTGGGGTTCCATGTTTGAAGTGGAATGACTGGCTGAAGGCGATCTTGATAGAGCAGACCTTCCACGGGGCTCAGAGTTGGGGACCTGCAGTTCAGGCTGCCTCCTTCTGCCCCTCACTCAGAGCTTGAGCAGGAACCTGTTGTTTCAGGAGTCCGTGACCTTTGAGGACGTGGCCGTGTACTTCACCCAGAATCAATGGGCCAGCCTGGACCCTGTGCAAAGGGCCCTGTACAGGGACGTGATGCTGGAGAACTATGCAAATGTGGCCGCCCTGGGTAGGTCCCTCTCATTGGCTCTTCGTGATAGTTTGACATCTTTCTCAGATATTTGGGGGGACTCTAGTAGCCCTTGGGTTTGATGACTCTGCGGGGGAGTTCTGCAGTCCCAGCCTTTGGAGATGCTGGGTGGGGAGATCCTGGTGCCCTTTGGTTTTGAAACTGGACTTGCTTACACCTCAGGGAGGAGTGAGATTCTGGGCACTGAGTGGAAGGACTTCCTGGTGCCCTGGGTGACCTGTTCCTCCATCCTTCCATTGTCCTGGGGTTGTGGGTCCTCCTCTCTGAGGAGAGTCTCCCAGGATATCAGTGCATATATCCTTCCTGAGGGGCTTTCCTTTCTAATAGCCAGGGCAAGGTTGACATTTCCTTGGAGAACGGCTGTCTCCCTGTCATTCCTTTTAGAGCCCATCCACTTTAAGCCCATCCTCAGAACCTTGGCTGGCTCCCTTGGTCTCCGAGGCAGTCCATTTCTCTCCCCTCCCAACTAGCCCATTAGGAGCTGGGCCTAGAGAGATCTCAGGAAGAGGTCTGGACGTCTCCCTCAACTTGTCTGTCTTTTTTTCTTACTGAAGTGGCATTTCCAGCCCCCAAACCTGATCTGATCTCCCAGCTGGAGAGAGGGAGTGCACCCTGGCGCCCCGATCCTTGGGAAGCAGAGGTTTTGCGAGGCATCTGTCCAGGTGAGTAAGAGAATACAGCAGTTTCTGGCTTGGCCTTCCTGGTTTACTGGAAATGTTTCTTCTGCAGCAGAAAACAAAGCTCCCTGTTGTCCATAAGGCAGTAGTCGGTGCACTCTGACCTCCACTGAGTTCCAGCCCCGAGCCCAGAGAGACCAGTCCCCGGAGTGCGTGGCCACACACTGTCGGCACACACATGTGGCCGTGCTCCTGCAGAAAGCTGTGACCCAGGAGCTCCTGAACCACTTTCTTTCTCACCTGTGGAAATATTTAATTTCATGCCAGTTTTCATGGCAGCAGAGGAGTAGGGTTTTTGCCATATTTTAAGGAAAATTTGATTCTGTGGGTCAAACTGATTTCTTTGTGCCACAGCTATGGATTTTATTTTAATTTGCCTTTATTGGTGCAGTTTAAAGATTCCTATGCCATAATATTTGGGTTTACATTATATTTGTCCTATTTGAGGTTGCATAGGAGAAGGCAAGGCACATTCCCCCCACCACGGCACCCAGCACATACACACATCCTCTAATTTCCCCAAGACTGCTTCCCAGTCCTGGGAGCTTTTCATTACTTGGTTTTCTTTCCTTTCGAAAGAAGGTTTCAGGCCTCACTTCTCACACATACTGTGATTTTGTAAGTAATGGTTCATTTAGTAATGATGCCACTATGGTATCTCCAACTTCTGTTCCAGCTGACTTTCTGGAGGAATCTTTTATCTCAGAATATTACGTGGAACATTCAAAAATGGAATTATTAGGCCATTATTCAGAATTTAGAATTCGGGTGGTTTCCTGGCCTATGAGGGCGGCGGGGGCATTATAATCTGTTGTTTGCTCACTTGTGTTCCCAGCCTGCTCCGCCTTGTCATGCTAGAGCTGACCTCAGAGCAGTCTCACTGGTCTTTTTCCTCTTCCGGGTCTCTCTCTTTAAAAAATTTTCCATTTCTGCTGATCCCTCTTATCTGTCCTTTTCTTTTCTCTGTCCCCGCTCATGCCTTCCTTCCTTCCCATTTTTTTTATTTTTTTATTTTTACTGATTTTTTTTTAATCCTCACCCAAGGCTATTTTTCCATTGATTTTTAAAAAAATATATTTTTATTGATTTCAGAGAGGAACGGAGAGGGGAGAGAGAGATAGAGACATCAATGATGAGAGAGAATCATTGACTGGCTGTCTCCTGCATGCCCCCTAATGGGCAACCCTGGCATGTACCCTTGACCAGAATGGAACCTGGGACCCTTCAGTCCACAGGCTGACACTGAGCCAAACCAGCAAGGGCCCATTTATTTTTAGAGAGTGGAAGTAAGAGGGAAAGACAGAAATGTTGATGTGAGAGAAACACATTGGTTGGTTGCCTTCTCTACGAGCCCCAACCAGGACCCGGGCCAGGGAGGAGCCTGCAACCAAGTTATGTGCCCTTGACCAGAATCAAATCAGGGATCCTTCGGTCCTTAGGCCTATGCTCTATCCACTGAGCCAAACCGGCTAGGGCTCCCTCTCATTCTTGAAGTTCTCATTCTGCCCATTTCACCTGCCTTAGTGCCCCCCACCCCCAACTCCAGCCTTCCCTATAGGAGGCACATCCTGTTTCCAATGTCATTACAGTTGTATTTTACTACTTTTCTTTTTCTCTCTTGTCCTCCTCTATGGATGCTAATAGCCATTTCATGGGTATATTTTTTAAAAATCGCCTCCTACAAGAGAGAATTAGGACCCCTGGATTCTGCTTTCTGTCCAGCTCAGTAATTTGGAGTGCTCATGGTTGCTTTGGTCAGGTGACGAGTCCTGGATCAAGGATGAAGAGCCTGCTGTAAAGCAGGAAGCCTCCGGAGAAACAGAGCGGTTCAGAGTGCCGGGAGGTGGACTCAGAAATGTTTCTCAGCGCCTTGAATTTAAAAGCAAGGCCACGTGGCCCACTTTCAGCCTGAATCCGAATCTGATACTTCGAGGGGGAATGAAGTTCTATGAGTGCAAAGAATGTGGGAAAATCTTCAGGTACAACTCAAGGCTCATTCGGCATCAGATGAGCCACACCAGGGAGAAGCCCTTCAAATGTAAGGAATGTAGCAAAGCTTTCAAGTCCAGCTATGACTGCATTATACACGAGAAGAACCACATTGGGGAAGGGCCCTATGAATGCAAGGAGTGTGGCAAAGGTTTGAGTTCCAACACAGCCTTGACTCAGCATCAGAGGATCCACACGGGGGAGAAGCCCTACAAGTGCAAGGAGTGCGGCAAGGCCTTCCGCAGGAATGCAGCCTACCTTCAGCATCAGCGCTTACACACGGGGGAGAAAATCTATAAGTGCAAGGAATGCTGGAGAGCCTTTGGTTGTAGGTCACTTTTCATTGTCCACCAGAGAACTCATACTGGGGAGAAGCCCTACCAGTGTAAGGAGTGTGGCAAGGCGTTCACACAGAAGGTAGCCTCCATTCAGCACCAGAGGGTGCACACTGGAGAGAGGCCTTATGAGTGTAAGGTGTGTGGGAAAGCCTTCAGGTGGTACAGCAGTTTTGTTCAGCATCAGAAATTGCACCCCGTGGAGAAAAAGCCCGCCCTGGCGAGTCCCCAGTGCCCCTCTTCAGCCTTGTCGCCGGGTCCTCTCCAGAGCCTGTGCTTGGCTCCCGCTGTGGCCACACCCTCGCTGACCTTCCCGCAGGCTGTGCTCCTTCCTACCTCTGGGCCTTTGTTCGTGCTGCTGCCCACATCTGGAATGCCTTCGCCACCTGTCCAAATAGTGCAGGTCTTCCCGGGCCTTGCTCCCACTGTTAAGCCTTCCCCGGTTCATCTCGCCTCTCGTGAGCTTTATCTTGCCACGCCCGTGGCGCTCACGCCCAGCAAATCTCCAACCTAATTGGAGTTTCATTTGTATTTTTTTCCTCACCTGACATGTGTTTCAGCTGTTTCAGCGCACACTGCATTGTAATCTATATATTTAAAGATTGTGTTTATATAGTATGTTGTCTTTTCTTCGTGGGATGGAAATACTTGATCTTTGCCTTGGCCCCTTTCTGGCTTGAATAGTAATGGCTGTATCTGGGGGTGCTGGTTGGACACTGGGGTGTTAGAGAAGTTTGGGAGAGGGCACATCCCTGTGTTAGGCCATTAGAGAGAAGCAACCTGAGAGAAATGGAGGAGAGTAGAGAATTGTAGTAAATTTGCAACAACAGACTTTAGAAATGAGTGCAGATTGTTGAGAATAGTTCGAGATGGTGTAGTAACGCAGTTGAAGTTGCATTGTCCTCGGCTCGGATCATTGAGGATCTCATACATCTATGCCAAAGCTCGTGTGAGATAACCAGTTTGATTCTCTGCCTTCCCCCAAACCAGTGTCTGTGGTGGAGAGACTGAGAAGCAGGCTGGCAGAGACCTCCAGGGGACATCAGCAGACCGGAATCTAAAGTGTTAACTGTTCCCTAGAGACAAAGCTATTCTAAGAGAAAGTGATGCTTCCCTAACACTAGTGAGATTCACCACAGTGGATGCCACATTGGTGGGACCATTAAACAAATCCACTTATTCATTCTCTTAAAAATATTGGGTATCTACTGTGTGCCAGGCACTGTAGGAAAACCAGGGAAATGATGGTGGACGTCTTCAACCTCCTGAATCTTACAGTTATTTGGGGAAGAAAGTGGGACAGATACTTTAACAAATTATTCAAATGTGAAGGAAATGTGTGGGGTGTTGTGCGAGAATCCAGGAAAAAGGAGAGCCTGAGGGAACAGCAAAGGTCCTGAAGTAGGAAGACACACGGCTCATCTCAGATGCTAAAGGAAATCCAATCTGGCGGGGGTGATAAGTGAGGGTGGAGAAAAATAGTATAACACAGTCATTTTACTAGCACAACTCACTCACTCATTACACAGAGATTCTTCAAGGTTCACCCTAAAGCAAATAAATGTGGCCCAAATATTTTACCCAAGCATTTTATTTTGAAATTGTTAAACCTGTAGAAAAGTTGAAAGAATGGTACAGTGAATACCTGTATACCTTCCCTATAGATTAAACTGTTAGCATTGTTTTCACATTTGCATTTTCTATCTTCATACGTACGTACGTATAGTTTCCTAACTCATTCCAAAGTAAGTTGCAGGCATCAGACACTTTACCCCTGACTTCTTCAGCTGTATCTCCTGAGAATTGAAGGCAATCCTCCCACATAATCACAATAGCACTCTCACAATGTGGGGGTACCATCTAATTTACAGTCCCTTAAAAATATCTGATTTCCTCTGTACCTTTTCTAAAGCTGATTTTTCCCCCCAATCCAAGATCCAATGAAGGTTTCCCATGGATTTGGTTGTTACATCTCTTCTAGAACAGTCCCCTGATTAAAAACAAAATGATACTGACTTTTTAAAAGTTGCTTTACATATACTGAGGTATATTTTACACGTAAATGATTCACCCGTTTCAGGTATACAATTCAATGATTTTTTTTTAGTAACATTAAACATGACCATAAATCAGTTTAACATTTTCATCCAGTAAGGTCCCTCCTGCCCAAGCAACCACTAATCTACTTACTGTCTCCATAAATCTTTTTATGAACAGTTCTTACTTTTTATTAAAAAAATTTTTTTAAATTGATTTCAGAGAGGAAGGAAGAGAGATAGAAAGATCAATGATAAGAATCATTGATCAGCTGCCTCCTGTATGCCCCCTACTGGGGATTGAACCCGCATCCCAGGCATGTGCCTTGACCGGGCCGGTGACCTTCTGGTTCATAGGGTGATACTCACTGAGCCACATTGTCTGGACAACAGTTTCTATTTTTAAAAAGTGCTTTTGGGCTTTCTAGTTACAATATGATGTCCATGCTTAGCTGGTACTTCCCAGCCCTGGCCCTGGAATCAACCATTTCTCCAAGGAGTCCTGATGTGGGACATGATACTTAGAAACCAAGAGCTGGGGACCAGATGTGGTATCTTGAACATGGGTGGCCTGAGGCTGGGATTTGCACATGTCAGCTAGTTCAGGGCTGGGGGGCTGTTGGACATTCACCTGGCTTTCATGTGAAAATGCAAAATGAATGATCAGGTCTCTACGATCTTGGTGCTAAAATATGACAAGAGGCATTGATTTTTGGTTCTTATTTGAACTTGTCGCCATTGTGTGTGTGTGTGTGTAAGAAAAGAGTAAATAATCTATGATTGGCTGCCATGTCTAATTCATTCGCTTTCCAAATAACTGACAGAGTGCCTGAATGTTGAAGGCTTTCAATAAGTGCTTTTTAAATAAATTACCAAAGCATCTTTGTATAGTTATTGCCTTCATCATAATTCATATATACCTCGCCTCCTCAAATAATTCAATTTGTTTCTATTGAGATGTAGTTTAATGTCACCAGAGGGCTAAGCAATATAGAGATTCATGAGCTATAAATTGTAAAACAGGCCTCATTACGTATTAAAATACATCATAATATCTGTGGATCTTTGTTTATAAATTGAAGAAATTATTGCCATAATTATAGGATTACAACAAAAGTGATCTTAAAATAATTAGTGTATATTGGTAGATAAATGTTTGTCACTAGCAAAAGGGAAGTGAACAATGTGAGAAGCAGTAAGTTTAGTCTTTGTTAGTGCAGAAAGGGGCAAAATTTAGCATTGTTTATAAACTTTTACCTGTGCCTAGATTTTAAGCAAGTGGCATTTAAAAAAAATATTTTTATTGATTTCAGAGAGGGAGAGATAGAAACATCAATGATGAGAGAGAATCATTGATTGGCTGCTTCCTGCATGCCCCACACCGGGGACTGACCCCACAACTGGGCATGTGCCCTGACCAGGAATCGAACCGTGACCTCCTGGTTCATAGGTCGACACTCAATCACTGAGCCACGCCAGCCAGGTGAGAAAGTGGCATTTCTAAGAAAGAGTGAAATTGTCATCTTAGAGAGCACAGCAAGCATTAGCCATGGAAGCAAAGGGAAAAGAAAAAGATGGTTGGAGTTATTTCAGTTCTTCTAGCTGGATGCATATATACCCTGCCTCCTCAAATAGTTCAATTTGTTTCTATTGAGATTGACTTGAGAGGTCTTCTTCTGACCTTTCTGGGATGTTAGTAATCCAGAGAGGGGATTGAGCCTGTTCAGGTCTCCACCCTCATTTTCACCCCATTTGACAAAAGATTCACACAGTCCCCAATTGTTTCCACATTTGGTCCTCCTCCCCTTCCTCCTCCTCCTCCTCCTCCTCCAGGTGAGCAAGTGAGGGCGGTGTCAGCACACACCCATCTCCTCCTCCTCCTCCTCTTTCTCTTCCTCCTCCTACCCTATCTAGCTAGCTATCTGGCTATCTCTAAATACTTCCATGGGTATATCCAAGAACAAGAATCTTTTCTAACTGTAACTTCAATATCGTTATCAAATTCATGAAATTTAACACCGATCTAATACTATTTCTTACTTTATAGTCTATATTCAGATTTGGCCAACTATCCCATTAATGTTGCTTACAGCTATCTGTATTTCTAATCCAGGATCACAGATTACATTTAGTTCTCATGTCTTTCTGGGGCCCTTTGATTTAGAACACGTCCTCAGCCTGCCTTTGTCTTGCATGACTTCGACTTTACCTAATTTGGGTTTGTGTAATGTTTCCTCATTATTAGATTCAGATTATGCATTTTGACCCCAATATCCCAGAAGGGATAATGCGTCCTCAGTACATCTTATCTTGAGGCATACCTTGTGGGTTGATTTCATTATTGAAAATAAGGACGTTGACCATTTAGTTCAGGTTGTGTTGATTAGATTTTCCACTGTCAAATTACTCTTTTCCCTTGTGTGGTTAATAGGTACTTTTGTGGGAGGTATTTTGAGTTTATGTAAATATACTCCTTAGCAAACTCTCACCTAGTCTTGCCTGAGTCATACCCTAATTTCTAAATGGAGATGGTATGGATCTATCAGCATCATCTGTGAAGCAGAAGACAGCACCTGGATCCAGTTTCATGATTTTATTAAATTATCCTTGGCAGGTGAAATGGCTGCAGAGCGCCAGCATGCTTCACACTCTTTATTCAGTAGACTGGCAGCCCAGCCAGCCAGGTGAGAGCTGCCAGATATTTTTAAACGGAGCTATAAACAACCGCAGGGGAAGACAGAATAAATTCAGGCTGAGCCTGGGGCCTCTGAGTCCTCAGGTGATGGTTCTCCTGTGACTCGGGGCCAGGTTGACCCTGTAGGTGATCCGCCACTATTCTTAGGACTGGGAAGACCCTTCATCCCTCTGTTGAATTCCTGAATATTTATTTTCAAATTCTACTTAGTTTCTAAGGGTGAGGTCGTTTCCTAGGGAGAAGCTTCACCTCCCCCCGCCCCACCTTTTTTTAAAATATATTTTTTATTTCAGAGAGGAAGGGAGAGGGAGAGAGGGAGATAGATACATCATTGATGAGAGAGAATCATTGATCAGCTGCCTCCTGCATGCCCCACACTGGGGATCGAGCCCACACCCGGGCATGTGCCCTGCCTGGGAATCAAACCGTGACCTCCAGGTTCGTAGATTGTCGTTCAACCACTGAGCCACACCGGCTGGGCAAGCTTCCCATCTTCACGAAGAATCCTTGGACGTATAAGGAACACGTACTGGTCGTACCACCTGCCCCTCCGGCGCCAGGCAGTGAAGGGCCGAGGGTCCCTGGCTTCACTGGGGCAGCGGGGCTTGGGCTTCCCCTGGCTCCCTGCATATGGTGCATTTACTCCTCTCAAAAGCGAACCTTTGCTTTCTATTTGTTGGTCCTGGGCGGTACGGTTCCCCGATATACACAGCATAATGAAAAATGGTGCTTCCCACAGAAGATCCCGAATAGGGTGATTTGTCAGTGACAAAGTCCTGCTGGGCTTTTCTAAGTAGTTGTGGCTCCGGATGGAGTTATTCTCACAGCTAAACAGCAGTGCAGTTGTTCATTTAGTCACCAGCAGAGAGAATCAATGCCTGCGGGCTTGTACAAAGATTCAAGTTCAAGGAGAGTCATCATTGCATTAGTCGTCAAGAAAGCTGGTGGCCGGCGTATGTGTTCCTCAAGCTAAGAAAAGAACTGCTATGACAGCAAGAGGCCAAACCTAGTTTTTACTGAAAAAGAATTAATATCCAATGAGATGCACATATCTTGAGCATGTGATGAGTTTTGACAATTACACTGTGTACCGTCACCAACATAAGATAGAGAACATTTCAAACATCCAGAGAGTTCCAGTCCACACCCAGCACCCAGAGGCAGGGACCGTTCTGGTTCCCATCGCCCTCTTTCCTTGCAAGCTGGCCACTGTTCTAACTTGTAGCTCAAAAGATTGGTTGTGCCTGTTTTTGATCTTCATATAAAGCAGTGGTTCTCAACTTTCCTAATGCCTCGACCCTTTAATACAGTTCCTCATGTTGTGGTGACCCCCAACCATAACATTATTTTTGTTGCTACTTCATAACTGTAATTTTGCTACTGTAAACAATATGTAATTATATATGTGTTTTCCGATGATCTTAGGCGACCCCTGTGAAAGGGTCATTTGACCCCCAAAGGGGTTGAGACCCACAGGTTGAGAACCGCTGATATAAAGGGAATCATGCAATAAGTACTCTTTTTGGCATCTAGTTTCTTGACTATGTATTTTTTTGTGAGATTCATCCATGTAGTTGTCACGTTTTAAAAATTGCCGTGTAATATTCCCCCATATTATCTTGAAGCAAATTATAGACATCATATCATTCCATCCATAAATATTCAGTAGGCAACTCTAAAAGATAGGTAGTCTAAAAAGACCCTACAGCCCAGCCGGTGTGGCTCAGTGGTTGAGTGTTGACCTATGAACCATGAGGTCACAGTTCGATTCCTGGTCAGGGCACATGCCCCGTGTGGGGCGTGCAGGAGGCAGCCAATCAATGATACTCTCTCGTCATTGATGTTTTTCTCTCTCTCCCTCTCCCTTCCTTTCTGAAGTCAATAAAAAAAAATATTTTTAAAAATAAAAAGACCCTATGTTGTCACATTGAAAAGAAATCAGCACAAAGGCTCTGATGTATTTCTGGTCCTCTGTCTGGTGGCGATGTTGGGGGTTGTGGTCCAGGTTGGGACAGGAACATGAGGGCCTGAGGGCCTGACTATGGCAGAGGGTTGCAGAGCAGGAGGAAAGCATTTTGAAATACACAGTGAGGTGCTGGGAGGGGGGCAGGCACGGTGAATGAGGGACTGGGAGGATGACGTCATGCTGTGGTCCAGGTTGAGCCAGGAACTCTGGGGACTTGGGGCTTGCTAAATGTATATGGAATAAATGAGTGACCATGGATGGCATCAGGGACCATGAGTGGCAAAACACCATTTTCTATTCTTTCTGCTTTTTATTCTGGGATTCCCAGCCACTGAGCATATACCTTAAGAAGCATTTAGTCTGAGGTGTGTTTGTTATGCTTAAAGATTCAACTAGCCTGCCTTATGACACACAGTATCTCTCAACTCCAAATACCTTTTCTTTTCTTTGTTTAAAATGGCTCTTTATTCACACACCCACCCCTTCTTTTTGTTGGAATTTAATTTTGACTAGAAGAGATTGGTCTCATTCCCAGGTTATTTGGAATCTGCCTGCATACTGTGTTCTCTTGTGCATTAAAAAAAAAAAAAATCTTTCAATTCAATTTTCTCTTTCAAAAATGCTGTGTATCGGCCAACCCAACATGCAAATCCGGCGCAGCACATTCCGTGTTCTGGGGGTGCTTCCCCAGGCTGGCCCGCATTCCGCAGCCCTCCTGCTGTTCCCTGCCCGTGTGTCCTTTCATTCTGTTGATAGCTTTTATTTTGGTCTCCCCTTCGCATCTGGCCCTTCAAGCTGGGCTGTGGTTCTGCACTGTGGTTGGGCCGTTCAGGGATTGGACTCTTTTTCAGCCCCCACTGAATGCCGTCTCTTTCTGTGGCATGAAGATGAGCTTAGGATGTCTTTCTTATGGTGCCTTGAATGACATATTCTGCTTTGGGTGCAAAAGCCCATACCAATATGAAGTGCTATCTGTGTTCTGTATGGAATAATAATAATAATAATAGTAATAATAATAATAGAAAAAGCACAAACTTTTAGCACCATCTTTGAACATAGCCCTCTTCCTTGGCAATATATTATCTTTCAACAATACTCAAAAAGGTCTATAGATTATATTGTGAGTGTTATATTCTAACATTTTTTTTGTTCTAACATTTTTTTATTTGCTATTATGTATTGTATCATTTCCCCTCTCAAGAGAAAAGAGTATTTAAAAATTAGAATTGTTCTAGTTGATGGCCAGAATACGTTTTCTTTTTTTAAAATATATTTTTATTGATTTCAGAGAGGAAGGAAGAGGTACAGCAACATCAATGATGAGAGAGAATCATCAATCGGCTGCCTCCCACACGCCCCCTACTGAGGATCAAGCCTGCAACCCAGGCATGTGCCCCAACCGGGAATCGAACCATGACCTTCTGGTTCATAGGTCGACACTCAACCATGGTTTTCTTCAAGCTAAAAATATAACTACTATGATGGCAAGAGACTAGACCTAGTTTTTATTGAAATATAATTAGCATACAGTGACTTGATGAGTCACTTGATGAGTTTTGACAATTATATATACCCATCCCATGTACCATTATCAAAACAAGATATAGAATATTTTTATCATGGTAGACTGTTCCTTCCTGTCCCCTTCAGTCAATACCCACCACCCAGAGCCAGCCGCTATGCTGATTTCTATCACCACACCTTAGTTTTGCCTGTTTTTGAATATTGCATAAATACATTATGAATGCTTTTGGTCTGGGTTATTTTCTTAAATATATTTTTATTGATTTCAGAGAGGAAGGGAGAAAGAGTGAGAGAGAGAAACATCAATGATGAGAGAGTCATTGATTGGCTGCCCCCTGCACGTCCTATACTGGGTATTGAGTCCACAACCAGGGCATGTGCTCTTGATTAGAATCGAACCTGGGACCTTCAGTGTGCAGGCTGCTGCTCTAGCCACTGAGCCAAACCAGCTAGGGCTGTGTTTGGGTTTTTTTCTTCACACTATCATGTCTGTAAGATCCACACATGCTGTGTGTATCTCTAGTCCATTCCTTTGTATAGCTGAATGTTCTGTTGTATATCCACACAATTTGTTTATCCATTCATCTGTTGATGGGCATTGGGGTTGTTTTTAGTTTTGGACTATTTTAAACAAAGTTGCTATGAACATTCGTGTACGAGCCTTTGCATGAATGTGGCAGAAGACTGTAAAATGGGTTGATCCCCCCTCCTGGCGTTCATGCCATTGCATAACCTCATTCCCTTGAGTGTGGGCAGGACCCATGACTTGCTTCTGACCCATAGATTACGACAACGGTAATGGGATGTCGCTCCTGTGACTGTTACATCACATTGTGTCCTCTGTCTTGCTAGCACACTCTATTGACCTTCTTTCTGGCTATGATGAAACAAGCTGCCCACTGGACAGGCCCTCATGGCAAGGAACAGAGAGCAGCCTCTGTCCAATAGCCATCAAATAACTGATGCCCTCAGTTGAGGGCCTTCAAGGAACCAAGTCCTGCCAACAACCATGTGACCTCAGAAGTGGTTCCTTCCCCATTCAAGCCTCAGATGAGACCTCCACCCTTGCCGACACCTTGATGGCAGTCTTGTGAGAGATACTGAGGCAGAGGACCAGCTAAGCCAGACTCTGGACTCACGAAAATTGTGAGATAAGCAATACATGCGTTGCCAGCTGCCAAGTCTGAGCTATGTGACATAGCAATAGATAACAAATACAGTGGGCTGTGTTTTTATTTCCCTCGGATAACTATCTGTGAATGGAATGACTAGATGATAGTCGGTACACATTTAACTTTTGAAGAATCTGCAAAGCTACTTTTCAAGCGGTTGCATATTTTTATTTCCTATGAGCCATGCGTGAGAATTTGCTGGCTCCACATCCTCAACAATCTTTTGCGTTGCCAGTCTTTATGATTTTCCATTCTAATGGGCACGAAATGATATTTCACTGTGGTTTTTAGTTTGCATTTGCTTGACTAATGAATGACTCATCATTGATGTTTCTATCTCTCTCCCCCTCTCCATTCCTCTCTTAAATCAATGGAACAATATTTTTTTAAAAAAGAAAATGCACACTTCGATGCTATACCCAAATTGTGCCACTAGATGGAGCTCGGATGCAGGCACACAGGGCATTGAGGATTTTGCAGTGGCTGCACCTGCAGAGAGAGGGTAGGTGACTGTGCTGGTGTCTCTAACAGAAACCGTGATGGAGGCAGGGAGAATTGGACACCTTCAAGGTGACAATCTCCACTTGTGGGGCTGCCAAGATCTGTCTCGGTCCATTCACAAGCCCAGGGCTGATGTCCTTGGCCGCAGGAGGACTGTAGGCCCTGACACTAGCAGGGAACCAGAAGTGGGAGGGTGGGGTCCCATCCTTGCCCTATCTGCATTTACCTGCAGGGAGCCACAGGCAGCTGGATTTGGACACTGGACAGATCCCCTCCCCCACACATGTAAAAACAACCCTGAACCTACAAGCCCCCAACATGCATGGTGCGAAACGGCAAGGAGTGTTTCTAGGTTTTCTGACGGGGAAATTCTGGACAGCCTCCTCAGAGGTAGTCTCCGTTCCTGATGTTCTGTCCATTGGGAAATCCTGTGGATGCCAAGCAAGTCTCTTGGCCCTTGGAAACCTCAGTTTTCTTCTCTGCGATGTGGGGATAATTACAGCTTGCGCCTCCTAGGGCCTCTGTGAGCATCATAGGAAGGAATGGAAGAACCAAGGGAGCTTTGCCAACTCTAAAGTGCCCTATATGCTCGTTGTCTCTCTATGGCATTTACTCCTCTTCCTACTCCTGGAGAGCATGCATCACAGGCCAGGCACGGGTGTCGACCCCCGTAAGGCAGTGCTTCTGTCACCCCAGCAGGCTAGTCAGTGGCAGAGGGGCCCTTCAGACCCAGGCTGTGGCTTTAAAACGTACCCCTCGCCACTACCCCAGACGGCCTCTCCTGCTCAAAGTCAAGTCTCTGCGATGCAAAAGCCACGTGCCTTATTTTCCACATTCTCATTTACTTCCAGGCGAAGGCTGAAGAGTCGCGTCCCCTGCGGCTCTCACTTCTGTTTGCACACAGCTGCAGCCTCAAGGCCCCTCCCCGGGCCCAGCTGTTCTTCACTCCCTGTCTCCTGCTGCCTCCGAGATGGAGCCGGAGACAGGAGGAGGGTGGAGGGCAGAGCTGGGAAAGCAGGATGGGGGTGCAGCTCTCTGTGTGTCCTGCTGCGGCGAGGCTCCAATAGGCGAGGGGGCCCCCAGCCCCAGGTGTCATTTGGCTTCTGTTAGGGTCAGCAACACTTCAGGGCATATTTGTCACTGACCTGTCCAGGCCCAGCTGACTGGAGTCACACTGGACATGCACAATCAGGAAATGCATTTCCCCTCATGTTGGCAGCCTCTGCGCCACCTCAGAGCTGGTACCTCCCACCTGGGGCCAGTGAGGCGGCCGGTAATGGTCCCTCCCAGGTCAAGGGCTTCATCGTGGAGACCAGGCAGGGTCTGTGCCGGTGGGCGTTGGACCTGGTACCTTTTCAGGTTTTGTCATTTCACGGATGCCTGTTTTAACAAGGTTCCCGGGTAGCGTTTGACTTAAATTCGTTAAGGAAGGAGGGTGTGCGCATGGAGGGTAGGAGATGTGTTTTGTACAGGCTTCTGGCTGCAGCGCCGTCGGGGCCTGAAAGGGAGGAAGCCAGGTAGACAGAGTGGGCGCCGGTGGTTAAGGCCCCCTTTGTCCTCCGATTCCGGGATCAATGACCCAGTTGTATTCATTTGTCTTCATTACAGTGTGAATGGCTGATACAGTAGGGAACCGTCCTTCGATTTTTCACAGGAGCTACAAGCGAGGCTGCTCTCGGCCACATTCTCGGGACAGCAGTGCTGGGGGCACAGGGAGCTGCCCGCCGGGGAGATTCTCTGTCCCGCCGGCCCCCAGCTGAAGTGTGCAAGGGCCTTCAGCCACCTCTTCCAGAGGGGCTGGCTCCGGGTCAGGCAGGCCGGTGGCCCTGGAATCGGGGCTCAGGGACAGCCCCCCCCGACCCGGGTGGCCGCTCCCCCTGGGGCCGGAGGGGTCCCTCTGGCCAACTCCACTGAAATGGCGGAGTTGGCGCCTCTCCCTGCCGCCTGGTGCCGGGAGGGCTCAGGGCCGGAAGGAAGCCTCTTCTCCCAGGACCGTCCCCAAGGCCATCACTTCATCCCGCGGTCCGATCCCAGGTCCGTTTCCAACCCAGCGAGCGTGGCCCGTGACCACCGGGCAGTCAGGTCCAGGTGGGAGAGGCCAGGGAATCCACCCCACCGTTGCTAAGCGTTTCCAGGTGGTCTCTACGCGGGAAGGGGAAGCCGAGGTCAAGGGCCCGAGGTGTGGTGGCTCAGTGCGGGGCCCAGCCTGGCGGAAACGGGAGGAAATGGAAGGGCCTTCTGTGCAGGGGCGACGCTCGGGGGCGAGTCGGAGTCAGGCAAGCGGTGAAGGGGCAGACGGGCTCCCAGGAGGAGCGGCCTGTGCAAACGCCCAGAGGTGGGAGCCAGGCGCGTGCGCTGGGCTGGGCAGACGGCTTTGCCTGGGGGGTGGGGTTGGGGGTTGGGGTCGGAGAGGTGAGTGGCCACTTCGGGAGGATCAGAAAAGGAAGGAATAGCCCTAGCCAGTTTGGCTCAGTGGATAGGGCGTCGACCCGTGCCCTGAAGGGTGCTGGGTTCGATTCCGGGCAGAGGGCACTTACCTCCCTTGCAGGCTTGCCCCCGGCCCTGGTTGGGGCTCGTGCAGGAAGCAACCAATCAAGGTATCTCTCTCACATTGATGTTTCTCTCTGTCTCCCCCTCCCTTCCACTCTCTAAAAATCAATGGAGCCTGGCCATCATGGCTGGGTGGTTGAGCATGGACCCTACGAACAAGGAGGTTACAGTTCAATTCCCGCTCAGGGCACATGCCTAGGTTGCAGGGTCCATCCCCAGTAGGGGGCGTGCAGGAGGCAGCCGATCCATGATTCTCTCTCATCATTGATGTTTCTCTTTCTCTCCCTCTCTCCCTTCCTCTCTTTGAAATTATAATTACAAAAACAAAATAAAATAAAAATCAATAGCAAAATATCCTCTGGTGAGGATTAACAAAAAACAGAAAGAAAAGGAAGGAATACCCAAGGGTCCAGGACAGAGTCTTAAATCGCCAGTGGGCAGAAAGCCACAGGCTCTGCCGGGCGTCTGGTCTTGTCCCCATGCGGGTGGGAGCAGGCAGGCCAGCCAGAGGCCGCAGAGCAGGCTGGGCTGCTGGAGCAGAGGGACCAGAGGTCCTTTCACGCCAGATTAGACATGAATCACTCGGAGGGTCCTGCCACGCCCGGCCCCTTCTAAAGGTCACGGGTCCCCAGAGTCTGGCATTAGAATTTGTAGCTGCCGCTGGTCCAGTGGGAAGTCCCTGGTCAGGGGTCAGCGTCCTATTTGCAGTCGGCCCCTTGCGAGGGTGCCGCAGCCCAAGGCAGCGAGGCAGGGGAAGACATGCAGGGCTGTCAGGAGATCCCGGAGGCCAGAGGGTGGCCTGGATGCTCCTTGCTCTGCAAACCCTCCGCAGCCCTGCTTGGTGTGTGGGAATCCAGGAGCCCTCGGCCTCACAGCATCCCGAATCCTGGGCCACTCCCAGGGTGAGAACAATGGGGTGCAAGGCCCCCGCCTGGCCCTGTGGGCCTCGAGGGCAGGGCGGCCTCCTCGCTGGCCTGGTCCAGCTTGTGTAACAGAGCTCACTTGATTTTCCCTAAGAAGGGAGTCCCAGCACAGTTCATAGGGTCCTAGAAGAGGCATTGGCGTCAAATGCCAGTGCCGGATAAACGAGGCGCATCCCTCGGCATCTCGCTCAACTCCTTGGGACCTGTGGTTTCTCATCTATAAAGGGGGCCAGCCTCCCCTCGCAGGGTTAAACATTGAATGAGACGAGGCCCAGCTCAGTTCTTCCAGCCACAGTGGATCGGCACCCACCGTGCAGGGGACCACTCGCCTGCCTCTCTGGTTCCTCCCAGGGACCCCAGCCTGGGCCGGCTTTCCGGCCGCTCCGCAGCTGGTGGCCTGCAGGGGGCAGCAACGCAACGCACGGCCCAGGCTGTCTGGCTGCGTCCCTCGCAGCCTGGGATAGAAAGTTCTCTGCGTCAGTGAATGCAGTTTGGGTGGATTTGTTTTCAAACGCGTGATGTTTGAGATTCCTTTCTGAAAGCCCTCCACATCTGGCATTCAAAGAAAACCACCCGTCTAGACGCTCCGGCCGATAGCAGCTTGTCTGAAATGCAGGCCCCTTTCCCTGCCGCCCTGCTCCCGCCGCCCTCCCTCCCGCCTTCTCTTCGTGTGACCTTTTATCTCAGCGGGAGCTCCGACTAGAAAGAGGATTCTGGAAATGTGGTGTGTTTCTCATTAAGTTTCTGCAGCATAGCAGTCACATGACAAAGCCCCCACCCCCTTCCCCTTTCTCTATCGAGAATATCTACAATAACTCCTGCTGCCGAGGTTTTATTTCATCTGAGATGATTGGAGACTGAAGTCTTGTTGAGAGGGAGATTTTAAAAAACCCGTTTCTAGGGTGCTGTTGGCATGTTTGGTTCCTTTTTCCTTGATGTCGAAGTGGTCAAACAGAATTCCGAATGGAAGCAGTCCTTGGTGGGGGGCCCTGATGTCCCCTTGCCCTTCCCTTTCCAAACCTGAACGTTTCCTTCTCTCAAACTTGAGGCTGTGACCTGGGAGATTTTAAGGATGGAGGCTGCTGAGGGGGCCCTCAGGCACCCCTTGCGGCTGCAGGGAGCCTGGTGGCCCGAGGAGGAGGGTCATTGCTGTGAGCCAGCTGCTCCCTCCCCGGAAGGTGTGAGAGGCTGTCGTCAGGGCCCAGGGGTCCATGGCAACGGAGGAGAGAGCGAGGAGGACGAGGACGACGCGGGTCCTGACAGCTGCCTCTCGCCTTTGCCTCTCCCCAGGCCCTCCTGCCTCTGTGAAATGAGAAGCCACAGGTCGAAGTCTGTGCAGCTGGTGTCTCCAGACGGGCCCACAGCTTCCAGCCTGAAGCAGAGAGCAGGAATCTGTCACACCTGTGCAGTGAGCCCTGCAGGCGAGGAGTCCCTCCCTACCCATTGCTCGGCCACCCGGGCATCTCTTCATCTCTTCCCTCATACTCACCTTGGCCTTGGAGGTGGGCGTGGCCGGCCTTTCATTTTCCTCTGAGCAGCAGGAGGCTGGATCTCTTGGGGCACCATCTTAGGGCTGTCGTGGGCCCTGCCCCCCGCTGCACGGCCCAGAGGTGACCCACAGGCAGGGGTGCTGATGGCTGTCCCCATGCCTGGGTGTCTGCGAACTTTTGCCCTTCCCTTCTCCCCCTGACGCATCACGGCACCCTCTATTGCCAGCATTCTAGAAGCCTTGAGATTCAGCCCCACCCACTGAACAGCAGAATGCAAACAAGGAGTGGGTGTCTGTTTCCAGTCCGACTGCCCCTAACTCCTGTGGGACCTGGGCGAGTCCGTTCCCCCCACCCCTCTGTGCTTGTCCTCATCTTTAGGATCCAGCTTGGATCTGAGGTTCACTCAACTCTCAGCTCAAACTGCCTGTGGCAGGGGCCAGCAAGCTATTGTCCACAGCGGCCTATTTGTCTACATAAAGTTTTATTGGCACACAGCCCCGCCATTGTGGACGCACTGCCTGTGGCTGCCTTTGTCTACACCTGCAACAGCAGAATGAGTGGTTGTGACAGGGACTGACTGCACGGCCCACGGAGCCCCAGGTTTTACCACCTGGTTCTCCACAGAATTTGCCGACCTCTGCTCCGTGGCTCAGTCTTATTTATTTTCCCTGGACTGAGGTGGAGTTGCTCCCAGAGCTACTGTAATTTTACTTTGCGGTGACAAGGCACTTGAATGAGGCCGAGGAGGCTTTCCAGGATCCCAGCCAGAGAGCCGGTGAAGGACTCTGTGTTAGTCTGCTCGGCCGCCATAGCAAATACGCAGACGGGGTGGTTTAAACAATAGACATTTATTTTCTCCCTGTTCTGGAGGCTGGCAGTCCATGATCATGCTAGCAAATTCTGTCTCTCTCTTGGTCCATAGGCAGCTGCCATTTCACTGTGGCCTCACATGGTCTCTTCTTGGTATGTGTGTGTGGGGGGAGAAAGAGAGAGAGAGAGAGGCAGAGAGGGAGTTGATTGCATGCTGGCTTTCTGATGCTCTTTTTACAAGGAAGGACACTAATTCTGTTGGATTAGGGCCTCACCCTTATAACCTTGTTTAACCTTAATTACTTCCTTATAGGCCCCATCTCCAAATACAGTCACTTTGGAGTTGGGATTTCACCATATGAATTTGTGGGGAGGCAGGGGTAGAAACACAATTCAGTCCATAACAGAACCTTACTCCTTTTCTCAGGAGACTTTCTCATTACGCCAATAGGACAGATGGGGAAGCTAAGGCAGTGTGTGTGTGTGTGTGTGTGTGTGGGGTGTGTGGGGGGGGGGGGGGGGGGGGGGGGGGGGGGGTGGTCAGATGCTTGCTCTGAGCCTTAGGACTGTTTCCCCAGAAGCAAACCCTGAGCTGAGGACTTATGTGCAAGTGATGTACTGGAGATGTGCTTCGTGGGGGACTGGGAGTCAGGGAGAGGCAAGGTGAGAGCTCAGGTGAGTCCCCGCAGGGGGTGCTTCATCCTGACCCTGCAGGGGAGCGCTGGAGTGTGAGTTCCATCTCTTGAGCCTGAGACACCTGCACCTGTCAGTCACTGCCTAAGGGCTGCCCTGGGGGGACAGTAAGTCCCCGGCATTTCCAATCTCTGCAGGTGTGGGCAGAGCAGCTCTAGTGGCCGGAGCACAGTCCCTCACCCGGAGCTGCAAGATCATGCAGGAGCCAGCATGGGGAGGGAGGGCCACCCAGCAGCTGTAAAAGGGACAGGAGGGCATCCGGGCAGGGCACTGGCTGCGGGACTACATCCCACAAAGGAAAGCCCCAGCCGGTAACAAGATGCACATGAAGAGTGCCCTGGACCAATCTGGCAGAACGGGATTTGGCACATCTGCAGGAATGCGCGAAGTCCTCTGAGGAAGGGACTAAACCTTTTGCATCCTTGCATTCCCAGACCTGGCACACAGTAGCTGCTCAGTTAGGCTGGAGGGCTGCTTGGAGAGTGGCTGAGTGGATGCTTGGGGAGGGGTTGGGGGATGGGCGACAGGCTGGGATCAGAGGCAGAGGGCCAGCCCGCCTCAGGCCTCTCCTCACAGCTGGGACACCTGCTCACACCTGACATCCAGGAAGGTTTCGAGTTTGAGCGTTTGCCCCCAAAAAGGACTTTTCTGAGTCTGGGTTTCAAAGACTTTCTTTGCCACACAGGGCAATGGCCTTTCCCCAAGGGTGGGGTGAAGGAGTGGGGCACGGAAATGTTGGGGGTGGGAGTGGGGGTGGGAGCAGAGGACTCGAATCTGGCCAGAGTGGGATTTTGTTTATATCTTCATTGTTTTTCACACGTCTCGGAACAAACAGAACGGTGGCTGGTTTCACCCGCTCTTGGACTGATTTTTTTTTCCCCTTTGGGAGAATTGAACTGAAAAACTATTAGAAATAATGAGAGTTCAGTAAGGCAGCCCGTCATGAAACAAATGTACAAAAATCAATAGCTTTCCTATTTCCAACAGTAACCACTGAGGAAAAAAATAATGGAAAAGAAAGATCTCGTTCACAATAGAAACAAAAGATATTTATCACCTCCAGGCCATGTTCTGGGAGAAGACACAAGGGCGACAGCCTCCTCCCTCTGTCCCAGGCACCCCTCTCTGATGGCAGAGAGAGCTGTTGTGACTATGGTTGGGGGCCCGGTCCCCACCTCTGCCGCGGGGCAGGACGATTGGGAACCGGCATTGCCCCGCCTGGGCTCCCTTGGTGGGAGTGTTCAGCTGCCCTGGGAAGCTGCCAAGGGGCTGCTGGGCCTGCAGGTTGCCCGCTGTGGTTGCTGTGGGTGGTCACCCGCGCCTGGACAGGGCTGGGGAGCAGGCCTTCGGCTGGAGCAGGGAGCCAGAGTATGTGGCGCTGTCTCCTGGAGCCCGGCTGACTCTGGAAGGCTGCAGGGTTGACCACTCTGACCGCTCTGGGGTGTCCCGATGGACAAGCTGGCCTGCCAGTGTGAGTGCTGGGCACAGAAGATGCCATCGGGAGGGGTTTCTCCTGTAAACAGGATGCTTTCATGTCTAGGATGGGGTTAAGTCAGGAAGAAATCCAGGCCTTTTTTTTAAAAACAGATCAATGAGGAGAGAGAATCATTGATCAGCTGCTTCCTGCACGCCCCCTACTGGGGATCAGGCCCGCGACCTGGGCATGTGCCCTGACCAGGGATTGAACCACGACCTCCTGGTTCATAGGTTGACACTCAACCACTGAGCCACACCAGCTGGGCCCAGGGCTTTTTTAAAATCTCAGGGATATTCTAGGATCACCTCTAACTTGGGTGGAAGTATCACATACATTGGTCAGGTCAGGATGTCTTTCCTTTGCAGATGGTAGAAAACTTAGCACCCCTCACAAAATGAAATAAAAATACAGAACAAAACAGCAGTACCCCACCCATTTTCCTTTGCACAGGGCCCACCAGCTTGTCCGCCCACTGCCAGCCCCCATGGTTGCCTAAGGAGCTTGCTTCGCCCATTCTCATGGCCGTCCAGGAATGAAGGGGTACCCATTGCCCCCCAGGCCCAGCCTGACAGTGACAGGCAGGAGGAGTGGGTCAGTGCCCCAGCTCCCTTGCCCCTTAGGCTGGCTCTGAAATGTGTGCCCCAGACGGTCTCCCGGAGTTCCTCGTGGGACTCAGCCCAAGTTGGCCTTGAGCTGTTACCTGCTCAGTAACGCACCTTGTCTTCCTGGTCTCACCTCTTCTCCTGCTGGGTTATCTGGCATCACTTCTCAAATAAACTCTTTGCAAATGAATGTTTTTAGGGGAAGCCTTGAGAGAGAGAGAGAGAGAGAGAGAGAGAGAGAGAGAGAGGGATTGATTTAGCCCCATATAACGAATCTAGGCATAGATTTGGCTTCAGGTAGGGTTGGACCCAGCAGACTCAAATACTATTAGGACTTGATTTCTCTCTTCACATCACTTGGCTCTGCTTTCTTTTGAGTCAGAAATTCTCAGCGCAGTGGCCGCCAGCAGTTCCAGGTTGATACTCTCCCAACTAAACCACCGTGGCAGAATAAAAGGAGAACTTTTTTTTGCCAGTAGTTCCATGAAAATCATAGAGTTGCAAATCACTGTCCCGACTTGCACATCTCTGAGCCATCCCTGAGGCCGGGTGGGTGGAATGGTCCGATGGGCCAGTCCCGAGTCTTGGGCCTGTAGTTCCCTTTCAGGTCCTCTTCTGCGCACTCCCATTCTGCGTCCCCGCCCACTGCTTTGCATATCCTGCAGGGACCGGAAGCAGGGACGGGACTCGTGTTCTGGAGGTAGTTAAGGGCAGGTGCTTGCTCGTGTGCACATGCTGATGCCCAGCTGTAGAAGGGAGGGGCCTTGAACTTACCTGAACCTCTAGAGTCGGATCCCTTGCTGACCTTCAGACGACATTGGTGAACATTTTCAGTGTCTGTGGGTAAGCCAGACCACTCTTACCCCCATGTTATGAGGTAAAAGGAACGTGAACATCCCAGCTGAAGTACTGCATCCTTCTGCTTTTCCGACTAGTGATTTCTGTAGAAGAAACCAATCTTTGACGAGAAAATAGAAGGTGGGAAGGGAGCTAATATCGGGAGCGTGGCCACTGTGAGCCGGACATCATCTTCGCGCTGTAGGCTGTGATCCATTTAAAGTCAACCGGGCGCTGCTCCCCTGAGCCTGGGAGATGTTACCTCAGGTGCCGAAAAAGGCGGGACAGGGGCTTGGCGCCCGGGCTGTTGGGCCCTGGGCCACGGTGTTTCCACCGTCCTAGATGCTTTCCCTCGGAGATGGTGTTGGAGAGGGCAGTCTGATCTGCGGGTTCTGTGGGTAAGAGAAACGCTTCCCCCTGGTCGGAGTCCTGTGATATTGGGAAGGAACAACTTTAAGCAAGTGGGGCATCGTCATACGGGCGTTAAGAATTAGAAGCAACCCATCGATGCTTGTGTAACCACAGAAAGCTTAATAGCCGAGAGCAAGCGGGTTGCTCAGATCCAGGCCTGAGAAGCTTGTCATCTGTGTCCTTCACAGTGCAGGCAGGAGGGACAGAGGACGGCGTGGCCCCCGAGAGCAAGGACTCTGCCTGTGTCGAGATGACTTTGTCCCCGGAGCCCAGCACTGTGCCTGACACACAGCGGTGCCCAGCGTGTACGTGGTGAGTGAATGAACAAATGGACACACGGTGGTGGCTTTTTAAAAACAACAATACTGTTTTCCAAAGGTCTTCCCGTGACAACAGACACATTATTTCTGATGGTGGCATAACAGTTCCTCATAGTTCAATTTATTTAACTCTTTATTAACAGCTCAAAATTGTTTTGATATATAGAACTACTTAATGCCCTATTTTTGAACAGTTGGGTAGTTTACATTTCAAGGGGATATTTTTGTGGATTATTGTGTAAGATAAATGGGCCACTGGGTAAGAGTTGAGCATCGTTGCTTGCTGTTTACTTCCGCCCTCCTGTTCTGTGCATCTCTGGTGACTCTCTGGAGAGGACCAGCGTTTTGTCTCTGGGCCTGTGACGCCACGTCTCGGTTTCTATCCTGCTCTGCTTCCTTCCCACCCCCACAACCTCGTTAGTGCCTCACGAAGGATCCGGATTCCAAAAATACTTGTGGAATTAGTGTTGGCAAGCGTGTGGGAGACCCAGACTCGAGCAGACTGTTGGTGGGAGTGTTAATTGGTGCAGCGGCTGGGAAGGCAGTTTGGCAGCATCTATGCAAGTGTAGCATGTGCAGACCCTGTGACTCAGCCATCACACTGCTCCGTGTCTCTGAGGGAGGAACTTGTGCACATGTGCAGACGTTCACTGCAACACGGATCAGAGCAGCAAGACTGGAAACCACGCAACTCCGGAGGAATTCTATATTGTGCAGAGGTCAAGGAGAATGAACTAGACCAGGGGCTAAACATCAGGTCCTGTGTGTCAAATCCAGGACCGCAGACGTCTTTGATTGACATTGCACAGTGTTTTTGCCACATATAATCTACAACTGTTTGAGTACAGTTGAATCTTTTTCTCTTGTTAATCTTCACCTGAGGGTATTTTTTCCATTGACTTTTAGAGAGAGTAGAAGGGAGGGAGGGAAGGAGAGAGGGAGAGAGGGAGAAAGGGAGAGAGGGAGAGGGAAAGGGAGAGACAGAGAGAGGAGAGAGAGAGAGAGAAACATCAATGTGAAGGAGACACATCGATTGGTTGCCTCCCGCATGTGCCTCAACCGGGCCAATGGAACCTGCAAACCCACGTACATGCCCTTGACTGGCAATCAAACCCAAGACCCTTTGGAGTGTAAACCGAGGCTCTATCCACTGGCCACAGAGGCCAGTACTGAGTACAGTTGATTCTGCTTAAGGTAGTTCTGTTCTGTAAAGTCACTTCAAACACTGAATCAGCAAATACTGAGCCATTGCTCCCTGGGTGAGGTTCCTGCAAAGCTCCGGCCACATTTCCATCAGCCAATAAACACATGACTTTGTTTCATGTGTTTTTGTTTAAAGACACCTTATCTGATATACGTTACTGATTCATTAACATTGAACTCACAGCCCAAGGGCTTATGGGAAAGGTCTCAGGCCAGGAGAGCAAGTGAGAGGGACGACAGCCTGCCCTGGTGCCAGGCACTCCAGGCGCTGCCGTTTGCACAGCAGCTGAGGTCGGGGCGCTCTCCTTCCCATCATACTGTTTTGCAATGTCTGTCGATTGGGCAGAGGCACCTTTGAGTCCTGGGGAACCGGCAGCTGGGAGAAGGGCTGAGGGTGCTGTGCAGGGAGGCCCGTTTCTCCCATGCTCATGAAGCCTGCCCACTGCGGAAACAGCGACAGCAAACAGGCTCCGAAGACCCTGTTAGGAATCCCTTTCGGTCTGCGCCCCTGCAGGGAACAGGGGCATCTTCTGAAAAATAATGTTAAAAATGGTCTCCTATGCCCACAATGGAAGGAGGAGGCACTGATGGGCTTGACTCCCCATGTTTGGGTCTTAAGTGCCCCCCCTTCCCCCATCCAACATTAAAACGCACTTGAGGGGGTAGGGTGGTGAATAGAGGAAGGAGAGGAAAGGAGGAAGAAAGTGGTTGTGCCCATCTCCCAGTGGAGCCACTGCCCTTCTCTGGGGAAAGAAACTGATGTGAAGAAGGCAAGAGCAACAGTTTGGCACCAGGACAGAGGTTTTGAGGGCCTGGGTTCAAATCCAGGTCCTACTGCTTACCAGCCATATGACCTGAGGCCAGTCCTTGGGCCTGGAGCCTTGGCTTCCTCACGCGGGCAATGAGAAGAACAATGACCTCAGAGAGCCGTTGGCAGGTTAAGACTTATATGTGAAGAATCTGTGCATCGTAGGTCTTCATAAATGCTAGTTGTAGTTTTTATTTTGATCACACACCTGATTGCGGCCTTGTGCCGAAGGCCAGTGGACAGCCATCTGCATTTTCTGTGAGGGCCCTGGGGAAGGGAGACAAGAAGAAAAAGGCAGGGCTGAGAGCGGAGGTCTTGGTGCCTGCGCATTGGCTAGTTTCATTAAAAAGCCAGCTTCTTGATAAGCCATTGCCTGAATACTGGGGGAAACCCAGCTAGCCCTGGGGACAGGCGTGTTTTGTTCTCTGACCCTCAACCACCTTGCTCTTGAGAGAAAGCTGAGCACGGGGCAGCCTTGTTGATCTGAACTCTGCTTATCTGGGTCCTGGGTGTAACTGGATGGGGCCTCAGTGTCCCTGGCTCAGGACCCTCCCTTCTGGACAGGGCACTGTGCCCCTAACGATGCTGTTCCGAGAGACTTCTATGGCCCCACATCTCTTAGATGACTCAGGGTGTGGGGTGTGTGTGTGTGTGTAACCTAAATCAGATTAGCAGGAGATCTGATTTAGTAGGAGATCCCTCCAAAAACTCCACACAAAACAAAACAAAAAAAGAAGCAAAGGCAATAATAACTTTAAGAAGAAATATTCTCTCTCTCTCCCTCTCTCTCTCTTTCTCTCTTTTCCATCTCTCCACCTCCCTCAGTCTCTGTTCTTTTGGTAAAATCTTGGCCTTGCTATATTCTCCATGAAGGTTATAACAGGGTCATTTTCCCTCATAGGATGGAGTTGTTTTGATGGATGAGCTGCCTGGGGTGAGAGCATAGCAGGGAGTACTGGCAAAGTCGATGGATTTGACCACAGTTGGCCTGAGTGTGTGTCCTGCCCCGAGCTCTGGGGCTGTGTGACCTGGAGGAAATGACTCACCTGCTTTGAGCCTCAGTGTCCTCCCATGTGTCCGTGACCTTGCTCTGCTCACTTTTCACATGTGCCTCACTCTTCTGCAATATTTATGTTCTGGTTGAAACGGGAGTTGTGATACGTCTTGAAGGTGAATAAAAACCAAACATCCATTTTGAAATGTTAGGTGATTATTTGTAATCATATCTTGGAATGTCTGGCTCATGTCGGGGTGTCAGGGAAAAGGCCAACAATTTCCTGAGGTTTTTACATTGGGCAAGATGGAGAGGAACTGAAGATTTTGGAATAAGGAAAGACCAGTGAACAACGCTCATTTTTAATGTCTAGAATCAGAGCATTGAAAGAATAAAGACACCACACTCGCTGGAGTGTAGACCCATGGCCACAGGTCATTCTTGCCAGTCCTGGAAATACCAATCTGACCCAAACCTTGCTGTTCTAGTTGGGGGGCCGGGTACGTCAGTCTGCGTGGGGCTAGTTTTATTCTACAAGTCATTGTCCCTGCCCCGGGGCTGTCCTAGCTGTGCAGAGCCCGCTGTTTGAGATTCCTTCACAGGAGGTAGGGTTGGGGTGGGGGGGAGACGGGGGGAGTCTCATCGTGTTTCCTCTTGGACAGTGTCTCCCAGTAGCCTGTCCTGCTTTGAGAGCCTTGGGGATGGATGTTACTGGGAATGGGAGGGTGCTGGACATGAGCTCTTAGGTTGAATCTATGGTAAAATGTACGAATGGCCAGGACCCTAGGAACTCTGAGTTGGGCAAACACCAGTGACTGTGACAGGGTCCCAGCCTCCCCATATATCTCAGCATCTATGATGGAGCTACCCCCAGGGAGGGGAGGAAGCAGAGGTTCTTGGCCTCAGCCAGCCTTCCTGTGGTTCTGGATGATGTCCGTTCCGTCTTTTAGTTGTATTTTTGAAGTGGTTGTTCGAGGCAGCAAACTCCGGCGTTAACCTATGCCGCCATCTTGGTTTTTCCAGTTCTTGGCCTCTAGGTGGCTTGTCCAAAGCCTTCTTCAAAAAGCTTTCAATGCATTATTGTCGGTATGGGGGCTCTTGACCCCGGAGGACGTGCCCTGGTATTCCCATCAGAGCTCCTTGCCTTTGGGGTCAGCTGTCAGAAGGTGAACAAAATAAGTGTCGTTGAAGTACTTTGTCAGCAATGCCCTGTATGCAACTTTAAGCTGTTGTAACAGTTACCATTGCATTGATCTGCAGTGGAGTGTTTTTATTCATCTCAAATGGAGTGTAGAGAACCCTCCCCGTGACAGTTGGATGCAAGTTCTTGTCACAGTTCCAAGAAGGAACTTCTCCCAGGAATGTACTTTCTGGAATGTTCTCCTGATGATGCCTTTTTCCTCTCAGTGTTTACTGGGGAAGCCCTGGGAGCAGTATTATCCCCTAGACACCTTAATGTGGGTAATAGCCAACCTCTTATTCCGTTTAACAAGGCAAACAACCTTGGTAGTTTGCTTGCTGCGTGGTGGGTGTGACACTTCATCATCTTTACTAAGCCCTGCGAGTTTAGAACAAGAGGAAATTTCAGTTCCTGGCAAAATGGAAGGTTAGAATTTCTAAAACCCTTCTAATTGCTAGATAAAACCTAAGAAACAGAATCGTAAATGCATGGATGACCTGACAAGAAAGTGAAGGGAGTCTTCAGAGACCAGGGAGGAGGAGGGGGTGGGAGTGACTGCAGGTGTGAGTGAGCACCTGCGGCCACAGCAGTGAAGGGAGACAGGACACTGGGCCCGGGGAGAGTTAAGCGGGGCCTTTCTACCCACTCCCTACCTACGTCTCAAATTGCAATTCTTTGTTGTTCCTGAATAAACTCACTTTGCTGGGAAAATATCTAGCGGTCTATTTTAGGTCAACAGTGTTTATCATTCGTTGTAAAAGTAGCCACAAGAACCCTGGATGGAGATACAGCCTCGAGAGCCAAAAGCCTGGGAAGACCTGGTGTCATTTGTAAACTGCTGGTTGGATTGCTCTGTTTCATAATGTCCTTATTCCTGTCCGGATGCTGTGTCTCAGTGGTTGAGCGTCGATCTGTGAACCAGGAGGTCATGGTTAGATTCCTGGACAGGGCACATGCCAGGGTTGCAGGCTCAATCCCCAGTAGGGGGCATGCCAGAGGCAGCTGATCCATGATTCTCTCTCATCATTGATGTTTCTGTCTCCCTCTGCCTTCCTCTTGGAAATAAGTACAAATATTTCAAAAAAATCCTTGCTTCCTTCTGGGTGCCTCAGCACTCGCCCAGAGGGGATCATTAATCAGCCCTATTGCCTTAATTAAAGCTCTCCAATATTTCATTGGAGATTAATATCTGTTTGCAAAGAGCTGGAGTTTCAACTGTCAGGGGCAATGAGCTCCAACTCTGAGTCACAGCCACTCTAAATTCCATCAGCACTTCCAGGGCAGAACAATGCATAGGATGACTTTGGAGGTCTCATGGGGTGCTTTATGCATGCGGAATAATTATTACTCCTAAACACCACCCCTAACCTCCATTCTACCACTATCACTAAATGGTAGCAGCTGCTATTACTACGCACCAGGCACTGTGCAAAGTTCTTTTTATGCATTATCTCATTTACTCTTCACAACCATCCAATAGCTAAGAGTTATCCCTGTTTCGCAGTTAAAGGAGTTGAAATTTCAAAAGGTTAAGTAACATGCCCTGTAGCAGAGCTAGTGAATGTCCTAGCTGGGGTTAGAACACAATTTGAGTCCACGTTGTTAACTACTGCCCTCCAAGATGCTCAGGTTTCATTATGCTTCTCTCACCTCTGGGTCCCCATACCATTCCCCTAAGGGTAATGAAAGGTAATTGGTAAAGAGATTGTATCTTTTGGGATGTGTTCTTCAGGAAATATCTGAACACGTGTCCCTACCTGGCTTAAACAATCAGGAAGTATGTCACCCCACACTCCTGAACAACTGCTAGAGGAAGGTGGGTATCATCACAGTGGCTCTACCATTCAGTGTGGGTGGGGCCAGGAAAGGTGTCCCCAGGTCATGACACTTGAGCTGAGGCTGAAGGTGAATGGGAGTTAACCAGAGGGGTTGGCTAGAGGCAGTGGGGACAGTCAGGGAGAAGGTGGTGAGTGCTATAGAGCTGGACCAGACTCAGCCTGGCTGGATGTGGCCCTGGGGACACCAGGAAGGCAGGGAAAGGTGAATGGAGGCAGATCATACAGGGCCTTGTATATCACGCTAAGGATTTGGAACGTACCCTTTGTGGTGGCATGGAAATGCACAATCCCCTAAGCTACTTGGTGGAAATGGATCAGAGAGGGAAAGACTGTGACACCGAGACCAAGCAGGAGCCAGTTGTAATTCAGGAGGCATTGAAGATGGAGGGGAAAGGAAATGGGCATATTTGGGGGTGATTTTGAAAATGATATCAACAGTCTTGTTGATCAGTTCAATAGAGGGGTGACAAAGAAAGTTCTGAGGGTGTCTGTCCCCAGGTCTCTAGCTTGAGTGAGTGGTTGGGGACACTCATAGATGGGGAAGGCAGGAAGAACCAACTAAAGGATGTTCTACACTCAGCTCTACAATGAGAGACATAAAAGAAAACAATTTAAGAGACATACCTACTCAAAAATGGGAAGACCCACTATGTGTAGGTGTCAGTAATTCCCATATTATTGTTGAGTTGCAATTCTGTTAACTCTGTGTCAATATTTTTTTTAGTCAAGATGATACATATCAATGGATGACAGTAATCCCCCAATTAATGGTCTTTAACTATGTTTTTAACATAGGTCTTTTAATTGAGGTAATATATGTTCTTGGTTAAAAAATCAAATTATAGCCCTGGTTGATAGCTCAGTTGGTAGAGCATCGTCCCCATACTGCAAGGTGGTGGGTTTGATCCCAGGTCAGTGCACACACAGGAAGCAACCAATGAATGCACAGATAAGTGGAACAAAAAAATCAATGTTTTTTGTTTAAAAATTTAAAAATTTTTTGAAAAATATATTTTTTTATTGATTTCAGAGAGGAAGGGAGAGGGCGATAGAGATAGAAACATCAGTGATGAGGGAGAATCATTGATCAGCTGCCTCCTGCACACCCCCTACTGGGGATCGAGCCTGCAACCTGGGCATGTGCCCTGACGGGGAGTGGAACCGGTGACTTCTTGGTTCATAGGTTGACAGTCAACTACTGAGCCACCCCAGCTGGGCTCTTTTTAAAAAAATTGTTTGCTTTCATTGTCTCCTTGAGTCCAAAATCTCAGGAAAGGTGTCAGTTCTCTGAAATCTCACCCCCAACCCACAGCTTCCACCCTGGGTTCCTGTTCGAGCTGATTGACTGTCTCTCCAAGGCCTTCCCCCACCCTCTCTGCTGCTCCCTTTGGGGGTGTGTGTGTGGGGGGTGCTCACATCCCAGAGATTCCTAAGAAAGGAGGGATGGGAGGTAATTTTTCTCACTTCCACATCACTAAAAATGACGTTATTCTCCTCTGGCGGCCTTAACTTTCATTGATCATCCCTGCGTGAATCACATTTCACTCAGGGCTGCAAACTGGTAGATTTTCTAATTTCTTCATTCCTTCCACATTGATTAGCTAGAATTCTTCTGTAAAGAAGTTTTTTCTTTCTTTAAATCATCAACTAGATGTAAACTATTATTCCTAAGCAGCAGAGAATTGCTTAATTCTTCCCTTCTGTTAATTTTCAGGGTAAGGAGTTGGTACAGGTGTCACAGGTCAGGTTTTATTTTGTTTGTTTGTTTGTTGCTTGTTTTCTTAATTGTCAGTTGAACATATTTGAGAAATAGAAAGCAAAAAGAGCCGGGCTGCCCTTCAATGGGGCTGATGCATAAGCCATCCACCGTGCTTCCCGGATTTCCTCCTGTCTGGGAATCAGGACAGGAGGGTCCTGCACCAAATGGATTCACACTCCAAGCCTTCCCTTCAGGACAGGTGGAGGGAGAGGCAGACCTCGCCTCCCGGGAAAGCCGCCCCCCTCTCCTGTGGCATTGCCCAGAGAATAGATATCCTGGGCACCAGCTTGACCCACTGCCATTCGGGCGGTTTAAAATTTTATGCTCCAGATGTTTCTAGAATAATTGCTGTGTCTGCCTTAGCACAGCCCCCCTCAACGCCCCCGCGCTCCCCCAAAGCCCTGTCTCACATGGGACTGTGTAAAGGAAAAAGATTGCAAATGACTCTCCAGTCCTATTTGGTTAATCTGTGGTGTTACAGTGAATACCCCTGGGTTTGGAGTTCGCTGGAGCTTTGCAGTGGAAAGGAGAAAAAGAGGACATTTAAAATGTTTTCTAATCCTCTCATCTCTTGGAGCCAAGTTTGCAGTTTCTGGTTCAGAGGAACTCGAGCATAAGCGTTCTGCCTTGCTTGTCCCAGGGATCAAATAACAACCAACACCCCAGAGTGGCCTCCTTCCCTGGTGGGGGTGCATCTATCTGCACCTTCTCCTCCTCCTCCAGGGATGTAGATTTCGCTCCTTTCTCAGCACGGGGTGCGCCCTCTGCTGTGTCCTGGACCCTGAACTGGGCCGGGAGCCGTGGGGCTGGGATGCAGATGGTGTGGCCACATCCCGGGGGTGGAGGGCCATTTCCACACTTCCCCAGAGAGCCTCTGTGGGTAAGACACAACTGCTCACCAAAAGTTTTCTTACCAGGAAAACGATGAGGGGGAGCTGGGGAGAGTCCTGCTCACTAAGTGTCTTGCATGGTCTGGGCACAGTGAGGCTGTTGATATATAAATACCAGCTTCTCACCAGCCAGGCCCCCACACAGGCCATTCTAAGATCCCACGCCTCCGTGTAAATGGAGTGAGATTGGGGATCAGGCGCAATGCTGCTTGGGGAAGCAGACGGGAAGCCCAGTGCTCCCAGCAGGGAGGAGCTGTGACCTCAGGATTGGGAAGCCGTTGGAGAAGACGCTTTACCCAGAATCCCGTCCTGGGCATGAGGCACCAGAAAGGCAGCGCTCATGGCTCCCCTGACTCCCACTTACTTTGCCATGTTTTTCCTTTCACAAGGGAATCGATTTATTCATGTTTCCCTAATACTTGAATATTGTAAAAAAATAAAATAAAATTCAAAACTACAGAGAAAGTTCAAATGCTCTTATCCCGTGGAGGGCACCACATTCATAGCTGGACATACAGTCGTTCAGACTTCAGCAGTGAATATGTAGACATGTCAGTGACTTAAATTGTGTTACACGCGTGGAATCCCTTTTATTCCGTTCTCTCTCGCTGTGTACAGATTTCCGTTTCTTCTGTGTCGGCCTGACCCTGTAGCCCCAGCATCTTCTCAGGTCTGCCCATCTCCATGTGGAATTCCCTGGTCCGGAATTTTGGGTCCTCCTCCCTCCTCCGCTGGTCTAAGGACCTGAGGTCACTCCTGCAGCGGGGCTTCCTTGTGGGGTTCTTGCTGACGTCTTACCCCAACAAGCTTCCCTAAGAAGGACGGTTGGGACAGGTGTATCAGTGTTGAGCACATGTTTTCCTCTCCCCAAGTACAAACCAAGGTGGACGTTCTAAGAGAAAGTGCACGCCCCAGAGCAGGAAGCCCCCCTCCACCCCCCGCACAGCGCCGAGACCCTGACGTGTGTTTTGGGGGTCTCCACAGCCATGAACCGCTTCCTCTCTTGTTCTCTCCCAGAGAAGAAGAGTCTGCAGAGCTCGGAGCCCGTGTCTGCTCCTCTGCTCTGGCCTCCTTTTCGTTTCTTCCTCATGTCATCGTGGACTGGAGTCTAACAGATGCAGGACAGTGCCCACATCGGATATTTACAGCATCACATAGATGAGGGGGTAACCATCCATGAATCCACCGCCCACCCGGTCAGAGTGCTCTCTCCTCTTGGCTGCCTTTTCCACTGGCCCATGTGGCAGAAGGTCTGGCCGCCTGTCAGGCCACCGGTCCCAAGAAGCGCGCAGCTGGGCCACTGCATCTCCTCCCCAGATGTCACTTCCTAACACTCCCCATCCCTCCCCAGGACTTTTCCAAAGAAGTCACCACCCTGGAGGAAACGGTCTTTTGCCTTCAGCGTCTCGGTTCTTCCCAAGTTCAATTTCCTG
>NW_005354756.1:1677594-1678573 GCF_000412655.1 Myotis brandtii | reverse complement strand
CACCCCCACACCCGCTCCCACAGTCTGGCCACAGTCCAGAAAGGGTTAAATTCGGGAGAGCACCAGCTCCTGCAGTTAATCCGGGATTCTCAGCACTGATCTTTGTGCTTGTCATTTGCATTTCTCTCCTTTGTGCCGGCTTTTCTTCCTCCCTTTCCCCTGGCCCCTGCGCCCGCATTAGCATACCGAGCCGGCTGCAGGGGGCCCCCTGCTGTGTGCCAGCCTGCGCAATCTGCAGGCGCCATCAATTTTTCAGCACTTTTCTCATTTCTCATTACAGTCAGGCCCAAGCGGCTCCCCGCTCCACACCCTCCCCAGCCGTCCTGCCGGCAAGCAGGCGAGCAGGGGCTGTCACGGCCCTCCCCGGCCCTCCCCGGCCCTCCCCAGCGTGCACTTGCTTGTTGAGGCTCCCACCATAATTAATCATAGTACAGTATTAATCCTGGCCAAGCCTGTCTGCCTGAATAATTATGTCAACGCGCTCGAGTGGCTGGCCCCATAGAAATCTTACCAACCTTGAGCACTGGATAGAATCTCTGCACCCAGGACCGGCACGGGGCCTGGGCTTCCCCGCAGTGCGCCCACATGCATGCACACACATATGTGCACATGGGCCTGCTCACACACACTTACAGGCACACACTTGGCATGAAGCCAGGAGGAGCAGAATGGTGGAACTCTCGGTAAACAGCATTTCTTTTCAAACCAGGAAACATGGCTGCCCAATGAAGTTATCTTTAGATACCAAAGTGGGTGGTTGTCATAGCGATGTGTGCATTATTAAGAGAGTGTTGTTCATCCCAGCCGCTAATCTTATAATGAGGCTGGCTCATTATCAGGTTGAGGAGAAGTTGGCTTTTGCTCTCCTTTCTGCTGTGGGCCTGGGGTCCAGTGGGGTCCCAAGCTCCAGCTCCAAGCTGGATCACTGACTCCCAGCATGCATCTGTTGTTTGGTTACTCTCTCCTCCTTCCCTGCCCT
>NW_005354756.1:1631126-1677344 GCF_000412655.1 Myotis brandtii | reverse complement strand
AGGGGGAGCAGGGAGGCAGATACAGGAGGACGGGGCTGGGCAGGGCTCCTGCTGCCTTTGCCCACTCTAAGTCTGCCACAGCCTGTGAATCACTTAGTGCCTGAGCACTGTGTTGGCCCAGGCAGCTGGGGCCTGCGTGAACTATAGTTCCAGAGGAGCCTGAAAACCATCACTTCCTCTCTTTCCTCTGCACCTGTTTCTCTTGCCCAGTCTGTGCCTGGGGACACCAAGCTAAAGGACCAAATAGTAGCTTTGCATCGTGACCACCATTTAATGGGGACTTCTTTATTTCCCAGGGGTCAGTACAATCCCGTGCGCCCCCGAGACACATTGAAAGTCCACCATCGGGTTTGGGCATCTGGCGACGCACTTGAGGACCAGATGTCCAGTTAATTGTAAATCAGTTTGGAGATTGTTGGCCATTCCTTTCATTGTCTCTCTCTGCTTGGGTCTTTTATAGATCACTGCGAAGGTCCTTGGGGCTCAAGTTTGGATTTCATGCAGCCTGTGCTTTTCATCCTCCCCGTTCTCTTTAAATTAAGGTGTTTCTAATTTTGCTCACCGTTCGGGTCAGGAGAGCATCCTCTACAAAGGGAAAGGAGAAAGCAAACAAGGCAACCGCTGCTGAGTGTGCCGTCCAGTGGATGGTGGCCGTGGACCTGAGTGGTGGTCGGGGAAAGGAGATGGCATGTGGTTTTATTATTGAGCTTCGTGTCACGGTGAGCAGGGGGGTTGCCTATGGCACACAGAGAGCCCCAGAACTGCCCATCCCCAATCCAGACCCTCCAGAGCCCTGGGCAGCCTGCACTGCATCCCAGTGGCGGGCTAGCATCTTGTGATAGGTTTTCTCCGCACAGTCCAATGACCAGAGACTGGCCTGGGGACTGATTAGAAACAGATTTGAGAGTCCCCTGACCAATTGGAGCAGGCATTTTCAACAAGTTCCTCTGGTAAAGAGAATGCACGTAGATTTTTTGGTAAACCTCTTTAATTTTTTTAAAAAATATGTTTTTATTGATTTTCCTAGAAAGAGGAAAGGAGAAGGGAGCGAGAGATAGAAACATCAATGAGAGAGAATTATGGATTGGCTGCCTCCTGCACTCCCACCACCAGGGATTGAGTCTGCAACCCGGGTATGTGCCCTGACCAGGAATGTAACCCATGATCTCTTGGTTCATGGGATGATGCTTAAACAACTGAGCCACACTGGCTGGGCTCTTTGTTTAATTTAATAGTGCTTCCCCCCGCCCCCCCCCCCAAAAAAAAGCAATATAGGAATATAGTGAAGAAATAGTCCCTAGTTCTCAGGCTCTGTCCTTTGGCACTCCTACCTGGTCATTTTTTAAAAAAAATATTTTATTGATTTTTTTACAGAGAGGAAGGGAGAGGGATAGAGAGTTAGAAACATCGATGAGAGAGAAACATCGATCAGCTGCCTCCTGCACACCCCTTACTGGGGATGTGCCTGCAACCGAGGTACATGCCCTTGACTGGAATCGAACCTGGGACCCTTGAGTCTGCAGGCTGACGCTCTATCCACTGAGCCAAACCGGTCAGGGCCTACCTGGTCATTTTTAAAAAGTATCTTTCCTGAGATGTTCTTTGCATCATCTATAATAATAAAAGTGTAATATGCAGATTGACTGAACAGCTGAACAGCAGGGTCAGGGCCTACCTGGTCATTTTTAAAAAGTATCTTTCCTGAGATGTTCTTTGCATCATCTATAATAATAAAAGTGTAATATGCAAATTGACTGAACAGCTGAACAGCAGAAGGACTGTCCGGGCAACCATGCTATGACACGCACTGGCGCCAGGCCAGCCAAGGCAGGTGCTATGCGATTGGTTGGGCGGGGGGGGGCGCCATTGCCCCATGATTGCCCTGCAGAGGGAGGCCCAGGCTACCTGGCCGGTGGCTGCGCTGTGGCGGGTGGGTGGGGCCTCCCTCTGCCCTCTTTGGGGTGATCGATCACGAGGCTCCCGGACTGGACTGCAAGAGGGTGCAGGCCGGGCTAAGGGACACCCACCCCAGTACATGGATTTTGTGCACTGGGTCTCTACTTTATATATAAATCCTTTACATCCACACATGGCAGCATCCTAAATGCACTGTTCTGTCACTAGCTTCCTTCACTATGCAATGTCTTAGATATGGTTTCATATCAATATATTGAGATCTTCCTCATTTTTGAAGATGGCCGCACATAACATTTTGTATGGGATGTAGCATGTTTCATAGATTTTGAATACAGCTGGTGTCTGCCCCTAATCGGGCACCTTTCTCTCCTCTACCTTTAAGAATCTGGTCTCATAAACCTGCAACAACACCTGGGAAAAGGGAAGTAGTTGATTTTTTTAAAGCCCTACTTTTAACCGGAAGGTAGCCTGTCTTGATTTGGGTTCCCCAGAGGCAGACGTTGAGACCAGGGTTCCAGTGGGGGTAGGTTATCTGGGAGGTGATTACAGGGGATCCCTGTAGGTGAGGGGATGAGCTGGACGATGCAGGCCCCTGAGTGCAATTCTACATTGACTGGTCCTGCAGTACAAATGACGTGGGCAGTGTGCTCCATGATGGTCCTCCAGTTTGGGTGGTGGTTAGGTGTGTGAACATGTCACTTGCACCTTCAGACTTCCTAATTAGTACCACAAACGATGGGAATTCCAGTCTTCATCATCAGCATGGCTTTAATTTGAGCTTGAAGGCAAGACCCAGGCTTTGGTAGATGAAATTGTTGGCTCTGCATCCTTCACCTGGCCCTCTATCTTCATCCTTGCTGTGGCCCCCTTGCAGGTGGGATGAAGTCCCCACCTCTTGACTTTGGGCTCAACCATGGAACTTCTTTGGGCCAGAATTATCTGGGCAGTGATAAAAGGCCTGTTCTAACCTGGGCCTTAAGAGCCCTCAGATGATTTTGATTCTTCTCTTGTGTTCAGAGACCATCTTCTAGGCATCAGTGTCCCTCTTAGGTATGGGCCCTGGAATGAATACGCTGTGGGGTAGAGATGAGCCACACCTCAGTGAGAGCCAAAACGAGATGCATCCAAAGCTTGAGGTAGAGCTGCCCAGCCAAATCTTTCCTGGTCCAGCCAACTCTCAGCTGACCCACAGACAGAGAAGTGAAAAATGCATGATTGTTATAAAGGTTAAACGGCATTATTGCAGCAACAGTTAACTGATACATTCGTCTTCTAATTGAATGCCACCGTATATTGACCTTGGACACCAGACATGGTAAGGGCACCGGAAGCACCCCAGCCGAGAGGCCACTCTCTTTTTGACTCAAGGGCTGGGAGAAAGTGTGTGACTCAATTAAGATACAATGAAGATCCTCCTCCATGGTCTCCCTTTTATCTACTGTCCTCATTATCCCGCTCCCTTCTCTTCTCACCGTGGGAATGGTGCGGCGTTTGCATGCTGATGAGCGTGTCTGTGGCCCAGCTTCTGAACTAGAGATGTCTGGGTAATTAATTTGGACTTAAGCTCCTCTAGCCAGCCCTTGATAGACCTACAACTGAGTGCATGGGAAGGCCTTGATTTCTCCTGGGCATTTTTGGGGGTACATAGAGGTCAAGAGTCATTTGGTACCTGTCTATTTAAAGTCAGTCTCAAAGTGAGTTTTGAAAAATGTATGAAAATGTACAGTTGTTTCAAGTGACTTAGCTTCCTCCTGGGAACCCCCATCATCCCCCTAATACTATGAATTGTGGGGGTTTTTTTTTGCATTTCATCTCTACAATTTGGTTATAGAGCAAGTCTCCCTCATGAGAGTATAAGGTATTTCCTAGGCATGAGGCTTGGCTGGAGCTCAGGCGGAATATGGGCCATGACACAAGGCTTCCATTGAAGGAAGAGATGAGCAGGTAGAAATACAAATGTGACTTGGGAAGATAAGTGAGGAGTTAACTCAAGAAATAACAGCCCCAGGTTTACATGTCAGTTTCTAGATGTACAATGTGCTTTCCAACTTTCCATATTTCTTGACCTTCTCTCTACCTCCTCCTCTTCTCTCTAATCTCCTCTAAGGCCTAGTCTTTCTACATTTCATCAGGGTCAAATGAAGCAACTCGTGTTCTGTAAGTCCTGTAGTGCTTACCACAACGGCTCTCAAAACGTTAGCTCTGTCCCACAGTAAGAAATGAATTTCGCATCAGTTTCTAACACACATGTACAGACATATGCTTTTAGAGGTGAAGGGATCTAAGGAGGGAGGTTCACAGGCCTGCTCTCTCTCCAACTCAATTTAAATCTCATCTACGTCACTTCCCTTCCTCTGTCTTCAGACCTAGTTCCTCCAGATGTTATCCCTATAGAACAGTGGTTCTCAACCTTCTGGCCCTTTAAGTACAGTTCCTCATGTTGTGACCCAACCATAAAATTATTTTCGTTGCTACTTCGTAACTGTGATGTTGCTACTGTTATGAATCGTAATGTAAATATCTTGATATTCAGGATGGTCTTAGGCGACCCCTGTGAAAGGGTTGTTTGACTGCCAAAGGGATCGCGACCCACAGGTTGAGAACCGCTGCTGTAGAAGGAAGAGAAGTCAAGCATCTTTTTACGTAACCGTGCCCTTCCATCATGCTCCCGTTGCTGGGTGTTGGTGTTTTGTGGGCAAACACTGACTGGCAGTTGATAGTCTCCGTGACTTGAGTCCAAAGGTTAGACTTTCTTGTAGGGTGCATGTCTAGGTCCTTAAAGGGCCCCGTGAGAACTGCCTGATGGAGGCTGACCTCTTCCACCCCCGACTCAGCTTTCTCTGTGGAGTCTACCCCCAGCTTCCTGCTGCTGGGCGGGCAGCCCAGTTGAGCAGAGCACAGGAGAGACGAGTCCAGCCCCTTTCCGGGATGTCTGCTTGACTTCTGGGGGCCCCACATCGTCAGCCTCACCAAACAGCTGAGCACAGGCTGTTCCAGGCTCTCCTTTCCTGCCATGTGTGTCCCGTCCAGCGCGTCCCTGCTCAGGTGGACAGAGTACATCCTTGGGGTGAGGGGCAGACTCTTGCCGGAATCCCAGATCTTGACCACTGACTCTTGGAGTCTTATCATTTGGCTTTGAGGTGGGAACAGCACTCACACCGTTGGGAGGAATCACATTTCTCAGACCCAGCACTGCCTTCCAGTTGGTGGCTCTGCCGTGAGTTCCAACTTCGGGAGCCGCAGGAAAAGTCTCATCCAGCACCTTCTAATATAAATAGAACGACTTTCTTAGGGCTGGGCAGTGGGTCCTCCATAAATATTCTCCTCCCAGTGTCGCTGATGGAACATGCACCAGGGGGGGGTGGCCTGAGGACATCGGGTTTAATGCACACAGGGGCGCAGAGAGAGGGGAAGGAAAGGGCGTGTGCATTTCTGGCTCCTAGTGCAGAGCCTCGATTCACTGAAAGAATGAAAAATGAGCTGATACAGGAACCTTTGCAGCAGGAAGCAAATGCATAGAGGTGCTGAGGTACAGCATCAGTCTCTGGCACTTGCGGGGGACCATGGGGTGGTGGCCTTAGCCTGATCTTCAGTGGCCAGCGGTTCCCCATATTGGGCACCATGCCACCCCACTGGCCTCTTTTTTGTAAAATGTGTTCAGACCCCAGGCCCTCACCATGCACCACCCCCGCCAGGCCCCCTCCCCTTCCGTTCCTTCCTTCCTTGTTCCATCAGTGTATTTCTGTATCTGCTACAAAGGTCAGGAAAACAAATCAATGAGGAGAAGGACCCAATAATTCTGAGACCTGATTCCAGGATGGGTGGTGGGGAGGGAAGCCGCTCAATAAAATGAAAGAGAATTTAAAAATTCCCTGAACAAGGCACAGCATGAGGTCGGGATCAAAGGGCCAGGCAGCTCATCTTCCTGTGCTGGCGCTGGAGGCTCTGAGGTGGGGGAGCAACGGCCTTGGGTCTCCGCCCCCTCCTCACCTGTCTCCCAACACACACACACACACACACACACACACACACACACACACACACACACACACATACCCACATGCACATGAACCATGCCAGAGCACCCGCATCCACACAGGCACATGCACACTCCTTGGACCACCACCTGACTGCTCAGGAAAGATCAGATGATAACTTCCGGAGTCTGGAAGGCAGAGGGGAGAAGGTATTGGCTGGGCACATATATCCCTGCTGTCGTCCCCCTTCCAAAGGCTTTCTCAAGGTCCCATCTGTAGGAGAGACATAAAACGCCCATGTGAAGACCAGACAAGCAAGTGGATAGTGACTGAGGAACAGGATGTTCCAAGTCCCACCTGGCTTTTTCCGAATCGACCCTGGAAAAAGGTGAGAAAATACAAACCCATCAGTCTGCAAAGAACTGAGTCCACTTTTTAAAGTCCCTTCCTTGTGAGTGGCAGCTTTTCCATGAAGTCCTTCCCGACACCGACCCCTCATCCACCTCCACCCAGGGCCTGATTGAGCACTCTCGCCCTGAAGCGCCCCGTGTCCAGTCCTCCACCAGCACACCTGGGATGCATTATCATTCTTCACCACTAGTCTGTCCCATGCTATTCCGAGAGGGCCGATCATAAAGCAGATCAGGGACCGATGGCCTGAGCTCCCGTCCAGCCGTCACCCCTTATTGATTGTGACCTTGGACAAATCGCTTAGCCTCAGTTTCCTCATGTGTAAAATGGGGATAATAAATGTACTCCCTTTTTTGCACAATGGCTCTTCAAATAGTCAAGGGCAGGCTTTTCTCCTTCCGGTTCACTGGGCTCTGTCATTGTCACAGTTCTTTATATAACATAACTTTCAAAACGCCAAAGATGTTCTGAGCAAGAACACCGTAGGCCGAATAAGGAAAGAAGTTCTCTACTTTGGGAACCGTATTTGAAGGTATATGTTCTGGCACATTTGCTATGAAGTGACTCACTGCTTCATATTGTGCTTATTGTACACAGATGTAGAAAACATGAAGACCTCATATATACATATTTGGAGAAGGTCACATATGTGCATGTCCATGTTTGAGTGTGTGTGTGATTAATTTCCCGTTTGTTTCCAGATAGTTTTGAGGTGGTTTCCCGATTAAAGCAGAATAGAAGAGGAGTTGTTTGATAATAAAGATAAATAATAGAATAAAGATTATGGGAAGGATTCAGAAGTCGATACTTTAAGATTTCTGAGTTGAACAGTCTAAATATGTGCAGGAAATTTGGCTGTTTCTTGAAAGTTGAGGTTCTAAAACAAACCCTTCTAATTACCTTGTTTTTGTTTTGACAAAAATGGTGTTATTTCCGGACTATTTCTTGCTTGCAGTAAGTCAGAGAAATGGCAGCTTAATCCAGGAAGATGAGAAATTTAAATCGATTTAGGAGTTGGCAGCCAAAAGCATGTTGATTTGTGGCTTCTTCTCACTTATTTTTTTCTTTGTTTTTCTCTTATTTATGCAACAAAAACAAATCCTGTATTTGTAAGCTGCTTTCCACCTTATTCCTCTAACAATTCTGTGTATGGAATAAACATTATTCTTCCCATAAACTGAGCCTCAGAGAGTTGAGTGACATGTCCGTGGTATGGATATACCACAATTTATTTATCTATTTTCTTATTGATGGACATTTCAGCTCTTTCCACGTAGGATTTGTGTAAATAAGGCTACCGTGAACATTCTTGTATAGGTCTCTTCATAGATTTATGTTTTCATTTCTCTTGAGTAAATACTAGAGGTGGACTAGCCAGGTCGTAGAAGAGGTGAATGTTTATTGGAAAGCCCAACAGCGTTCCATGTGATTGACCAGTTTGCACTCCCACGCGTGGTGATGTCCAAGAGTTCTGGTTTCTCCATGTCCGCACCAGCTCCTGGTATTGTCAGTCTTTGTTTCTGTCTGTTCGGAGAGCCTGTAGGAGTGTCTCATTGTGGTTTTAATTTGCATTTCCTTGAGGACCAATGACCTTGAACACCTTTTCATATGTGGTCTGGCCGTTTGAATCCCTTCCTCCAACCAGAAGGAATGAACCACTGCTACTCACAACAGATTAATTTCAAACACATTATGTTGAGTTCAAGAAGCCAGACACAAAAGGGAACAGGCTGTGATTCCATGTTTATGAAAGAACAGATAAAAGTGGAAATACAGTGATAGAGGTCACAATAATGGTTGCCAAGAGAGCTGGGGTGGGGGCATTGACTGGAAAGGGGCTGGGGAGCTGTCTCAGTGGGTAATGGAAATGTTGTTTATCTTGATCTGGGTAGAGGTTTCACAGGATTTCTTTCCTCTGGTTCTATGAGCTCAGGTTGGCCCTTTCCCAGAACACCTCTGTGTGCTCAGCTAGGGCCACTGGCTGCCATGGCCTGATTCACGAGCCCAAAACGGCTCTGGAGAAGGGAGGCTGGGAAACCACCGAGCCACATTCTGTCTCCTCCCATGTTAATAGCGTTTGCTTCATCGTACAACTAATCAGAGCCACTTAGGTCAGTTGTTCACTTTGTGCATTGCACAGAGGTACCTGGGGTGAGTAGGCCCTGGCGTTTAAGCTGTGGATCCTGGCTGTGGGCCCTGGCTATGCCAATCCAGAGCAGATGCCTTTTCCTAATCATCCGCCAGGAGGGGATAATTTTGTAGAAAATCGTTCTTTAAGCTCACAGTGGCAGCGTGGCAAACACTGGGTCACGCAAAGCCGATGGTGAGCAAAGCCTGTGTTGGTACCGCCTGGCTATTGTGAAGGCTGCTGCGGCGAACATAGGAGTGCAAATGTCTTTTCGAGATCCTGCTTTCAGTTCTCTTGGATAAATACACAGATTGTATGGTAGTTCGCTCTCTAACATTTTTGAGGAGCTTCCATACTGTTTTCTATGACAGCACCATTTGGGAGGTAGATATTATTAATGCACATGGAAACTCCCATTGCATTTGACCAGCTAGACACACTACCCTATTGCTCGTTAACTAGGGCTGGGTACTAACTTCTGACCTTGATGGAGCATAGCAGTTAAGGCATGTCAGTCTCTCACCTTCGAATTGGCCAAGCAGTTCCAGCATTCTCTTGGTATGGGAACATTCCTATTAACCCTTAGAATCTCTGTTCACCAGCACTTCCCACCACCTGGCCTGGGAGCTGGAGATCTAGGGAGGTGGTGGGCAGCTGGCAGCCCTCACCCATCTGATGTGGGGAACTGAGCAGGGAGAGAAGGACTAGAGGCCCAGTGGGATAAAGCGACTCAGTTAATGCTTCTGATCAGGTCCATGGCAGAGCCAAGAATTGAACTTTAGATGATCAGATGGTACAAGTCTGTCTCATAGCAACTGACCTCACGCTGCATTGTGAGATGTTTGTATCAAAATAAAGATTTTGGTGACGTCATGTGAGTCCGAGCATACCAGGCTTAAAGAGAAATGGCACTGCCTCCTAGATGGGTGTATGTTCTTAATACCAGGTTGGCCTGGAGCAGGTGTTAGGAAAGAAGGGCCATGACTCCAGGTAGACAGTGGGAGCAGGGGGACTTACTGAGGATCTCCTGCTCCTCAGACTGGGAGCCCTTGGAGACTTGGGTGGGCTAGAGCTGACTGACAGTATAAAACTGGGTGATCCTTGGATCAAAAAGCAGGTTGATGTTCACCACAGGAGGAAAGGGCCCTCGAGTGGGGTGGTGATGAAGACTGGGAACTTGGGCTGGAGCAGATGCTTGACCGGAAGGTGAAGTGACAAGCAGCTGTCAAGAATAAAGGCAGGACATAAGACACTGGGGGGTAGGGGAGGCCAGGGGATTGTCAAGGGCAGGGAAAAAAAAAAAAAAGGACACATATGCAATACCCTTTGTAATACTTTTAGCAATAAAAAAAATAATAATAATAATTAAAAAAAAAAGAATAAAGGCAGGCATGGGGAAGACCTTTGAAAGACCCCTGAGCCTCATGGCAGAGGGGATCAGACTCCCTAACATAGTGCTTTGTGTCCAGTAGGCCCTCAGCATATATTGGTTCCCCCAAAGATGCCGAGTAATAAAAATAGAATGAATCTAAATAAACATAGGCCAATTCTAGGAGAAGATTTGTACAAGGAGTAGAGGGACTTTTGCAATAAGGTGGCTAATGGCTTCTTTGTTAGAGAAAGTTGTGGGCACCCCGAGTGCAGTGGGGGTGGGGAGGCCCAGGTGTCCTCTCCGTGCTGTTTGGTTTCTGATTTTCCCCTCAGTGAACCACGAACCACCTTTTTGGGACCCCCTGGTTCCAAGTCACACAAGTTTGAACACCACTAGATTAAGTCATCTCTAAGGCCAATTCTAACTCTGATCTGTATGAGCAAATTTCTCATCACTAAGGGAAAGTTGTGAGGGAAAGGTATTTGCCCAGCACCTACAAGGAACAAGAAGCTTTCTTGTCATTACCTCATTGAATCCCCATGACAATACTGTTACTATTCCCATTAAAAACCAGGAAAACGGCCCAAGAGAGGTTCAAGGACTCTCCCAGAGTCACGCGGATGGTGAGCGCCGTCGCCAGCTGCAAGTGTTGGCGCTCACTGACGGGAAAGCCATGCACTTTTTGGTGTTTTTTTGTTTTTGTTTTGTTAATTCTCACCCAAGAATATTTTTTCCATTGATTTTTAAAGAGCATGAAAGGGAAGGGAGGGAAAAGGGGAGGGGAGGGGAGAAAGAGAGAGAGAAAGAAACATCAATATGAGAGAGACACATAGATTGGTTGCCTCTCCCATCCTTGGGGCTGGGGGATTGCTGCAACCCAGGTACGTGCCCTTGACTGGGAATCGAACCCGTGACCCTTTGGTGCTTGGGTGGACACTCTAACCACCTAGCAACACTGGCCAGCACCACGTGCACTTTTTCATGCTGCCAGCTGGCATGAGATTATCCACTTTCTTTGTACGCTGTGAGGTTAGTCCTATAGAGGTGAGTCCTTACTCTCTCTCACTCAGAGTCAGTCTCTCTCTCTCTCTCTCTCTCTCTCTCTCTCTCTCTCTCTCTCTCTTTGCCAGTAATGCCGAACTGGGCCCGGGGCAGTAGGGGTACAAGGAAACCTTGCCCTGCCCTCCTCTCCTCACCTTCTTCCCTAGAATTGCTGGCAATGCTCGGAGCCTTCCTTGGTTCTGACTGTCAGCGTTTCTGCCATCACACGGTATCAGCCCCAGGTCTCCCTGGGACAGAGTGCTGATTGGAATCCTCCAGAAGCCCACTTATCAAGCGCCCCACAGCAGAGAGCCCGGCTCTCCGGAAACAGGGCTCTTTCCATCAGCCTGAGATGGAATTAACCTCCCAGAGGACCCTGGGCAGCCTTCATGCACCAATCACTCTTGGTTCCACATTGAGTTTCCATGGGCTTTATTTTATTTTTCCTCCAAATCTTGTGGCTGCTGCATTAGGCACCAGCTCCACAAGTTGCCTAGAAACTGCTTTGCGTCAGCAGCTCATCCAGGTCCCCATGTGCAGGCAGAGTGATAAGCACCACCATTTATTTTTTAAAATGCAGACATACAATTAAACCAAACGTTCTGATGTCTGCAAAGTCCAGCTGGCAACGGACAGCCAGTGAGAAAGGCCTCAAGGTGAAACAGAGCTGGGATTTCAATGAGAAAATGAATAAGTGAGACCCCCCATTCACTCCTCTCTCTGTAAATGTAGGGTCAGTGCCAATTTTAGGTGACTTTTTTTTTTTTCCTCAACCCAGTTTCTCTCTGGCCCCACCCAATCCTTCAGAACTAAAGATGTTTCTTAAAGGGAGACACTTCCAAATCCACTTCTAACTATTCTGAACAAGAAAAAGGAAGAAAAAAGAGAGGGTGCAAATGGCACTGGACTCTCCCTTATTCAAGGCCACGAGGTTCGTGGAGATGACCCCACCCACTCCAGGGAGCAGATACACCTCTCAGGCCTGGCGAGGGGGAATGTCAGGACTGGACACGGGACCCAGGAGAGTCAGTCCTGGGACTTGGTTGGAACTCTGGGGAAGGTGGCTTTTATGTTTATTTTTTCTGCTGGAGTTGCAACCCTGGTAGGGTAGACAGCTGGTTCTGCTGGTGGTCAGCTTTGTCACCATGTGGAGAAGACCTACCTGCTGAGAATGAAGGTAAAATACAGTAAAGTTAAGACATGGGAGCACATTGTTGGGGCCACTGGACCAGCCTTTTTAGTTAAATGAGTCCATACATTTCCTCTCTCCCCCTTTGTTTGTGCTTAAGTCAGTTTGATTTGAGCTTTTGTCATTTGCAGCCAAAATAGTTGGGGGATGCAATTATGTAGATCTCTCACTCCTTCCACCACAGATCTGTTTCCCACCTTCTAGAGAGAAGGACTTTGCTCTGTGGTGGTCCTTTAAGGTCTTGATCCCTACTGATGCCAAGCATTTCTTCTCCGTAGAGATGGTGGGTGGAGGGGAAGTGGACATGTGCTCAACAACTCAGAGCAGGGGAACGGCGTCTCAGAACTCCCCTTGAAGTCAGCAGAAATGTGTCTTACTGTGCAGAGATGTGGGGGCTGGAGGGGCATCACACATGGGCTCTAACTCCAGGGACTTGGAGAAAGGGTGATAGGACGCACGTGTAATAAAACTAAAGACAAGCCCAAGTGCAAGGCCTGGTGGGAGACTAAATGGTCAGGGTTATAGGAGTTCAGACAGGGAACAGAGGCAGGCTTCCAAAGCTGGGGAAGAGGGGGCAGTGGAGGGGAAGGCGGGAAGGTGGTGTCCACAAGATTGCCCAGGCCTTTAGAGCCCTGCCTCCATTCCTGGGTGAGAGGGTCCTCCTATAAATGACCTCCTTTCCCCCCCTCCCCCTCCCTTCCCCCTCTTCCCCTCTCCCTCTCCTGTCTTCTCCTTCTCTTTCTCCATCCCCGAGAACTCTCATGGAGCAAGGGCTAGGTGGGAGGGTGTGGCCCTAGGGAATCATTGCTGTCTGCCCATCCACCTCTGGAAGTCCAGCATGGAGTGAATGGGCTTGGAATTACATCAGGGCAGAAGTAGGTTAGACTGAAGGAAGAACCAAGTGGGACTCCTGAAAGGGCCTGCGTTGGTTGCCAAGGCAACATACTGACTCTTTCCCAGGAGGAATTTTAAAATAGGCCACACATTCCTTTTTATGGGAGGTTGGGAGTCTTGCCCGGAACGATGATGGGACCTGAGAAGGACTCAGCATGAGAGGTCAAATTCTGTCAAAGCAAAGACTTCATTTATAGAAATCTGTACAAAAGGACAATGTTCTGTCATTGGCTGGGCTACTCTCATGGGCGACCTGTCTGCAGAGCCTGGGAAGCAGATGTGAAGGTCCAAGGGATGGAGGGGCCTGTGTGGTTAGACATGCCCCCTCTGGGGGTTTAAGAACGTGCGTGTCATCTGGGTGCATCCATTCACCCTTCATAGCAGGTATGGGTGACTCTTTCTGGCTCTCATTCCAGTGGTAAAGTGGGATCCCCACAAGCATCCCTGTCTTCTACTGGCTGCTTAGGGCCTGGATCCAGATTTGACTCTCTGATCTACCTCTTACTCCCCAGGAGATGCAGTCAAGCTACTGAAACTTTGAGAGCCTCGCTCTTAATGTGCAAAAATTGGGGAGCAGGAAGTGCTGGGCAGAGGAAAGATGAAATACTGCAGAGAGCCCTGGCCAGGTGGCTCAGTTTGTTGGGGTGTCATCCTATACACCAAAAGGTTGTATATGGGTTCAGTTCCTGATGGGGCACATACCTAGGTTGGGGGTTCATCTCCAGTTGAGGCACGTGTGAGAGGCAGCTGATTGATGTTTCTCTCTCCCCCTTCCTCTCTCTCTGAAATCAATAAAAACATATCCTCGGGTGAGGATTAAAAAAAAAAAAAAAAAAAAATATTGCAGAGAGATGGCCCAGCTCTGTATGTGGCACAGGGCAGACATCAGCTTCCTTTGTAAGTTCAGTGTCTTCGTCTGTTTTAGAGAGAATTACTGAATTTAGGGTCACACCTCTTGAGAATCTGGTCCCAGCTCTGGGGTCCCTTAGGCAACGATGCCTTCCCTGAAGCCCCACTTTGTGCAAATCTCACCTCGCACTCTCTCCCTTATTCTCCTTTCTAATTGGTGTTTATATGTTTATGATCATTTGATGAACCTCTGCATCCGTGGTAAGAATGGGAAGGCAGGGACCTTGTCTATGTTCCCCACGGTATCCCCAGTGCCTGCACACAGTAAGGGTTCAGTAAGTGTTTGTTGAATGAACAAATGAAAGATCAGAAACCCTGCTTGGTAGTTGCATGTGTCTTTGCTTAATAAGACACAGGGGAAATGAAAATGTCACCATCTAATAAATGTAATTTCTCTGGGAGGAAAAATCTTTGCAAACACGAGCCCACGTGATGTATGTAAATAATTAAACAAGCGCATGGTGGTGGAAAAGTGAGTAATTCCTGGAGTTACATGGTCGGTTGAATTTTGCTTTTGTTTGCTCTAGTTTAATGCAGCAGCCTTCAAAATCTGCATCTGTTGCTTCCACCTGCTAAATTTCATGGACTAGAGCACATCTGTGTTGCTTTAGGTACTTGGCAGAGATATTTCAGCTCCAAACCTATCCCTGATTGTTGCTCCTCAGATACCTGTTGACGTGTTTCTCTCTTTCCTTGCATCCTCCTCCTTGTGCTTCCCTGGGTCTGGGCACAGGAGTAGCTACATCAGAGCCTCAGTGCATGCACATGTGTGCACACAGGCGTGCATGCATGTGTAAGCACACAGGAAGGCACTGGACAGACCGGGCAATCTGTGGAGATGCGTGCTGGAATTGGAGTCACGTGCGTCAAGAAAGCAACACACGGTTGGTCACTGAAGCTACCCTTGTGCCATTAAACAGATGGCACCCCAAGACAAAGTCTGAGGGGAACGAGGAAACATTGATGAGAGAATTAAGAGATGGGTGATTCTGTTTTCTATCCTGGGCCACATGGAGGCTCAGAGTAAGTGAGGTCTCCGCCATCCAGAGGTGATGCATCTACGCTCTGTGCTCTTGGCCTTGGTGCCCATCAGAGCTGTGAGATCTGAGCTGTAGTTCCCCATCTCTCAATGGGGAATAGAGGCTCTCTGGCTGCCACAGGGTTAGCCGTGACGCTCAAGTGAAGTGATGGATGTGTATGACAGAGCTGCAGAAACTGTGGTTCAGAGCTGGGGCTCCGGACTTGAACTAGATGGGTTTGATCCCTGGCTCCATCTTTTCTTAACTATGTGACTTTGGGCAGGTATTTAACTTTTTGAGAAAACCTTAGTTTCTTTAGCTATAAAATGGGAAAGACAATAACAGAGTTGCTGTGAGGGTTATGGATAATGTAGGTAAAACAGTTAGTACAGTGAATGGCGCACTTTACTCAAAATAACGTTAAATGATCTTGACGAGTCAGTAAGCATGATTTATTCTCCTAATCTGCATTCTTCCTGGCCTCATAACTCTCTTCATGACAACTGTGGTTAAATTATAGGCCATCAGAAAGTTCCTAGTTTTTGTCATACTTACTCCTTTGATCAACTCTTCTTGATAAAAGACTGATCTAGGACAGTCTTGGTGTATTTCAAGTGAAGGCTTTTGCTTTGAAAGGCATCAACTCAAACATGAAATAAACTCATAACCCAAAAGAATGATAAATTCATAAACAAATGCTCCCTCCCTCTTCTAAGCTGTTTTCTAATTTGGCTAAACCAAGTGCCATTTATACAGCACAGAGGAAAATTGAGAGCCAGCAGTTTCTGGCACATCTGATTTAGACAGATGGACTTTGTAGATGGGTGTCCATGTGGATGATCTCGCTGCTGTTATAATTCCGAGGGCCATGTCATTTTCAGAGGAGCTATAACCTCAGGTTCTCATTGAAGATCATCTTTTTATCCTCAGAATTTAACAGTATGCTCAAAGGATGGTAGGTACTCAATAAACATGAACGAAGAAATGAATGAACCAATAGAGAGTATTAGTTTTCATTCTACTGTTGGCTTTACTTCACAGGTCATTATTTCCTCTGGCCAAGAGCTGGTTTTATATAATAGCCAGTACGTATTGAGTGCTGACTGCGTGAAGGCCTTGTGCTCAGGGCTGGTGGGCATATAGAGGCGCCAATGCTCTATATTGTTTATTTAATTTTCAGTTGGAGAACATTTTCATCTGGCAGGGATTGAAAGGTCACAAGTTGTTTGGCTCTTAACAACTTTGCTCTAGAATCCTTACCGACTTTCGAAAGTGCAGCTTTGAATATTTTCTGCCTGCTTTGATTCAGGTATGAAAAGCAGCACCAAATAGGAATGAGAATAAAACACAGGAAGCCCGATCAGTAACCTAGGCATAAGCCTAACCTCAACCTACCCCACTGCTGTCGGACATCTCACGTCACTGGTGAGGACGGGGACAGGAAGGAAGTTGGTGAACAAGCCTGGTGCTCCAAGGACGGGCCCAGTTCCAGTGGCCTCTGCCCTTACCCTGCGCCCTAGCCCCGCCTCCTGCTCTGACGTTGTCAGCAGTTAAATGCAGCCCTGCTCAATCCTTTTGAAGGCAATGACCCACTCACCTTTTGAGAGAAGACATGAGGGTGTGCTCAGCTGCCAACTGACTTCCACCCTTGGCTACCCAGCAGGATTTGTAAAGCAGATTCGAGCACACACGTTGTAGGGTGACCTTGTGCATTGGAAGCCTGAAGAGAGAACCCTGCCTTCATAGTCGTAACTATTATGCTTTCTGTAAGGATATGCTTTCTTTATTTTTATTACTTATTCATTCTTAATATTTATTTGTTTATAGGCTAGAAAGCATGTATGGCTGCATAGCATCTAATAGAGTGCCTGGCACATAGTAGGTGCATATAGTAGTTGTTGAATTCGTGAGCATGGATGTGCCAGAGTGTTTTACAGCTAAGTCCCCTCAGTCATTTCACCAGGCATCAGTTCTCCACCCTACTGTTCATCCTGAACTGTCTGGTTGATTGTTTTTTTCCCAGTCCAAGTGCAGGTCTTTACTTTCACCTATATTGACCTTTTTCTTGTTAGATTTACTATATTTCCAGTTACTGGGGTTCTGTTGGGTGCTGATCCTTTTACCTTACTCTTGCTGCTCCACGCAGCTTCACATCCCCCACAATTTTCTTCAGGACATCGTCTCTGTCCTCATCCAAGGCACCGGCACAGTTCTTATCTGGGAGTGAAGTTAAGAACCTGGGCAGGAATCGTGGGACCTGGGGCACTGCTTCCCTTTATCTCAGGAGCTCTTGGAGGTCTTGGATAGCAAGGAACAGAAAACCTCTCAAACTAGCTTAAGGAAAAGAGGATTTATTTTAAGCACGGTGGGAAATTTCATGCACTTTGGTTTCTCTCTGCCATTCGGGTCTTCATAGTTTTCTATGTCTGCTGTGGTGACTGCTGCATTTGCAAGGCTGTGCAGGCTTGCATTTCTGCTCATTCACTGGGGTTTACTGAGCCATCATGACTTCCCTCAAGGACTTCCTGCAGACTCCAAGGCCACTGGCCTTCCAGCTCAGCTCCCTGTGTTCACGGACCCTTTGGACTGACCCAGTTTGGTACAAGTATCCACATCTGTTTCAACCATCTGTGGCCAAAGGCAAAATCACATTGTATAGTGAGCTGTCTCTTCAAGATTGTGAGTGAGACAGTTTCTCCGTACTGGGATAGAATAGAGAAGAAAATGACTGCATGTATCTAGAATTCTTCCATAGGCCAAAATACCTCCATAGTTAAGAGGGCAATAATGGCGTTGATTTTGGAGACATTAGCATTTCAAGGCCTTACAACCTTCTAGGTAGGTCTGCCATATGGTTTCCCACAGAAGACAGAGCCTAGTCCAGTGATGGCGAACCTATGACACGCGTGTCAGAGGTGACATGCGAACTCATTTTTTTGGTTGATTTTTCTTTGTTAAATGGCATTTAAATATATAAACTAAATATAAAAAATATAAGTCTTTGTTTTACTATGGTTGCAAATATCAAAAATTTCTATATGTGACACGGCACCAGAGTTAAGTTAGGGTTTTTCAAAATGCTGACATGCCGAGCTCAAAAGGTTCACCATCACTGGCCTAGTCCATCCAAATGTCTGTTGGAAGTCTACTTTTATTGGGAAGGCATTTATTTATTCATTACTGGGGAAAATCAATAATTTCCTATTGTCCTATTCTGATTTTAATTAGAATATTAATCAGCTATTCTCTGCACAACTTTGGCCAGAAATCCACAATGCAATATACTAAAATTCCTAGGAACAGAGCCAGTTTAATTTGTATTAAATATTTTGCCCCAGGTTAGCATTAGGGACTTATTATTGCATGTCTCATGCAACTATTATTATTACAAATGTGCATATTGTGCAAATTAAAATCATATTTCATTCAGGAAAAAACCTCTCTGTTTGCTCAAGTCCTAGTGACTGTGTCTCTATTCCTGAGGGAATTCATTTCTTGTGACACCTCTCATGCTAGATCTAGCAAGGAACTGTCTCTGGGACACTTGGCCACTTACCACTTCTGGAAGGATATAGTTTACCCACTGCTTCAGTGGCTGCACTGAGGAGAGTGGCTGTCGCTATGTCTTTGTTCAAGGAGCTTCCAGCACAGTAATGTATGATAACTATTATGATAGGGAAGTACAGGATGCTGTGATATATTTGATGAGGTTGCTAGGAAGTCTCTCTTGTCTAGGGAGTCAGGAAAGGTCTCCTGGAGGATCAGATATGAAAGCTAAGACTTGATGATCGAGTAAGAGTTAAATAAGGGAAGAAAGGGTAGGGTAAGGGAAGAATGAACTAACGTTCAATATGCCTGCATTATAGAGGGTGGGATGAGGATGGACAAAACCAAAACTGGAGAACTAGCATGGGGTCAGGTAATGGAGAATTTAGAAGCCATGCCATATAGTTTACCATAAGGAGCAATTAAAAGCCAGTGAGGCTTTTAGTAGTGGAGTGATACGATGAGATTTGCATATTTAGTAGAATCCCTTTGGCTAAGAAGAGGAGCATGTGTTGGAAGGAAATAACAGTAGAAGCAGTGACAATAGTTAGGAAACCATTTCCATGATGCAGGCAAGAAAAGATGATGCCTTGGACTATGGGAGTGACTATGGAAATGGAAAGAGGTGGATAGAGGGATTATTTGGGAGATGGAATTGATAGGTGATGATGACTAATTAGATGTGGGGGTGAGGAGGAAGGATTAGTCAAAGGAGAATTCCTGGTTTGCTTGGAGCATCTTGGATGAGGTGCCATTTACTGAGATGAGAAATCCAGAGGAGACAGATTTTGGGAGGTGGGGGCAGAAAGATGATGAGTTTAAATTTGAACACACTAAATTTGAATGGCTGGAAGACACAGTACTCAAATTCCTAGCCAGTGCAATAAGGCAAGAAAAGGAAATAAAAGGCATATAGATTGAACTTTCTATTTGCAAAGGACATGATGTCCTATGTAGAAAATCCCTATAAATCTACAAAAAAAAAAAAAATTCATGAGTTGAGTAAGATTGCAAGGTAGAAGACAAACATGCAAAAATGAATTGTATTTCTATACACTAGCAATGACTGCATGGAAACTGAAACAAACATCATTTATGATTACTTTAAAAATATATTTATGTATAAATCTAACAACTTGTACAAGGTTGTATGCTTAAAAACTATAAAATGTTAAAGAAATCGAAGATCTGAATAAATGGAGGGATGTACCATGTTCATGGATTGAAAGACTCAACATAGAAAAGATACCACTATTAAAATGCCAGCAAAATTTTTTTGTGTGTGAAGAAATAGATAAGCTTAGTCTAAAATTTATATGGAAAGTCAAAGGAACAACAATAGCTAAAATAATTTTTTAAAAGAAGAAGTGAGAGAAACTATATTGCTACAATAATTAAGGCAAGTGTTATTGGCAGAGGTATATAGGCACACAGATCATAAAATAGGATAGAAACCCAAAAATAAGCCATATTGGTTTTTGACACTCCACTAAATCGTAGCCAACGCTGCCAAGACCCCATGGTGCAAAATGCGGCCCACAGCCCAAAACTGTCGCTGTGGGCACCAGGTAATGACGTCACATTGCAACGCCCGGCTTTCTCTCCCTAGCAACTAGCCTCCTTGGAGTTTCTTCAGCCCAGGAACCCGACTTGCTTTATAGCCAGGTGCAGACATTTCACACTTTAACCAAATGTCTGTGAAGCATTTTTCCCGTGCCTCATCTCATTTGATCCTCACAGAAGTCCTGGAGTAGGTAGATAGGAGACTCCGTAGAATCCTATTTTCTTTTCATTAGCCGAAAAACAGAGATTTAGAAAGTTTAGAAACTTGATCTGACTGAAAAGAAGAAATGGTGGACCTTGAAAATGACTTCAGGTTTTCTCACTGCGCAGAATATAAACACTGCTGCAGTTAAATATTTTTTTTACCCTTTGTTCTGCCTGTGTGATCTACAATAATAATCTGCTTTGTGTTAATATTGACTGCTGTTGTTGACAATGACCTGAAAGAGAAGTTGGGGTGCTTTACTTGGCTGGAAAAAGTTTAGCCCCATCAGAAAGCAGGTTTAGTTAAGCAAATTTATTCTATATTTATAAAAGGCTAAATTGACTTGGGCGTGCACGATACATATAAAGCTCTCACTGGCGCCAGTCGACGCATGTGTTTCGATCTGTCATTGTCGATTGTGAATTTGGTTGACACTTCTATTATAGAGAAAGGGCAAATAGTGATATTAAAATATTCATCCTAATTATAATTTCCTTTCAATGTGCACAAATCCATGCACTGGGACATTAATAAAACTATAAGAAGTTTAGAAGAAAACATAGGAGAAAGTATTTGGGACCTATAGCTTGGTGAAAAGTTCTTAGACACAATACCTAAAGTATGATCCATTAAAAAATTGGACTTCATTAACATGTAAATTTTTGCTCTGGGAAAGACTCCATTAAGAGGATGAAAATACAAGCTACATACTTGCAAATAATATATATGACAAGGGATATATATTGTAGGACAAAGAACTCTCAAAACTCAACAGAAAAATCACAGATAATCTGATTAGAAAATGGGCAAAAGGCATGAGGAGATATTTCACTGAAAAGTATATATAGATGGCAAATAAGCACATGAAAGGATGTTCAATACTAGCCATTCAGAGATGCAAATTAAGACAATAATGAGATATTACTGTATGGCTATTTGAACTGTCAGAAAAATTTTAAAAAGTGACTATAGCAAACATTGGCAAGGATGCAGAGAAACTAGTTCTCATAAATTGCTGGTGGGAATGTAAAATGATACTGCCACTTTGGAAAGCAATTTGGCTGTTTTTTTAAAAAATGAAACATATATTTATAGAATGACCCAGCAATCATATTCCTGGTCATTTAGCCCAGAGAAAGGAAACTTATATCTATAGAAAAACCAGAATCGGAATGTTCACAGCAGCTTTATTTGTATAGCTCCAAACAGGAAACAACCAAAATATTTTTTCAATGGATGAATGGCTAAACAAACTGGGGTACATCCATACCATGGACTACTTCCCATCAATAAAAAGGAACAAATTATTGACACACACAATTTGGGCGGGTCTCAAGGGTATTATGCTGAACGAAAAAAGCCAATTATGTACTGTATGATTCCATTTATAGCACATTCTCAAAATGACCAAATTATAGATATGGAAGGCAGATTAGTGGTTGTCAGGGAGTTGATGAGTGGGAGGAGGTGGGTATGATTATGAAGGGCTAACATGAAGGAGTTCTTTGTGGTAGAATAATTCTGTAACTTGATTGTAGTGGTGGCCACAAAAATGCATACATGTGATAAAATGGCACAGCACTGTATATACACACTGTACCCATGTCAGTGTCCTGATTTTGATGCTGTACTATAGTTATGTAGCAAGTAGAGGAAACTAGGTGAAGGGTTCATGGGGCCTCTCTGTTTTTTGCTACTTCCTGTGAATCTAGAATTATTTCAAAAATAAAAAGTTTAAGAAAATGAAAACAAGTAAAACATCTTATTAGTTTACATCGATACTGTCCATTCAAAGTTAGGATCACAGAATAAACCTCACTGATCTGACATCAGTGTTGTCTTTCCTCTGAATCACTCTGTTCTCAATGACACCATCATAAGGACCACCCCCTCCTTTTTAAAACAATACACAGACTCAGAGTCTGTTGGATGATAAAACAGTACTCCCATCAACCATGTTATTACGGAAAACAATGTAAGAATTGTGCAGTTCTTTCTGTCTTTAATGTCTTTTCTACTAGGGAATCTATAGGAAATTTAAAATCAAAATGCCATAGTTAATAACTGATGGAGCCATTTTCAAATCTCAGCCAGAAGAATATTCTGGAAGATGGAGTAAGGTTGTTTCTCTGATTTTTATCTTCTCTGAAAAATGATTCAGAATCAATAGGCAGAACAAGAAATAGGAAATCATGAATCACTTGGAACCCTGAACCACAAACACCAAGTCAGAGAGAGGAGGGAAGAAGGTTTATTTTTTAGCTGAGAGGATGAAGCTTAAAACTGAGTGGTTGCAAGGTGTGTGTGTGTGTGTGTGTGTGTGTGTGTGTGTGTAGGAGGGCACACATGCTTTGTGTTTGCTTTTGTCATGTGGAATACAGGAAAGCTTCAAATATGGGGGGTGGTCCAGGAGCCTTAAAATGCTGGGTGAGAGTGGGCACTGGGAGAGTAGTTGTTTGGAAGTCTGTGGAAGAAGCAGTTAGATACTAGATTCTCAGCCCGTTTCTGCAGGAGACCTAGAATTTGTTCTTTGGAGAAACTGAGCCAGGCAGGATAGGCTGCTGGGCTGGGGAAGAGAGAGCTCTGCCTTGATTTAACAGGAAGTCAATAAGTGATAGCTGAAAACTGACAAATCTAGAGGTAACAGCAAATGCGTATCACTTGAGACATAGTGGTAAAGCCTGGAGAAAAGTAACCCGAAGCATGAGGAGTGACTGCTTTACAGAACAATAATAAGTGGTGAAGTGGGGGAAAGGAAGAAATGAGACTGGCCAAATGTTGATCATCATCGAAACTGGGTGACAGGTACATGGTGATTCATCATGCCATGGTCTCTTCTTTGGGGCACGTTTGAAAATGTCCATGATTAAAAATTAGAAAATCAGTGCCCATTGTTCTTACTGTTATCATTATTAGAGCGCCATTGACTTTCAAAGCTGTTTACCCGGAATACCCAGATGGTAAAACGACAACAAACCTGATTTGCTCACTCCCAGGTCTATGGTCTCTAGCAATTGAACTAAGCAGGCAGCTGGGGGTTGGGGAGGGAGGAAGCTCTGGAATCGGGGTGGGCCCGGGGGCTTTGTCCTGCCTCTCTGAGCTTCAGATTCCTCACCTGTAAAATGAGGCGTTGGGGCCAATTCCAGAGCCTGTAATATTAGGAATTAGTAGGATTGGAATAGACATGGGAATGGAAGGGGACCAGGTGGGTGGGAGGGGGCATATTAACATTCCTGGGAGAAACTGAGGGTTAAAAAATGGTGAAGATTTGGCTGCTGTCAGGAAACCTGAAATGAAGGAATTGCCTCTCCCTTCACTTACTTTCTTCTCCCGTGCTTTGTAATCCTCTTCAGCCAATTAAGAAGATACCCCTCTCTGCTCCGGGAGGATTATATTCCAATAGGAGCAGCATCTGATTCTATGGAGGAGCTTTGGGGGCGGGGAACCAGTGAGCAAGGCGGTGACAGTGACTAATGAAAGAGCAGGGCCAACAGCGTGTGAACGGTGAGGAGCATTACGTGGCTGGGCTTCCGCCCTCAGTTAAATCGAAGGCTCCAATTTGGTCTGCTGAACAAACATATTTAAGGAGGTCTATTGAACACAAAATTAATTTAGGAGACATTAATCTAAAGAGAACTCAACTGACAACAGCCGTGAAGGTGTTTAACGGAAGGCAGAGCAAAAAAAATGAGCCAGGCCTGCCAAAGCCCATCCTTTTGTTGAGAAAATATGAGTATCCCCAGCGTCTCAGTAGATTCTAATACCTTCTTTGGGGCAGTACAGCCTCCAGATGGACCAAGTGAGCAAAGTAGACTCCTCAGGGCGGAATGCACCATGCAAGAGAGAAGTCGAGTTGGTTTCAGGATGAGGTGCCCGTGTGCCCACTGGCACACCTTCTCTTCCTGCTTTTGTTTCCTGTGTATGTTTGGGCTGAGTTTACCTGGCATTAGACTGAAACCTGGCTTTTTCACAGTGTGGTCCACAGACCGGCACTATGAGCATCAGCTGGGAGCTTGTCAGAGATGCAGACTCCCAGGCGCTGCCCCAGCCCTGCTGACCTTGAACCTGCATTTTAACCATATTCCCAGGTGATTCGCAAGCACTTAGAGCTTGAGGGGCACTGGCTCATAAAGTTCCCTCCTTGACGAGGGGAAAGTGAGAACAATCTAACTTTGGACAGCCCAGAAAACCACGAATAGTCTGAACTCTCCCCCTTCCCAATGATAAAACTAAAGACTGGGGCAGAAAATTTGAAAACATACAGAGCAGCAGAAAGGACAAATCAGTTAGCTGTAATCTTGTGAACTCAAAAAATGACAATGAACATCTGCGAGTGTGTTCCTCTTGCCTTTGTTCTATGCATATTATGTGTGTGCCTAGGATGGGAAGGCAAAGCCTTTAAACACAAAAGGCAATCCCTCCCTCCTTCAGCAGCACTTAGTCCAAGAGAATGAGCCACTAGTTGTACCATTTTAGAAAAAGAGGAAGATCAAGTTGGCCTGGAGCCGTGGTCGGCAAACTGCGGCTCGCGAGCCACATACGGCTCTTTGGCCCCTTGAGTGTGGCTCTTCCACAAAATACCACGTGCGGGCGCGCACATACAGTGCGATTGAAACTTCGTGGCCCATGTGCAGAATTCGGTATTTTGTGGAAGAGCCACACTCAAGGGGCCAAAGAGCTGCATGTGGCTCGCGAGCCACATGCAGCTCTTTGGCCCCTTGAGTGTGGCTCTTCCACAAAATACCACGTGCGGGCGCGCACATACAGTGCGATTGAAACTTCGTGGCCCATGTGCAGAATTCGGTATTTTGTGGAAGAGCCACACTCAAGGGGCCAAAGAGCCGTATGTGGCTCGCGAGCCCCAGTTTGCCGAGCCACAGTTTGCCGACCACTGGCCTGAAGGGATGTTCCAGAGGCTCTTCCGTGTATACCTGATTTCATATCATTTAACTTTTTAGTGATCTTGTTGCTTTGTTTTGGCTAAACAGGGAAACAAACACCAAAAAGAAGTTCTAGTTTCCAACTCTGAAAGCCCTTTTAGGAATTCCTGCTACATTGTCTATTTTTATTGAGGCCGAAGCCTCCTCCTGATTCTTCAAGGCTTGACCCCGAGATTTCCTGCTCCTGCATCACCTAGGCTGAGCTGTCTCTTCCTTCCTGTTGTATCACTCTCTGCCCACGACCTGGTTCTAGGCAAGAAATGGACTTTCCCCTGGAGCTTCCGGAAGGAATGTAGCCCCGTGACACCTTGATTTTAGCCCATGAAACCTTCCGTGCTTCTGAGTTCCAGAAACGTCAGATAATACGTGCATGGTGTTTGAAACCACTACATTTGTGGCCATCTGTTGCAGAAGCAATAGGAAACTAATGAAAGGGGATCTGATGGGGATCCGAGGGTGTCCCAGCTACATCTGTCCCCTCCAAATCAGAAAACTAAGTCAGAGAGCTAACACTGTAAATCAATGGTCAACAGATTAGTTGACTATCACATTGAGGGGAGTATAGCACCGTGATTAAGCCATGGGATCTGACGTTTGCTGCCCGTTGGTTAAATCTTGGCTTCTGCCACTTTTAGCTCCATGACCTTGGCATGTTCCATGATCATTTCCGAACCTCAGTGCATCACCTGTAAAATGGGGATAATAACAAAACCCAAGACATATTCTAAGGGTGAAATGAGTATGTATGCAAGGTGCCTGACACACAGTACAATCTTAATTTGAAATATTGCTGGTAGCATAGTGGGATCCCATTTCTATTCAACTGTGTTGCACATTCTAACGACAGGTGAGGATCAAGCTTGGTGCGCATTAGGGATTAAAATCACTTCGCTTGCCCAAAGGGTACGGGACATGGGTTTTGTGTTCAGAAGCTTGTCAGACAAGAGTTTCCTTGTCACAATGGCAATTACATGATGCCGAGTCCAAGTGCAAAACATACGGTGCAGTATTTTAAATGACCTAGAAGGGGGAGTTGTTGAAAACTGTACAGCGGCTCCTCTGCATGTCTGTTATTTTAGCACTCCCCCCCCTCAATCCTCGGTTTGTTTCTTTAAGGATGGCTTTCACCTTCATTTGAGTTTGCTGTCCTCCTGAGGTCTTTGTTCAGCCCAGCCAAGTCCACCCATTATACTTGTGCCTGTCTCCTCTTCCCAAGGTTATCTGGGAGGTATTTTCCCAGCCTTTGATATGCTAAGCAGCCATAATTGGAGAAAGTTTAATAAATAACCATTAAGTTGCTATTAGAAGTGTCAGAACTGGTATAACGAGTAATTTTTATAACAGCTAACCAAGTGCAACTGTAACTATAAAGCCCCTTAGTGTCTCAGCTCAGCTTCAGCCCCGTCTAGACGTGGACCCTCCAGACCCTTCCTGTGAGGGAGGTGCCTGCCACCCGGGTGGGCGATGGCCTGGGGTCTCTGACTCATCTCTGTTAGAGAACAGCACCTACACACCAATCAGCCAGCGTGGAGACGGGTTTAAACAGCTCCCCAAGGGTGGGTAGGAGCCATCCAGGACAGCAGTCGCCAACCTGCAGTTGCCAACCTTTTGGACCTCACGGACCACCAGTGGCCCGCGGACTACCGGTTGGCGACTGCTGATCCAGGAGGTATATCTGCTCTCTCCTCGCTCTCCCCAGGCCACAGACTCAGAGCTGCTGGACATCTTGCAGGGCAGGGCTCTCTTCTCCATTCCAGGGACGTCGCTGGTTTGGGCTGAATCTCTCACTAGTGGTGATTTTCCCGCCTGGCGAAATGGTGGCAGAGAAGGGGGCCTGGGAGGACTTGGCTGAGCTGTGGCCCAGGGCCGGCCTGGTGCTCCGAGGAAGCCAGTGGGTGTGGGAGAGCTTGCTTCTCTCTGAGGCTGCGCCAGCTCCTGGAACCGCTGAAAACCCTCCCTGAGGAGAGCCAGTTAAAACAACAACAAAAGAGATCCATCAAGCCTTATGGGGTGATTTTAAGGCGAAATGGAAAGTATCTTAACTGGAGAAAGGAGGTGGGCCGCAGTGGAAACTTGGCCCCTTGCCCCTCACACAGAGCCTCAGTTTGCAGCCAGGCGGGCCCTCCAACCACCTCCCTCCGGCTGCCCTGGAGCCTGTCCCCCGCGCCCCCCTCGCCCTGTTCGCCAGATGAACTGCCCTGTCTGTGCCTTGCCTTAGGCGGGGCCTCTTGGGGATAGAGCTGTGTTTGTCTCCACTATGTGTTGAACTTGGCAGGTGCAGACGCATCTCATTCCAAGTCAAACTACCACCTTTCAGAAGAGAAGGCAGGGCCTGGAACCGCGGCCTGAGGCGGGCCTGTGCACAGGCACTGAGGGCTGAGGGCTAGGAGCCTCCTGCTCCACCACCTGCCGGTGCTGCCTGGGCAATCGGGCCGCAGGTCACAGGGGGAGTGGGGGGGGGGTGTGGACAGCAGGACTAAAGGGTGGCTCCACAGACAGTGAGCTGTTGCTTTGGGCAGACGAGCAGTTATTGGCCACATTGATGCCACCTGGGCGCACACACACTCGCGTGCAGAGCCAGGTCGAGAGCGTCTTATTTCTCAAGAAACAGCCCCCCGACCGTAAAGCTCCAGAAAGACACTGAGTACATCCAGGGGGTTCGCTCTCTTTTCCCTTTGCCCCCTCAGCTGGCTCGGTGTCTGTTGCTCCCACAGAGAGAGGCTGCTCTCCCAGGACCAGGATGGTAGATCCGAGGGAAGAAAGAACTGCAGCCTCAGTTTCTCATTTGAAAACTATTGCTGGCCCAGCTGGCGTGGCTCAGTGTGAGCGTTGACCGACCTGTGAACCAGGAGGTCACAGTTCGATTCCCAGTCAGGACACATGCCCCGGGTGCGGGCTCGATCCCCAGTGTGGGGTGGGCAGGAGGTAGTCGATCATGATTCTCTCTCATCATTGATGTTTCTATCTTTCTCTCCCTCTCCCTTCCTCTCTGAAATCAGTAAAAATATATTTAAAAAAAAAAAAGAAAATTATTGCTGGATGGTGAGGTCCCTTGTCACCTCCCCAGTGCTGAGGACTTTCTGGTATCTCAGTGTAGCCGTCTGGACGTGAGCTCCACCATATACCGGCCACACGAGCTGGGCACGTGCCCGAGCCCCTCTGTGCCAGGCTCCTCTCCTATGAAGTGGGGCATCGTCTGTCCAACGAATGTCGTGAGGATCAGAGGAGAGGGCACGTGGAAAAGTGCTTGCTCGGCTGTTACTTTCATCAGCCCCGTGCAGATGTCCCATGTTCTTTTAAAGTCGGGAGAGCTTTGCCAGTGGAAGCGCTGGTCTTGGCAGCCCCACATCTGGCACAGACCAAATGACCCCCGCGGTTCTTGTGCCCGGTTGTGTATGTGTTTGCTTTGTCTGCTGAGCTTGCTACGAAGCAAAGAACGTCAAGGAAGGTAGACAACATTAAACGTTTCCCAAGACCCTCTGGGGTTACCAAAGATGGGTCGCCTGGTTTAAGAAGACAACGCATCCCCACCAGGGCTCTTTGGTAGGGATTTCATGTGACTCACCCAGGGAATTGTAAGTTTGCTTGTAGCCATATTGAAAACGATTTTAAAAGGCGAAATTAATTTTAGTAATATATATTTTAACTGCCACATATTAAACATGTTACCATTTCAACACGTAATCGAAAATTATTAATGGGATACTTTATGTTCTCTTTTCCTACCCAGCCTTTGAAGTCCAGTGTGGGTTTTACATTTACAGCAGACTTGACTCCATGGCGGAAAGTTATTGGAAATTCTTGATCTGTTTTTAGATTTCAGAAACTTCAGAGTTGCCAGAATAGACTCACATACTCAAGTCATTCCAAGTATACTTAGGAGGTTTCCAGGAATGGAATGAGTATCAGCTTTAAATACAAATCTCCATAAAATAAAATTTAAATTTAGTTCCCGAGTCACACTAAACAACATTTCAAGGACTCAGTGGCCTATACGCATAGCTTGTGGCTGTCAAATCGGACGATGGGAGGAGTGTCTGCTAGGCCATTTTCTTATCCGCTTGTATTTCCACAGCTAGGATTACCTTTACTAACTTTCTTTGCAGGAATGTTTTTAAATCACTTGCCAAGTTTACGAGTATTTAAAACTAGACATTACACACACTCTCTCTCTCTCCACTGAATTGGCCACGAAACAGGACAGTGCAAATGGTTGAGAGGGTTCTACTGGCCTTCTCTCCACAAAAGGAAGTGACATGGGACTCTCTGACACAGTGAGTGAGGGAGGGGGCAGTGACAATCTGTATATTAAATAGTGAGTGAGGGAGGGCCTCAATGTCTATATCCTATATAATAAAAGGGTAATATGCAAATTGACCCTGAGGGTCGAATGACCGGGAATGACCAGTCGCTATGATGTGCACTGACCACTAGGGGGCAGATGCTCAACGCAGGAGCTGCTCCCTGGTGGTCAGTGCACTCCTACAGGGGGAGCTCCACTTAGCCACAAGCCGGGCTGATGCCTGTGAGCGCAGCGGTGGTGACGGGAGCCTCTCCCGCCTCCTCGGCAGCACCAAGGATGTCTGACTGCCGCTTGGGCCCGCTCCCTGGAGTTAGACATCCCCCGAGGGGTCCCCGACTGCAAGAGGGCGCAGGCCGGGCTGAGGGATCCCTCCCCTCCCTGAGTGCACAAATTTTCATGCACTGGGCCTCTAGTATTAAATACTTTAAAATCTTAATGCCTTTTTTTTGGGTCAAACATTAAAATAAGTGGAAGCTCTAACATTCTCTCCCTACACCCCATGGATCCCCTTTGCCCACCATGCCCGGAAGACCAGGCCTGGAAGGCAGCTGCTGTGGTCTCAGCCTTGCCCTGGGCTCAGGCACCAGTTTCCATCCCTGACTTTCAGGGAAGGGATGACGATTATTCCAGGCCTTTTCCCTTCTGACCTCCCCTTCCCCTCCCAGAGTTCCTGGGTCTTTAAAAAAAAATTATTTTTATCATACATTTATTTTAGGACTCTGATGAAATATTACATACTTGATCATCCAAAACAAAAACAAAATGTTTCCAACAGAAGTCACAAAGAGATGGCTAAGTCTTCACTTTAGAATTTGACCCCATTTGGGTCTTTGGGGGTAGCTTATACAGTGACTTCCCCTCCTACTCCAATTAGTCTGAGGTTTTTGGCACACCTTCCTGGGACAACATCCTGGGAAACTTGGACTTGTATTGCCAGGATGCTCACTGTTATGATTTTTCTCCAACCTCACTATTTTCAGAGATAGAATATCCTTCCTATTTCCATGTGGATTATGTCTTGTTTTATTAGTTGGCGATTTCAGAGTTCTGGCCGTGTCCTCCTGGCTGGGTTCTGGGTGGTCCATCACGTCTCCCTTTCTCTAGGTGCCCTTCTCCATCCACTTTTCTTCTTCTTTCTTTGGCTGTTTTGCTACTTAAATCCTCGGAGGTGGAATTTTCTGAGTCCTTGGCTTTTTGTGTACTCTTATGACCAGAGCAGCAGTAGGAGTTGCATATTTGGTGCTTTTTTCCACCCCTCGCTCCCCGGCTTCCCTTTCGAAGAGGATCCAGATAAAATCCTCTAGGGAGTGAAAGGATTCTTGGCAAATTGTAGGGACTTTCTTCCTCCCTTTTGTCTCAGATTGTATAAACAAAATATTCCAGAGGCTTCAAATACGGTTTTACACCAATGCCTTGTGAAGAATATATATTTCACTGGAGGAAATCTAGAATGTTCCCATCCAAGTTCACCCAGGTGTCCAGCATTCGGGTGATTTGTGCCTGGCTGTCCAGGGCCCTGCTCAGGGGTCAAGGCCCCTCTTGCTAGTTATCATGGCCTACAGTTTCCTGGATCCGTTTTATTCCAAGAAATTCTAACATCATCTTATAAACCAGGAGGTAACTTGCTTTTGCTGCTCCTTCTTTTCTCATTTGAATTCCTCAGTTTCAAATGTAGTTATTTTCTTAGTGTCAGCTCCAGCCTTGTCTTCCCAGGGAGGAAATCTACTATGAGTGGTTGGGCCCCACTTGGCATTTATCGGAAAGTCGCTCCAATAAATACTGGCCTAGGGCAGAGATTTGCACATAGCACTATGCATAGAGACCTGTCTAGCTTGGCAGGTGACTGCGTGTCCCATGACCTTCACCGCACACTTCACTGCCAGGAGTGCTGTTGCCAAAGGGCAGGACATGGACAGGGCAGGAGGGTGGCAGTGTGGCCAGGGCTAGGACTGGAGCTCATGGATTTCCACCAACCATGTGTCACCCTACCCTTCTGCTTTGTCATTGGTTTTGAGGAACTGTATTAGCATATTAAAATAACCACCTGTTTATTTATAAAGCAAGGCTACTACTGCTTTTTGTTGTTTTTAGTTTATTAATTGCTGCATCAATATTAATTTATTCCATATGGGCTAGCTTTATTTTGTTCTTTTCCTAGCTTGTGAATGCTTAGTATACTTACTTTTTTTTTTTTTACCCGTTTAAGACATTTTTGCTTACCCAAGGTCATAAGTGTCAAATCATAAAGATAAACTGTTATTTCCTCTAGAATCTTTGTAGTTTTGGCTTTCGTATTTAGGTCTACTAACCATCTCAAAACACTTTTTAAAAAAAATATATTTGTTTTTAGTTTATTAATTGCTGCATCAATATTAATTTATTCCATATGGGCTAGCTTTATTTTGTTCTTTTCCTAGCTTGTGAATGCTTAGTATACTTACTTTTTTTTTTTTTACCCGTTTAAGACATTTTTGCTTACCCAAGGTCATAAGTGTCAAATCATAAAGATAAACTGTTATTTCCTCTAGAATCTTTGTAGTTTTGGCTTTCGTATTTAGGTCTACTAACCATCTCAAAACACTTTTTAAAAAAAAATATATTTTATTGATTTTTTACAGAGAGGAAGGGAGAGAGATAGAGAGCTAGAAACATCGATGAGAGAGAAACACCGATCAGCTGCCTCCTGCACATCTCCCACTGGGGATGTGCTCGCAACCCAGGTACATGCCCTTGACCGGAATCGAACCTGGGACCCTTCAGTCCGAAGGCCGACACTCTATCCACTGAGCCAAACCGGTTTCGGCGCAAAACACTTTATAGTATAATGTGGTTCTACCCCTGCCCCTGGAGTGTTGGCTTCATCTTGGTCACTGATTCCCATGCTCCAGGGGCCCAGCCCCTGAGCTTCTGCCAAACCATTTCCACTGCCCTCACTGCTGGGCAGCAGGGCCTTCCCAGCCATCATCAGCTCATCCAAGAGCAATTCCCACCGGGACTGTGGGCGTAGCCCCTCTTCTAGGTAAGGGTCCTGGAGAGGGAGTTGGCATTGTTGACCCTACCATTTAGCATTGATGGGGATTTGAGGTCTTACTATCCCCCAAGGAGTTCTTTGGACACTAAGTCCATGTAGCAACTGTGCATAGCTCCTGGCATGGCGTATAACTCTTTCCTGGCATAAAGCACTTTCCTTGTTCATTGCAATCTTTAGGGCAACTCTAGTAGGCAGATATTGATCTATCTTCATGTAATATCTTACGTTACATGTCAAGACTAGGCATAGGTGGTGCATCCTCAATAAATAGGTCAATGCTGATATTATTTCCATGGGATTTCTGCAGAGAAGGTCCCATCTTGCTTCTGTGACGTGGGAAGCTCCGGCTCTCACAGGCCTGTAGACTACCACCTGCCCCCTGCAGCTGTATAGAGGTGATTCCGGATAGTAAGGGATCATGGGAATGACCACTTCAACCAGGTCCTGGGGTCAGGTGATTACTGGATTTTCTAATCTTGACAAGACCTTGAACTACATTATAGTGTGTTTTATATTTTATTTTCAAGTGAGTTTTATGAAAAATATGTATTTTAAAATAGAATACCTTTTTAGGTAAAAATGAAGAAACCTGAGACTGTGTGTATATACAAATGCTTTGGGCTTGAAACTGTAAGACTTTTATTTTTCTTAAGTTTTTATTTATTGATTTGAGAGAGAGAGAGAGAGAGAGAGAGAGAGAGAAACATTTATTTGTTGTTCCATTTATTTATGCATTCATTGGTTGATTCTTGTATATGTCCTGACTAGGGATCAAACCTCCAACCTTGGCCTATGGGGATGATACTCTAACCAACTGTGAGACTTTCAGAAGCCACTCTGAGACAAAGGACCTGTCATTGGAATGGCCCCAAGGCTGACCCTGTGGCTCTTTCTCCAATTTGAGTTTTAATGGACTCAACTTCTGCTCTAAGGACATCCCTTGGTCACAGGAGACCATAGACCATCCACTTAACTTTGGGGAGTTTCCAGTTCACTCTTTCTGAGGTGGTCTCCTAATTTAGGCTTAGGAGCTGGGGACTCTTCAACCTTGACTATTTTCTGCAATCTTCAACCCATTAAGGAAGTCTTAAATTAATTTCTAACATCCGTTTCTTAAAATGGAAATTCATCTTAGAGAAGATGCTGTATTTTTTGTGTGAGCTTCTTTCCCTCCAGGACTTCTCTTCCTCTGTTCTCCGCCTCAGGCGCATTGCTATTCTGTGGCTGGAGTCTCTTAGGGAAACACACCCACCCTCATCCATGGGTAGGATGGTCAGCTCATCGGGTATTGCTCGGTAGTTTCCTGGTTTCGACATGCAAAGTTCTGTGTCCCAGGGAACCTCCCACTCCCAGGCAAGCTGGGAAGGGATGGTCAACCCTCTCCTTTGGTTCATTTCCTGCCATCATGGCACCTGTGAGTTGGTTCTGGGCTGCATCCGTTGGCCCCCATTGCAGCCACTATGCCACCTTGTGTCCGTGATGCCGGGTGTGATAGACTGAAAAGTCCGTCTGCGGTCGTCCCCAGGCTGAGGACCCTGTGTGAGCCCATGACCAGTATCGGGGGGACCATCTCCGGGCCCTCTGGACTTCCACACTCACGTGTAACAGGGCAGAGAGAGGACTACTAGGGTGCTGACCTTGTTCCCGTGGAGGCTTGGTCACCTTGGCTATGGAGTCTTACCCTGAAGCATGGTGCCTGAGGAAGTCAGGATTGGACATCTCTCAACCTAAATGCTTAATGCAGCGGTTCTCAACCTGTGGGTCGCGACCCCTTTGGGGGTCAAACAACCCTTTCACAGGGGTCGCCTAAGACCTTCGGAAAACACATATATAATTCATATTGTTTTTTGTGATTAATCACTATGCTTTAATTATGTTCAATTTGTAACAATGAAAATACATCCTGCATATCAGATATTTACATTACGCATAATACTAGCAAAATTACAGTTATGAAGTAGCAACGAAAATAATTTTATGGTTGGGGGTCACCACAACATGAGGAACTGTATTAAAGGGCCGCGGCATTAGGAAGGTTGAGAACCACTGGCTTAATGGATTCAAGGACCTTGAGAGGCAGGTTTGGCTTCTACTCCACTCAAAACCATAAACTTTGAGCATCTAGGACCTATTGAGCTGCGGAACAAGGAAGAAACTTCCTAAGAGGAGTTTACTGAAAGATCAGTCGGAGGCCGACAACCAGGTGACACAGGCTTTATTAGAGGAAAGACCTGCCGGGCTATTTCGCAAAGGGAGAGCAGCAGCCCGTGCAGCAGTTAGAACTCCTTTTAAGGAGAATGAGGAAGGCATGGGGGCTTGGGGTACTTGGCGAGAGCTGGTTGGTTAGTCAATGTATATGTCCATACAAGGTGTTCCTTCTGAGTTGGGGCCATATCACATTTACAGTAAGTCATCGCCATTCCAGGGACGGGTGGGTTTAGTCATCACATTCCAGGGAAAGGTGAGTCTATCATTTACTTCAGTGATGTTCCTAACCCACGAAGGGTACCCAGCTTCTGGTTTCTAGGCCATATGGGACTTCCCAGGAGGGGCAGTGTAGAGCAGGCAGCCAGCCAAGGACAACTCACACCCGGCTCAGAAAGGATCCTGATTGGTCTGCCCCAACTTATTGCCCAGTTGTACCTTTTGGACATTTTCCAGTTGCCCGGTCCCCTTGGAACCTTTAATAAGTAATTTCCTGATTGATTCACTAAGTAACTTTCAGCCTCCTCCTCAGTCAGCCTGGGGTTCCTTACTGGGTAGCTTTTGAGGTCCTTGATAGGTTCTCCCTTGAGCCCTTCCCCGGTCCAGGTCCGTGCCTAGCCGGCGTGTTGAGCCTTTCACGCAGAGGCTTTCCGGGGCTCCGACCATGGCTCCCTAGGACTTTAGAATCGAGAGCTGAGCAGTCATGACAGAGGTGGCTCACTCACACCCCTCTACATGGGGCCTGTGCCTGGGCAGCAGGATCCCAGGGAGGAGCTGGGTGCCACGGCCCCTGTTTATCTGTGTATTTTTCAGTGAACTGATGTGAATATCGTCAGTGTGATGCACATAGAGGAATGGCCACCAGGGCGCTCAGCCCAACCCCGCCTGCTGAAAGGCGCCAGAACTGGACTTCTTAGGACATCACTGTTCAATGGAAACATATACGAGCCTGTTATGTAATTTTGAATATTCTAGTAGCCACAGCAAAAATAAAAAATCAATAAAACATATTAAAAAAATAACCAGGTGAACATTTTTAAAGACAATTTTAATAATCCAAAATATGTAATAACATAAAAATAAAGTTGTGTTCAATAGAAAATATTTTTATCTTCCGATTTTCAGTTTTCACTTTAATTAAAATGAAATAATATTAAAAGTAGCATCTCTGTCGCACTGGCCACAAGGGGCTCCTAGCGATGGCCCCATGCGATGTGTCCGTGGTGAGCTGTGGGAGCCATGGCCCCACCTAACTGCACAGGAGGTGCCCTGGTCTCTGGCGCTTCCTCAGTGCCTGCAGGGACCTCTCCACACCCTTCCTTCTCCCTTTGACCCTTCCAGCCCCTCAGTGCTGTCATCCCGGTCAAAGTCTCCCCTCCACCCAGCCTTCCCTTCCCCCAAGCTCTCCTGGATGTGCCCCCCACAGCTTTCCTAGAAGGTTGGAGAGGGATGAAAGGCGTTTGCAGGGAGGTGTGAACGAGGCTTCCAACACAAATCTCCTTTTCCAGACGATCCTCTAATTGCTGGAAGCGGGTGGGAGCCAATCGCAATGAATTCTGCTGCGGAGCTCTCACTTAATCCTGGAGCTAACGTTCAAGGACTCAGCCTGGTGAGCACCACACTCCCTTCCTCTGGCCTCCCTCACCCCTGCAAGCCAAGGCCTCACGCTCAGTCAGTGCAGCTCCTGCTCCAAATAAGAACAGCCTCATGCGTGCCGAACGGATGGTGTCCGACCTCGCACCCTGACGCCTGGAATGACCGGAATGACACTGCAAGGCAGCCCTTCACACAGGCTCATAGGATCAGCCGGATGGGGACGTGGTCTGTCTGACCCAGCGTGTGGGCTCCCAGGACACCAGCCCCACCTGCAGGCCCTCCACTGTCGGGAAGTTGGGGGAAAATACGTGAGCAGCAGAGTGGTGGAGAGAGGCTGCCTCTGAGGGATGTGCACAGAGACCTGGGGACCCCAGCAACGTGCAACTGCTGAGAATGGAGGCCTCTCCTCCTACCCACGGGAGCTGTCACCCCAACCAGGACAGATCCAGGGTCACCTGGAGCTGGTGGACATGATCCCCCAAACTTTCTGCTTCTGTCCCCTACCGTGGTTTATTTTGTTGTTGGGAGTGTTCTTGTATTGTTTCATTTTTGTTAGTTATAATTTAAAAATGTAAATCTTGCCCTAACCCAGGGGTGGACAAACTTTTTGACTCGAGGGCCACAATGGGTTCTTAAACTGGACCGGAGGGCAGGAACAAAAGCATGGATGGAGTGTTTGTGTGAACTAATATAAATTCAAAGTAAACATCATTACATAAAAGGGTACGGTCTTTTTTTTTTTTTAGTTTTATTCATTTCAAACAGGCCGGATCCGGCCCGCGGGGCCGGAGTTTGCCCACGGCTGCCCTAACCGGTTTGGCTCAGTGGATAGAGAGGGCGGCAGCCTGCGGACTCAAGGGTCCCAGGTTTGATTCCGGTCAAGGGCATGTACCTTGGTTGCGGGTACATCCCCAGTAGGGAGTGTGCAGGAGGCAGCTGATCGATGTTTCTCTCTCATCGATGTTTCTAACTCGCTATCCCTCTCCCTTCCTCTCTGTAAAAAAATCAAGAAAATATATTTTTTAAAAAATGTAAATCTTGAGGCCCGGCCGGCATGGCTCAATGGTTGAACATCGCCCTATGAACCAGGAGGTCACGGTTCAATTCCTGGTCAAGCCATAAGCCCAGGGTTGTGGGCTCGATCCCCAGTGTGGCCTGCAGAAGGCAGCCAATCAATGATTCTCCCTCATCATTGATGTTCCCACCTCTCTCTCCCTCTCCCATCCTCTCTGAAATAAATAAAATATATTTTTAAAAAAGTAAACCTCACTGAATTTTGACAATTGCAAACACCCAGTGTATCTACCATGCCAGTCAAGATATGGGATATTTTATTACCCCAGAAAGCGCCTTCATGCCTCCCTTCAGGAAATGCCCCCTGCAGGGGTAACAGGCATTCTAACCTCATCACTGTAGGTTAGTTTTGCCTGTTCTGAAAACTTCATGAAAATGGAAACATATGAAATATAGTCTTTTACGCCTGGCTTCTGCTCGACGTTATGTCCATGAGATCCTTCTATAGTGTAATTTATTCCTTTTAACTGCCGAGTGGTATTTCATCAGAAGGAATACCTCCGTTTTTTCCTTCTCTTCATTTTCTTGTTAATGGGCATTTGGATAATTTCCAGGGTTTCTTTACTATGATCAAAGCAGCTGTGTGTTCTTGGGGACACATGCAGTCATTTCCCCAGGGCACATGCCTTGGGGTGGAATCGTGGTTGCATGTGGTAGGTGTCTGTTCACTGTGTTAGAGACCGCCAAGCCCTTCAACATGGCTGTGCTGTACCTGCAGCGTATGCTGGTTCCTAGACAGGCAGCTGGCAGGTCCACCTGGCAGCCAGATCATAGCAGCCGAAGGGGCTGTTCGAGCACCCTCAGTCTGGATGGGGTCAACAGAACCCCAGTTTGAACCAGCTTAAATCCAATGAGGGACGGAGTCACTGGCTAATGGAGTCGTGTGTGTGTGTGTGTGTGTGTGTGTGTGTGTGTGTGTGTGTGTGTTTTGGGGGTGGGTGAGTGTCTGAGCCTCCACCCCTTTTCTGTCTCTCAGTTCTGCTTCTCTCTGCCTGCGATTGACCATCTCCCAATCTGGCCTTCTTCACGTGGCCCAGGGATGGCTCCCTCCAGCTCAGCCAGCATATGGTATTTTCCAGCCCTAAGATAAAAAATACGGAAGATCAGAACCACGCTAAGATGCCGCTTTTTAACTGTTCCGATGGGTGATCATATAAAAGTCCGATAGCGCATCTGTTGACACGGGTAAGTAGGCAGTGTCGGACATTGCCAGTGAGAGCCAAACAGCCAAACAGCGGTACAGCCCCTGCAGAGGGAGAGGAGCCCGTGTGCCCCAGACAAGTGAGGGGGACCAACGCGGTGCCACCGTAAAGCTGCCTCTTGGGGTATTGATTTTAAGCTGTTTGTTAAGAAACAAGACTCTGAAAGATCACTTGACCCTCTTTTTTCTTATGCTGAAAATTTACATTTGTCTCTTTCTCGTTCTAACAAGAATCATATAATTACTTGTTTTCGCTCTCTGTGTCCCTATCTATCCATGTATCTATTGAGCAATCAATTAATATGGATGTATTTCTTTATGAATAGCTTATCAATATTATTTCAGCTTTGTCTGGAGCCTCATGGAGGCAGGCACTCTAGATACCCTCTCCCCACCCCCCATCTCCCAGGCGGGCCCAGTGGCTGGCAACAGGGGACACTCAGCCAACACATTAAAGCATCCTGGACGGGTCCCCATCTAAGGGCTGAGCGGTCTCAGTGCTGCATTTGGGATTCTGGTACTGTCCCCAACTGCATCCTTGGGCCTGGGACAGTCACCTAGTGCCCTCCAGCTTCTGTCTCCACCTCAATAAAATGGATATATGAGTTCTCTTTCTTCCCTTCAGCCGGTGTGGGGTCTGGGGAGACAATGGATGCAGGAGCCTTTGTATAGACGGGAAAGCACCTAGTGAGTGAGCCCCCAGGGGCCTTTGGAAGAGTTCCCAGGGGTATGAACACAGGCTGTTTTCAAGGAATCATTCTCCTAATCTTTAATTTCCATACACACAGTTTTCTCGTTTGATTTACATGAGAATACATCTGAATTTACAAAATGGATTCTCCTACTTTATTATTAAAAAGTAAAAATAAATAAAAAAGCATACCCCTCCCTGCCCGTCCCCCCTGCCCGCCCCAGTCTGCCTATGGCAGTGGCCACCAGACCTGAAAACCCCCGGGAGAGTGGAGAAAAGGGGAGGAGTCCTTTGTTGCTCCCTCAGGATCCCACTGCCCTGTGGACTCCCATGTTTCCCCATCTTATACATCGTATGTGAAGGGGAACGATGGTCTCAGGAACAGCATTCTGACACGTTAGGATGGTCTGAGTCCATGTGGCGGTCTGAGTGGTGGGAGCCAAGATAATGTTCCTTCCTGAAGCAGAGTCCAAGGACAACAAAGCAGAGAGAGCATCAGTCAGAAGCATTGAGTGCTAAAGGAAAAAGAACTCTGCTTTAAAAAATGTATTTCCCTCTAAGCAATACTTTCCAGCTGTGCTCCATGCTAAGCCCAGGTCAGGTCTTCAGGGCAAGAAGGAGCAGCCTCGTACAGCCCCAGAACGGGGCTCAGGGACACCGGCCCATTGAAGTGCAGCGGGAAGGTTTGCCCGGACAGCCCCAGCTCTCAAGATACACCAAGCAGGACCCACAGATAAAAATTTTAGGTGACTTGTTTTGGATGCCGTGTACGCTATTCAGTAAGATGATTTAAAATCCTCTTTATGAAATCATATCACGAAATAATTCAGTGATGGCTAATGCTCATTTTATTTTACCATATAAACCATTTAATCTTTTCTACTTCCTATTAACAAGGATAACATTATTATAGCTCCTAGACTGGTTAATTTTCAGCAGAATGTACCTTTCTATTTCATTAAATGCATATGAAAAGTTAGACTGTATTTCATCTCATTAGGAGATGCATTTCCAATTATATTTAACATTTTATGTTTAAAAAGTTATCAAAATTGGTAATTTTTTTGCAGTTTTGGTCGGTTGTGTGATAATTCAATTCAGAAGCGATTTTTTTTTTTTAAACACAGAGAGGCTCAAGGTCACAAGAATAAAATACATTTTTTAATGTACTAAAATATATATTTAATATATTTTAAATGTATAATGGGGTGATCAATAAAAGATTTTCAGATTTCAGAAGTATGTTAAATTATGTTAAAGGTTTGTGAAGGAAGTAGAAAAGAAATATGAATTCAAGGAGAAAAATGAAAGAAGTAAAATTTCTCAACAGTGCAGAAGAGCTTATGCATATATTTTAAATTAGGTGGTGAGCATGAAATTATTATGAGCTCCAGATTCCCTTTAATATTTTAAAAGACTAATAGTTTCAATGTCAACATTTGCAGAAAATTATATCCCTTGCAACCGCTAAACTTATGATGTCAACGTTTACATGTGAACTTAGAAATATGCCATGGGGTGCATTGGTTCTTTAAAATTCTTTTGGAGCTGTGCACATTAGCAACATTGGAAGACCACTGACCTATGGGAAGCCCACAGTTGCAAATACAGAAGGTGCTGTCTTCTTCCTGCTTCTACCTTCTCCATCTCTCCAGTCCATGACCTGCCTGACCAGGGGGCTCTGTCTGCCTGAGCAGCTGTTAGCCAGCCTGCCCACAGAATTTCTCTTTCTTCTTCAGCCCACTGCCTGTTTAAAAGAATAATAATAGTGAAAAACACCCAAAGCAACACATCAGTTTGCTATTGCCACAGGTATATTGCATGAAAAAACAACCAGACCAACCTCAGTGGCGTACAACAATAAACGTTTAACCCAGGTCGTGAGTCTGAGGATTGGCTGGGCAGTTCTGCTAATCTTGCCCGTGTTCTGTTGATATTAGCTGGGCTCACTAGGGCATTTTCGGCCCCTGGGTTGGCTTGTCTTTCCTCCACATGATCTCCCACACTCTGGCTAGTTTTCATGGCAGCGAGGCTGGGTTCTAAGAATGAGAGGAAAGCACACAAGGCCAGCGTAGGCCTCACTCAGCTCTGGCTCTCCATCCCTTTCTCCACATCTTATTGGCCAGAGCAAATCACAAACTGGCCCAGATTCGGGGGGATGGGGGGTAGTCTCCATGTCTTGATGGGAGGAGCTGCAAAGTCACATTGCAAAGATGCAAAGATATGAGCAGGGGTACAGGACTGGGGCCATGTTTACAATGAATCCATCACAAATAGCAATGGCTCTTATGACTTGGGTCCTAGTGATGAACCAGATGCTTCGATTAGATGCTTCAAATGGGTGAATGCATTGGTTTCTCAGAAGGGCGGAGAATCTATCTTTATGTGACCTATTATTTTTTCCCTGCCCCTCCTTTTCTCTCCTAGGTACCCTAAAAGCTACTCTTTATTTCCCTCATGAGGCAGAACCAAAGACTTAAGGAAGCTGGAGGCCACAGCGACTAACGGGATGTGTGCTGCTCTCCCAAACCAGGTACTACTGGGGCTGGTGTGCTGGGGAGGAAGAGGCCGACTGGGAAGGAGGGTACAGAGGGACCATGCATGCTCAGAGTGAAGGGGAGAAGAAGGTCCTTCTGTCTTTAGGATGAGGAATGGGGTAGAAAGGGGATGTACCCGCTTCTCCCACTCACCTGTAGCTGGAAGATAATCCAGCAGGACCCCCCGATGCCCCTCTGAACAGAGGTTTGGGAACGTGAACTCTTTGCATGGAATGGGCTGTAAAGGTATTCTTACACCTTGACCAAGATGGAATAGAATGGAACCATGTAGTAATTTCCTTATGAATCAGGAAAGTTGCGGACAGACTATCATTGAATTTTGTTATTTGAGCACTTTTTTGGCTAGGCACTGTGCTAAGTGCTTGTGTTGCCTTATTTAAGCTCACAACTCAGGACAAGAATAATTTAGGTTGTAGGATGGTTGCTGATCTCAGTCAGCACTCCAGGAGAACGCCTTTATGTTTGGAGAAAGGAAGGAGGAGAGACGGAGAGAGAAGAGGAAGAGGAGAGGGAAGAGAAGGGGAAGAAGGCACTTCTTTTCCAATAAGCAAATATCTCTCCATAATTCTGATTGGTCCAACCTAGGTCCATGCCTTGTCCAATAACAGTGTACACAGAGAATGCCAAGGGACTCAATCATTTGCAGGGGAAATGAAGTTATTATAATTGGCTGAGACTAATCAAGGTCTGCCTTTGGAGTAAGGGCCAATTTTTCAAATCACATTTCCACTACTCAATGGGGTCGGAGTGGAATAGAATTGGGGGGCGGGGGTGAACATTCACTCTGTCCACTACATATGTGCTCTTATCCTCACATTGCAGAAGGAAAGCTGAAACTTAGGGAAGAGAAGGGGAGGGAATTGTGGGGTCACGTCAAAGACTTTCTATAGCCAGCAGATGACTGGGTTCAAATCCAGCCCTTTCGGTGGCTCATGGGGAGCCTGGGAACCTCACTTCACAGTTCTGTTCTTTCTTCCCTTCCCTGCCTTAGGTGGCTTTTCTTTATGTTTTTTTTTGTTTTGTTTTTGTTCTGTGATTGAGACTCTATGACCAGTTCAAGCTCTCAAGGCCAGTAAACAGAAGTGCTTTGATCCAGAATTTGGTCAAATGCCACACCTAGCTCAGGAATGCTGCGGCTGAAAATTGGGGTGATTGGGCTGAAAAGGAAGATTGGATGTTGAGAGAGAGCACTCTGACAAGGGCTGATAGATCTGTTGGTTTTACTTACAACCTATGCCATTGTAGCGGATCTGAATAGTTAAAATATTAACACATTCTGTTTACTTATTCATGTATTTCCCACAAATGCAATTAATAATATTTTTATTCCCAGATTCAACATGTAGAGGCATAATATTTTGAAATTTTAATCGGAGTATCGTCATTCTTACTAATTCATTTAATCTATGGTCCTTCCTCCACTATAATTAGCCCATGAGGGTGAGACTTATCTCCTTCGGGAGCAGACTGAGACATGGGGGTGGAAATGAGCCAGTGCTCAGCTTTGGGTTTTGAAACAGACTTTTGAAGCTCATGGCAGAGGCAGTAACTTTGAGAGATAAGACCTTCAAAATTCTAGACTGCCTGAACACCAGAAGGCCAAAGTTTAGACCCTAAACTATAGTTTCTGAAGGAGCACGGGATGATGGAAGAATTGGTTGTCTTACCCCAAAGGAAGTCAGATCTGTGGGAGGGGTGAGGAGGGGAGAGTCAGAGAGCTGGAGGGGGAGCAGTAGAGAAAAGTGCTGGGGTGGGCTCTGAGCAGGGATCTCCGTCTCCTGCCCCACCCCAGGGCCGATCCCTGGCCTGGGGAGGACAGGGCGGTGAAGCCAGATCACCAGTGTGCATCCCCATCTCACCATTACTGCCTGTGGCTTCTCTCTGTGTCTACATTTCCTTTTCTGTAAGCTAGAGATAATAGTAATATCTACTTTGTGTTGTTATTGTTAGGATTCAATGAATAAGAACATAAAAAACACTTAGAACAGAGCTGGATACATTATAAGCACCCAGCAAATCTCTTGTACTTAATGTCTGAGAGGAGAGGGATCTGTGCAGGGTTTTGTTTTGTCTCTAAAAAGTCTAATGTTAACACTGCCACATTTTTTTAGTTACATGTGATTCAGATGTTTTATCCCTGAAAGTTTAAAATATTTCATTAAGTCAGCGGTTCTCAACCTGTGGGTCGCGACCCCTTTGGGGGGGTCAAATGACCCTTTCACAGGGGTTGCCTAAGACCATTGGAAAACACATATATAATTACATATTGTTTTTGTGATTAATCACTATGCTTTAATTATGTTCAATTTGTAACAATGAAAATACATCCTGCATATCAGATATTTACATTGCGATTCATAACAGTAGCAAAATTACAGTTATGAAGTAGCAACGAAAATAATTTTATGGTTGGGGGTCACCACAACATGAGGAACTGTATTAAAGGGTTGCGCCATTAGGAAGGTTGAGAACCACTGCATTAAGTAAATACACTCAAAGTGTATAAAACTCTGAGTTACATACACAGGTACTGAGAGTGCAAAAATTCTTACAAATTCTGAGTGCACGACATGAGTCAAAATCTGTGATTCGTGCCTGGCCCGGTGTTGCTCAGTGGTTGAGCATCTACCTATGAACCAGGTCACGGTTGGATTCCCAGTCAGGGCACATGCTCCCGTTGCGAGCTCGATCCCCAGTAGGGGGTGTGTAGGAGGCAGCCGATGGATGTTTCTCTCTCATTGATGTTTCTTTCTCTCCCTCCATCTGCCTTCCTCTCTCTAGAATCAAGAAAAACAAGTATTTAAACATATAAATCTGTAATTCTGATGATACACCTTGTAGAAAATCTAGACTTAATTTTAAAAAGTTCAAATAAATTCACATTCAAAGGTGCATCCAGTTTCGTAAGCAGCCAGAGCATACCTGCCACCTGCCATTCAGAGCATTTCCAAGTTGACAGGCACGCTGTCCATCCATCCGTAGATACCTGAAGGTCCACTGATGTGAGAGATTATGAAGAACCTATACTCTAATAAAATGTGGTGGACACATCCTTGAGGGGAAGATTTCCACAAGCACAGATCTAACCTACACAATTTGAGAAGGATTGGCTTCATGCTGTCTTGAAATTGCAATTGCAGTGGCATTCGGGGTCCACTCAACTGGGAACAGCGGACATGGCTTATGGGGTAATCCCGGGGCCTTATGTGGATTTCTTAGTAGGAATGTCATTCTTTTTCTCGGTGCTACACACACCCATGTGCACACATAAGCACACCCCCCACACTCCAACAGGAAACACGGCTTTCTCCCTAATCATCTGCTCAGGTTGCCATAGCAACACTTGTAGCCAAGTTCTCAGCTGAACAAGTTTTACAAGACAGCAGAGTGTTTTCCTGCATTACTCTCACTGGAAGAGCAGAGCCTGAACTGGTCGAAACTGGCTCAGAGTGGCCTGCAGTGAAGGCGATGGGAAAGGGCTCCGAGAAGACACCAGACCAGCTCCAGGCGTAGCCACGGTGGAGGAAGCCTGCCCATGATTTATCAAGACAGGGTCAGATTACACGTGGAATGCAGGGTTCCAGGAGGCCAGGCCGGCTCTGTGCAAAGCCTCAGCTGCTGGTCCCCAAGTGCCTGCCTGCAAACACACGCTCTCTTTCTATGTTATGGCTAGCAGGGCTTGAGCTGGACATTTTCCATCTTCTCCTTTTCAAAAAAATCAAAACAAAAAAATATAATAGAGTTCATGGCAAAAAACGAGACCAGTGTTTCTTATTGTCATTTCTGCTCAAGGCCTATTTGCTGCCGGTTGCCTGCTGCTGAATTAAATGAACAGTCAGCCCCTCAGTTCCCACCACATTCATGCTGTGAACAGGACCCCAAGTGTGGGGATTGGCATGGGGTCTAGAACAAGGAAAAAGTAAAGGCGTTCACCTGGGAGGGCATGCCTTCTACCTCCTCCTGACGCCAGACCAAGGGCCAGACATCTGTTGAAGGCCTGTTTAGGGACAGGTTGTCAATATCATCTAAGAAGCTACAAGGTCACGTGAGAAGGAAAGCTCTTTAGGCTTAATGAAGTCCTTTCCCTCAATATCTCATTGGAACCTGGTAACAGGTTTGCAAATGCAGGGAAGATCGTGTGTCTGTCTGATGGAGATACTATACACATCTTGGGATGAAGCCTAAGTGATACCTGAGGAAAACTTAGAGTGTTTATTAGGAAACGAAATTAGATTTAAAATAAATGAACTAAGCTTCCTACTCAAGAAGCTAGGGGGAAAAAAAAGCAAGATCAACCAAATGATCTTAAGAAGTGGATTCAAGTCTTGGCTCTGTGTTTATATTGCCTAAGACAATGGTCGGCAAACTGCGGCTCGCGAGCCACATGCGGCTCTTTGGCCCCTTGAGTGTGGCTCTTCCACAAAATACTGACTTCTGCGCATGGGCCA
>NW_005354756.1:1612785-1630246 GCF_000412655.1 Myotis brandtii | reverse complement strand
ATCACAGGGCTCTATGACTGTGAGAGGGCACAGGCCAGGCTGAGGAACTCCCCCCCACCCCCAGTGCACTAATTTCCTGCACCGGGCCTCTAGTTATGAATAATGTTTAGTGACATGGAAAAGTTCAACATGTACACAAAATGCCATTTTTGGTGAAAGAAAACATAGCATGCTAGAAGAATCTGTGCAGATAGCTACCAATATGTTAAAATAGGTACCTATGGGCAGTATTTCACAACTTAAAAAGACATTATTACTCTACCACCCTGGAGACTTCTTAAACTGTTTTTCTCCCTAATTTTGTTTCCCAGTGAAATTTTAATATTACAGATATACTGTATATCTATCTGTTTATTTATTGCATGGATGGATAGCTGTGCTTTATATATGTAAAAAGTACTTTTTTCTCCTCATGAGGACCAATTTTTGTGTCCGTAGGGGCTATATTGCCTCCGTTGAATGTTGACAAAAGGCCATCCAAACTTGTAGAAAGCTTTATAAGAATTTATCTGAGCCAAGATTTGAGGATATGCCGGGAAATGACAGTTTTGCAGCTTATTTTATGCATTTAGAATCGAAGGAGAAAATGTAAGGAAAGTTACATGAAATCTGTTAGTGGTAGATTAAGGAGGAGGGAGAAAGTAAAGCGGAGAACTCTCTAGGATTGGGTAAAAAGCCAAAAGGAGAGAGACATGCTTTCTTTACATGGGATGCAGGATAGTTAACCACATGACGGCACTAGGGATGGCATGCGGGCCACAAGATAACAAGGAGGAGTCTCTTGGTCTTATGCCTGGGGCCTGTGGCTGTGCTTCCGAGCCACACTCAAGGGGCCAAAGAGCCGCATGTGGCTCGCGAGCCGCAGTTTGCCGACCACTGGCCTAAGAAACTTTGAGGCAAGTTTCTGCACCTCAATTTCTTCAACTGTAAAATGGATGTAATAATAAAAATATCGATCTCTACACTGTTTTTGTAGATACCATATGAGCTACTGTATGCAAGATGCTTTGTTAATGGTATAAAATGTTATCTATAAAAATAAAAGTGTAATATGCAAATCGACCAAATGACCAAAGAGCAGAACAACCGTCTGGGCGACCTTCAGGACAACCACGCTATGACGCCCACTGGCGCCAGGCCAGCCAAGGCGGGTGCGATGCAATAGGTTGGGGGCCTGGCCATTGCCCCATGAGCCCTGCAGAGAGGGAGGCCCAGGCCACTGGCTGGCGGGGCAGTTGATCAATCGGGGGGCTTCACGATTGCCCCAAAGAGGGAGGCCCAGGCTACCCCACAGCAGCGCTGTAGCGGGTGAGTGGGGCCTCCCTCTGTGGGGGCAATTCATCGCAGAGCCCTGGCCAGGTGGGGAGGGCCTTCCTCTTTGGGGCGATCCATTGAGGAGCCCCAGCCGGGTGGGCGGGGCCTACCTCTTTAGGGTGATCAATCACAGGGCTCTATGACTGTGAGAGGGCACAGGCCAGGCTGAGGAACTCCCCCCCACCCCCAGTGCACTAATTTCCTGCACCGGGCCTCTAGTTATGAATAATGTTTAGTGACATGGAAAAGTTCAACATGTACACAAAATGCCATTTTTGGTGAAAGAAAACATAGCATGCTAGAAGAATCTGTGCAGATAGCTACCAATATGTTAAAATAGGTACCTATGGGCAGTATTTCACAACTTAAAAAGACATTATTACTCTACCACCCTGGAGACTTCTTAAACTGTTTTTCTCCCTAATTTTGTTTCCCAGTGAAATTTTAATATTACAGATATACTGTATATCTATCTGTTTATTTATTGCATGGATGGATAGCTGTGCTTTATATATGTAAAAAGTACGTTTTTCTCCTCATGAGGACCAATTTTTGTGTCCGTAGGGGCTATATTGCCTCCGTTGAATGTTGACAAAAGGCCATCCAAACTTGTAGAAAGCTTTATAAGAATTTATCTGAGCCAAGATTTGAGGCTATGCCGGGAAATGACAGTTTTGCAGCTTATTTTATGCATTTAGAATCGAAGGAGAAAATGTAAGGAAAGTTACATGAAATCTGTTAGTGGTAGATTAAGGAGGAGGGAGAAAGTAAAGCGGAGAACTCTCTAGGATTGGGTAAAAAGCCAAAAGGAGAGAGACATGCTTTCTTTACATGGGATGCAGGATAGTTAACCACATGACGGTACTAGGGATGATATGCGGGCCACAAGATAACAAGGAGGAGTTTCTTGGTTTTGTGCCTGGGGCCTGTGGCTGTGCTTCCGCCAGGCCAGCCAAGGCGGGTGCGATGCAATAGGTTGGGGGCCTGGCCATTGCCCCATGATAGCCCTGCAGAGGGAGGCCCAGGCCACTGGCTGGCGGGGCAGTTGATCAATCGGGGGGCTTCACGATTGCCCCAAAGAGGGAGGCCCAGGCTACCCCACAGCAGCGCTGTAGCGGGTGAGTGGGGCCTCCCTCTGTGGGGGCAATTCATCGCAGAGCCCTGGCCAGGTGGGGAGGGCCTTCCTCTTTGGGGCGATCCATTGAGGAGCCCCAGCTGGGTGGGCGGGGCCTACCTCTTTAGGGTGATCGATCACAGGGCTCTATGACTGTGAGAGGGCACAGGCCAGGCTGAGGAACTCCCCCCCACCCCCAGTGCACTAATTTCCTGCACCGGGCCTCTAGTTATGAATAATGTTTAGTGACATGGAAAAGTTCAACATGTACACAAAATGCCATTTTTGGTGAAAGAAAACATAGCATGCTAGAAGAATCTGTGCAGATAGCTACCAATATGTTAAAATAGGTACCTATGGGCAGTATTTCACAACTTAAAAAGACATTATTACTCTACCACCCTGGAGACTTCTTAAACTGTTTTTCTCCCTAATTTTGTTTCCCAGTGAAATTTTAATATTACAGATATACTGTATATCTATCTGTTTATTTATTGCATGGATGGATAGCTGTGCTTTATATATGTAAAAAGTACTTTTTTCTCCTCATGAGGACCAATTTTTGTGTCCGTAGGGGCTATATTGCCTCCGTTGAATGTTGACAAAAGGCCATCCAAACTTGTAGAAAGCTTTATAAGAATTTATCTGAGCCAAGATTTGAGGCTATGCCGGGAAATGACAGTTTTGCAGCTTATTTTATGCATTTAGAATCGAAGGAGAAAATGTAAGGAAAGTTACATGAAATCTGTTAGTGGTAGATTAAGGAGGAGGGAGAAAGTAAAGCGGAGAACTCTCTAGGATTGGGTAAAAAGCCAAAAGGAGAGAGACATGCTTTCTTTACATGGGATGCAGGATAGTTAACCACATGACGGCACTAGGGATGGCATGCGGGCCACAAGATAACAAGGAGGAGTCTCTTGGTCTTATGCCTGGGGCCTGTGGCTGTGCTTCCGAGGGGTCTGGAAAAGAAAATCACTCTGACATTTCAAAGGTATGTTATTCTAGATGCATCAGAACAAATGGACAGGGCTCACTTAAGGTCAAGATTGACCTTTGTTAAGGCAGCGACAGGCCTGGGACGTGACTCCTCGCCATGACGGGCCCAGTTAGGAATTTATGATTAGATTATCCTGCGTGGTTCCTTTCGGTCACTGAGTTTGTAGGGATTGCCGTCGGCCCCCCTGAGCTGGCCGGGTTTACTGCACAGCCTCTTGTTTCGTTCACATGAGAATGCGTGGTCTGTGGACAGTGGGATGCAGCAGATTCTCCTTCCTGCTGCTTCTGTATTTTCCTTTACTTTCCCCCCTTATTTCTTTTCTTCCCGACTCTCCTCCTCCTTCTCCTCCTCTTCCTCCTCCTCCTCGTCCTCCTCCTTCCAATTAACACAAATTCCTTGCGTCACTTGAGGTATAGTAGTGCTTTCAAAAAAATAAAGGTGGGTGATAAATGTACTGGACACATCCTTTTCTTTTTAAAAATTTTTTATTGATTGATTTTAGAGAGAAGAAGAAACAGAGAGAGAGACAGAGAAACATTGGTTTGTTCCATTTTCCAGACCCCATTTTTATTTTATTTTTAAAAATATTTGGAGTATATTGTAGTCATTATAGGTTTTTAAGAAACCTAGAGGCAGAATAGCCACTTTATTTATTTATTTATTTATTTATTTATTTATTTTTTAATCCTCACCCGAGGATTTTTTCCATTGATTTTCAGAGAGAGTGGAAGAGAGAGAAAGACAAAGAGAATATCAATGTGAGAGAAACACATTGCTTGGTTGCCTCCTGCACGCAGGGCCCAGGGCTCAGGGCCCAGGCACGGGAGGAGCCTGTAACCGAGGTACATGCCCTTGACCGGAATCAAACCTGGAACCCTTCGGTTCACAGGCCTGACACTGAGTCAAAGGGGCTAGGGCCAGACCCCATTTTTATGTGCTAGAAGTTAATACAGGCGGAAGGGTCAGAGCGTGCGGCCTCAGACTGCCTGGGTTTGAGTCCTGACACCCTGTCTCATTGTGTCCTCTCGAAGCTTCAGCTCACTCATTTTCAGAACAGGGATACCTGCCCTGTCCCTCCCTCACGGCTGATAGTAAATCTCATCCCTGGCACGTTGGTGGGTGCTGACCTGTTTCCAAGGCAGGAGATGCCTGTAGCCGGGCCTCCTGGCTAAAACGCCTTCACCGGCAGAAGCTGCTCTCACGGAGGGAAGTTTAGACGCCGCAGCAAAAAGGGAGACTTGTCCCATCCCTTCTGCATCCAACCCTGTGGGTTTTTGGTTTTTTTGTTTGTTTTTTGCCTCTTGTTCTTCCATCCTCCCTCAGTCTTAATTAAAAACCTAATTTATCTATTACCATAACAATGAGTGAACCGACAACTGATTTGTTTCCCCAAATTAATTCTCCCTTTGGGAACCTGGGAGAACATTATTTATCAGAGCAGCAGAGTATTAAAAATGGAAACGTCTTTCCAATATGGATGCCAAATCCAGAAAATGAGGGCCTACTATTTCAGTGTCTGAAGGCGTCTTGGAGGTCTGCTCCCCGAGGTGTCCCCAGCACTCAGGACACGCGGGCTCCCAGAAGACGCCCAGGTGGCTGTGGGTCACCCCTCCACCGGCTGCTGTGAGGGGTTGATGAGGTTCACAGCAGCCCCCCTTTTCTGAGAATTGCCCTCTAAGCCCACCGAGCCCAGGAGGTGTGAATACTGCCTTCCAAGGCAGCCTGGCCTGCCGGCCCGGCCGGAAATCCTGGTTGAGTGGGTGAGTGAGTGAGGGTCACCCAGATCTCCCTCTTCACAAGTTTTAGCTGTTGCTTACACACAATGTTTATGAGCAGGAGCCAGAGTTTGATTGGTTTTGACATCCCATTAGATATTTAATGTGCTTTCTGCTGTTGGCAATTAAGAAAGAACAGGTTCACCTTGTTATGCACAGTCAGAATGAACAAACTCCTTCAATATCATTCTGCTTGCCACTGATAAATGTTTTCCGAGATTGAAAAATGGATGTTTCCATTGTAGGCTTCAAAGTCTTTCTTTCTTTCTTTCCTTCTTTTCTTTCTTTCTTTCTTTCTTTCTTTCTTTCTTTCTTTCCTTCCTCCCTTCCTTCCTCCCTCCCTTCCTTCCTTCCTTTCTTCTTTCTTTCTTTCGGATATGTGTTCTGGGATATGACAGTACCTTAGGAATAAATATGTACGGGATGGTGAACTCATGAAACATTTTAAGTTTGAAGGTAAATATTTTGATAGTTTTGAGACTCCCGAATACATTCTTTCTCTAATTTATCTTTTTTAAGAATCAAGAAAATTTACCCAACTTCAAAGTGGTACCCAGAGGGGAGAGGATTAGACATATATTTTCCAAGATACTCTAAGGTCTCACAATTACATCTTGATTTCTCATTTTGCATATCTTAAGATTTATTCTGAAGACTTATTGAATGGAAATGAAATGCAATTACATACCATCAATGAAGAAAAATTTGCCACATGGGAACCAGCACCTTCTCAATTTCTATTCTTAGCCCAAACCTCTAGAGAAGGAAAGAGGGAGCGGGGCGGGGGCAGGGCAGCTGCAGTGCTTTCTTTGCTGTGTGTCCTCATCTCTGATGGGTAAGACTCAGTGCCAGGCGGTAGCAGGTGCTCGATGGCACCAGTTGAGTGGGGAGGGCTTTACAGAAAGCCGAGTCTCTCCTCTGTTCTCAGCGACTCTTTTCCGTGTGGAGACCTGAGAGAACTGGTGTTTGCATTCCCCGAGCATTGGTGGCTGTGGGTCACCCCTCCACCGGCTGCTGTGAGGGGCTGATGAGGCTCACAGCAGCCCCCCTTTTCTGAGAATTGCCCTCCGAGCCCACCTCACCCAGGAGGTCTGAATACTGCCTTCCAAGGCGGCCTGGCCGGCCCATAGAGACAGCCTTACTGATAGAGGGGTGCAAAGCCCTGACCTGCCTCAGGGGGTGACTGTAATAGGATTTCTGCTCACAGAGCCATGGGTCAAAGGCCAAGGTAAACTTACCTGAGCCCCAGGTGCTTCCTCTGCACCAGCTGCAGGAGCCTCGAGCTCCCCTGCCACCGGAAAGCCCAGGCTTGCCTTCACCCCCAGGTGCCCAGAAAGCCCAACCACCAGGCAGTGCTGATGGCCAGGCTGCCCAGGGAAAGGGCAGGAGGTGGGGCAACAGTGGAGTCAGCTGTAACACATCATCCTAGCCCAAATGCAAAGCTGCATAACCCATTAGAAGAAAATGCATAGTCTTATAATCTTTGATTGAGACTAAGTACCTCATCAATGCTGATATAGCCACCCAGGATGGCGGGGAGCCTGGGGCCGGGGACCTGAGGGCCCACCCACAAGGCCACCCTACGGAGTCACTGCCTGGCACTCTGGGGGCAGCACTGATCTGGTCGAGTCCGGGGGAAGGGCTGGGCCATTGCCTTCACCCCCAGGTGCCCAGAAAGCCCAACCACCCAGGATGGCGGGGAGCCTGGGGCCGGGGGCCTGAGGGCCCACCCCGGAGGCCACCCTACGGAGTCACTGCCTGGCAATCTGGGGGCAGCACTGGTCTGGTCGAGTCTGGGGAAAGGGCTGGGCCGGGGCAACAAGGTGAATGTTGGAGCTTCCTTGCAGCTCGGCTCAGGACTGAACGTTTCACAGGCGGTGGTTGAGCATGGTAACTCGGATCTAGCTGTCAGAGAACTGGGGATTTTTTGAGATAGATGGGGCCTTAGGAATCTTCCAGCTGGGGGCCCAGAGAGGATGAGAGACTTGTTGGAGGTCACACAGCGGTGAGTGCCAGAGCAGCTGGGCACTGACACTTTTTGTGCGAGGTGGTGTAGGGCTCTTTCATTGAACTCAGGGGAGTGTGATTTCATCTCCAGACACTTCCTGTAGGTGGTGTGGCTGGACCTCTGGCGCCCGGCACTCTGTTCCCACACGCCCATGACTCCTTTCAAGGAGCCTGTTTCGCTCAGCCTGAGGGCTTTCTCCGGCTGCAGGGCCTTTGTGAGGCTGGAACACAGGATGCCAGGGAGTTCACCACCCCAGGAACAGCCTTCAGCCAGTGAGGGGCAGGAATGGGTGGGTAACTATTCCAACTCTGACCACTCTGAAGCATGCTCTTGGCTGTTACTTTAAAATATTTTTTATTGATTGATTTTAGAGAGAGAGAGAAATATCGGTTTGTTGTTCCACTTATTTATGCACTCATTGGTTGTTTCTTGTATGTGCCCTGACTGGGATCAAACCCACAACCTAGGCATATGGGGACGAGGCTCTGACCAACTGAGCTACCTGGCCAGGGCTTTGCTGTTATTTCTGCTATCACCTGGGGACTTGATGGCAATGCACATTCCCAGGCTCCACCCACTTCAGAGCTACTGAACCAGAGACTCTGAGGGGGTCTCTGGGAGGTTCTGACGCTCCCTCAAGTTTGAGGATCTGTTCCTCATCAAATCCTAGCTCCTTCCTCACAGCCTCCTTGCCCCACTGGTAACCTGCTCATTCACGTGCTATCTCACTCCCCTGCTCCTCTGCCCGTGCTGACATCATCTCCCAAATGAATGACCTGCCTCAAACCCTCCCCTGCTCCTGCAGGTGCCAAGAAAGGGCAGCTGGTCCCAGAGGGCCCCCAACACCTCCGAGGTGTCTTCTCTCTCTCTCATGGCCACAGTTGGTTCTGGACACAATGTGGGGGTGATGCACACCCTCGCTAAGTCCCATCCCACATACAACATGTAAACTGGCTGTGTGTACCCAGGTGCCAACTAGAGCCAATGTGCCAGTGTCACCAGACCACAAACATCACTTCCTTTAAACCATAGCAACGAAGAGGTTTGAAAAAAACCAAACAACAAATCAATGTTTCTCCCTCTCTCTCTAAAATCAATCAATCAATGTCTCAACTTCCCAGGTGTAAGGACTGGAGTAGCATCGGCCAGCACAGAACACTAGGGGGAAACTCCACATCAGCAGGCCCCGCCCTTTCTTAGAATAAGGCCTTGCAGGAATGCCCCCTTCCTTGGCCTTCGTAGGGAAGAATTAGTGACGCAGCCCTCCCACGTGTCGCGGATGCACGGGGAGCCACAGCGCAGTCTTCTGAAAGGCCCGGGTCTGTCCAGCCAGACTGGGGACTGGGGGAGTGGGGGGGGGCTCTCCTGAGCAGGAAGGTTTCTGCTGCCCAGCCAGGTCCACTGGACTCAGTAGCCCCAGGCGGAAATAAAAATGCAAATTGCCCGGCTTTATTGAGGGACTCACCCTTGGATGGGAGGGTATATAGTAGTTTCCAGGTCTCTAACCCTGCCATTTGCCTGAGTGCATAACATGCCACCCCCATGCCACTGTTACATGTATGACTCCTAATGCGGACCAGTCTCATGGTTGCCAACCTGTGGTCTCACAGTGAGGAAGCAGGTAGTAACCATGTGGCTAATGGTTACTGTTAGAGGAAAGAGGATCTTTCTCTTATTTTCCAAATCAGTAATTACAAAGGACACATTATGAAGGAAATAAGCTAATACGAATTATTTCCAAGTATGACTGCTAAAACAGACAGAGTCTTCTGAGAAAATGAGGACTTTATAATCTTGGCTTTTTAAAAATATATATATTTTTATTGATTTCAGAGAGGAAGGGAGAGGGATAAAGAGAAATATCAGTGAAGAGAGAGAATCATTGATTGGCTGCCTCCTGCATGCCCCCCACTGGGGATCGAGCCAGCAACCGGGGCTTGTGCCCTTGACCAGGAATTGAACCCAGGACCCTTCAGTCTGCAGGCCAATGCTCTATCCACTGAGCCAAACCGGCTAGGACTAATCTTAGCTTTTTGTTAACAGCTTTGGTGAGGTGCATTTTATAAATATATCCGACAACTCAAGTGTACAATTCAGTGCTTTAGAGTGAATTTACAGAGTTGTGCGGCGTCACCATAAATCAGTTTTACAACCTTTTCATCCCCCAGTGAGATCTCCTGTGCCAGCTTACAGTTAATCTCCATCCACTACCCCCTTTTCTCCCCCCTCCCCCCGCCCCAAGCCACTGCAGTCTACTTTCTCTCTCCATAAATTTGAATCTTGGCTATTTTATTTTATTTTTTTTTGCAGTTTTATAACTTTATTTGACAGTCAGCAGTTAGTTCTCACCCACATGAACTGTTTGTAGACTTTCGAAAGTGGTGACAGGTACCTAGGTGAGCCACGTATAGAGCTTGTTTGGTGCATCTTTATCCTTGTTGTGTTTTCCGGACAACTGTACCTGGGTACCACATGGGACATGCCTTACTGCTTTGCCCAGGCAGTTTTGCTCAGCCTTGTGTCAGTGCGGACACCTGGCGTTCCCATCTCCTTCATGGCAAATTTCCGCGTCTCCTTGGGAGCCCAAGGGACACGCTTCTTGAAACCCACCCCATGGATGCACTTGTGATGCTGGCGATGTGTTCTCTGGTCACCACGCCGTGGATGGCAGGACGGCCCTTCTTCTCACCACCCTTCTTCGCGGGAGCCATTACGGCCAGCCCAAGCTGCAAAAGCAAATGGTGGCTGTTTTAGAATGCAGTGTTTCTCAGCCCCTGTGTTCTCGCTGGCCCCGTTGGAGATTAGGTTAGAGGCAGCATGGGGTGGTGGGAAACATGGGGACCAGGAGCCCAGCCCCAATTTGCTCAACTGGGACACTGGTCCCCAGGTGTGTGGGGCAGAGCAGGTGACTCCTCTTGGAGCTCAGTGTCTTCATGGATAGAGCAAGCCCCACAATAGCAGCTTCGCAAGGTGGCTGAGAGATAACTGACGTGGAAACACACTGCGAACTTGGTAGGTGGCACCCACTGATTGGTAGATGAGGAAAGCTTAGCAGGTCAGGTGATGTCCCTGGTGTCACTCAGCTAGAAAGTGATGGAGCTGGAATTTACACAGGTTTTTTTTTTTGTTTGTTTGTTTTGTTTTGTTCTGAAGCTCAGGTGTTTCTAGTACACCCCATGGGTCTCCCCAAATGAGCCCAATATTGAGCTGAGGTACTTTGTCAAGTCTCTGAGCTGCATAGAATAATGTGATTCTCCACCGAGCTTACATATAATGAACCTGCACTGTGAGCCCAGGACAGTTGCCTCCAGCCCCCCCAGCAGCTTGCACCACAGCCTCCCTGGCCTGGGGATGCCAGGATCCAGCTAGAACTTGGAGTTTCTTCTGGGTTCCCAGCTGTGGCCCAGGCATCAAAGGCACCATTCAACTGACAGGTTCCTTCCATTTGCTCTGCACTTCCATTTTAAACCAGTTCAGAAAAAGGAAGCGGGGGGGGGGGGGGGGGGGGAGAGAAGAGAGAAAGAGAGAGAGAGAGAAACATCGATCAGCTGCCTCCTGCATGCCCCCTATTGGGGATGAAGCCACAACCTGGGCATGTGCCGGGACCGGAATCAAACCAGCGACCTCCTGGTGCATGAGCTACACCAGCCAGGCCACAGCTCTTGCTCAAGGAGAGCCACTGCTCTCATCTTTGACTCTGCAGCTCTGCGAGCCGGACACTCAGGATCCCCCTCCCACAGCACAGGGCCCCTCCCGGAGGCGGCATCTCGCATTCTACAGCTCCGACCTTGGTAACCAGACTCCAACGTCGTCTTGCCATCAGTCATCTGCCAGAGAGTCAACCGCGGGCTCTGTCCTGGGAAACAAAGGCTCAAGTGACGCCCGGGTCTTTGAAACCTCCAGAGTCCTTACAGCTCAGCACATTTGCCAAGACGATTACCTGGGAAAAAGCCCAGTCCCAGGCCTCCCTGGAATTCTGAACTTGCCTTTAAGAGTAAGGTAGGAGGTCCCTATTGGAGAGCTGGTGGGTCACTTCCCCGCTCTGGGATGGAGTTTACTTCTTTGCAAAATATGTTTGGTCAGGTCAGTTGTTTTTAAAAAAGTTATTTTCTATAGCATCCTCCCTCTACCCCCAACCCACACAGACCAAGTTCTGTTTTTCTTTTTCTTTATATATTTGTGTTTTTTAAAAATAATTTTCTATTGTTGAAAGTCTCCCTTTTTCCCACATCGACTCCTCCAGCCTGCCCCTGCCCCCTGCCCCAGGCCTTCACCATCCTATTGTCTGTGTCCATGGGTTATGCATTGTGCATACAAGGTCTTTGGTTGATCACCTCCCACCCACCCACCTTCTGCCACCTTCTCTTTGAGATTCCACACTCTGTTCCATGCTTCCATGTCTTTGGATCCACTCTGTTCATCAGTTTATTTTGTTACTTAGATTTCATATATGAGTGAGATCATGTGATACTTGTCTTTCTCTGGCTGACTTATTTCACTTAGCATTATACTCTCCAGGTCCATCCATGCTGTTGCAAATGGTAAGAGTTCTTTATTTTTTTATAGCTGCATAGTATTCCATTGTGTAAATGTACCACAACTTTTTTATCCACTCATCTGGGCACTTGGGCTGGTTTCCAAATCTTAGCTATTGTAAATTGTGCTGCTATGAACATAGGGGTGCATACATTCTTTCTGATTGGTGTTTCTGCTTTCTTAGAAGTGGGATCACTGGGCCAAATCAGAGTTCCATTTTTAATTTTTTGAGGAAACTCCATACTGTTTTCCACAGTGGCTGTACCAGTCTGCATTTCCACCAGCATTACACTAGGGTTCCCTTTTCTCCACATCCTTGCCAACACTTGTCATTTGAGGATTTGTTGATGGTAGTCATTCTGACAGGTGTGAGGTTATAACTCATTGTCATTTTAATTTACATCTCTCCAGATGATTAGTGACTTTGAGCATTTTTCACATGTCTCTTGGCCATCTGTATGTCCACGTTGGAGAAGTGTCTATTTAGGTCCTTTGCCCATTTTTAAATTGGATTGTTTATCTTCCTTTTGGGATCACTCTTTTTGCAACAAACAAAAGGGGCTTCTCTGGCATCATTTCCTGGGAAGGTGGGAGGTGGGGAGCAGGAATTTCTTCCATTGTCCTGTGGCCAGGTAGCCACAGTCCCTGGTGAGAAAGGAGGAGTTACTGGCCAGTTCATCGGAAGGTCAAACGCCCTTACAAAGCGCCTTTCCTGGAGGATGGAAAAGCAATGAGAGAGGTTAGACTTGGGCCACTGCCTGCCTGGCTCTTATGGGAAAAACAGAAGTTAGGGTGGGAGGAGTGTGAGGAGTGGGTGTTGAGCTGCAGCCCTGACAGGGGTGGCTTGTGAATGGCAGCAGGAACAGCAGTCCCGCCTCCCCCTCTTCCACCCTGGCCCTGCCTGCTCCCTGCATCCCTGCTGGGGCTGAGGACCCCCCCACTGCAGAGGCCCTGCCGGGCCGGTTCCTCCCACGCAGCTATTTTGGGAACAGGAACTCGGATGTTTGGGTGAAGAGGGGTAGCCAAGGGCCTGGGGGCAGGCGGGCCAGAGGAGAGGGCCAGCAGCTCAGCCACATTGCGCCGACCTCCCTGCTCAGAGCCGGGGCAGCTAGCTCCCCTGGTCTCCCCTGGGCACACAGACACGGTCACGTGGCCCGGGGCCTGCCTCCTGAAAGAGCTCCCATTGTCCAGGCCTCAGGTTTCAGGGAACCAGATGCTGGGAGGACTGACTTTTTTCTCTCTTTTAAAGCAACAGGGGGGGCCTGGCCAAGGCCAACTGCATTTTCAACTCCGGAAGGGGGAGGGGGTCTACACACACACACAAGCCAAACAGACGTCTCCAAGTTTGTTTTTCTGACACGTTGGAAACCACACAGTTCAGAGCAATCTCATCTCACACGCTGGGCCTGCCTTCCCGGAACGTGTCCAGCGACGGCTGTGTCAACACGGCCGCACTCGGCAAGCTGGCCTCCCCACGGGACTCTGGGATTTGCCAGGAGAAAAACAGGACCGGGCCCCTGGGCTGGGCGGGGAGAGGGATCGGGCAGAGTTCAAAGGGAGGGTGGGCTTCCAATTGGACAAGGCGCTTCCCCGATTACACAGTTGCTACTGACCCCTCCAAAGGCCATTGCTGCAGCCACCTAGGTTCCCAGACGGGTTCCCAGAAGGCGCTGCGTTTGTGAGCTCAGCTCAGCACCTGAGGGGAGCAATGTAGGAGGGAGTGGGAGGCCAGGGGTTGAGGGTGGCTCAGCCTCTCTGATGAGCCCTGCCAGGAGACAGGCAGCTGGGGAAGAGGGGAGAGCTGGAAGAGGGAAGGGCTTTGGCATCTTGGGGACTCCATGCCAGTCGCCTTGCTGGGAGGATGAGCGGTTCCTCCTGGCAGAGGACGGTGGAGGTGCTACCACAGCCAGGGGACAGCGTGGGTGTCCCTCTCACCAGTTTGTCCTTGGAGGCCCCAGGGGTGGTCCTAATTGTCTCTCCAGTTTTTGTTTTGAGGCCAGATCCTCTTACTTTGCTCCCAGGAGGCGGAGGACAGCTGCCCCCTCCGTGGAGAATGTTGGGGTATGGAATTTCAGTGAAAACAGCCGTCCAGACCCCAAAGGCAGCCGTGGGACTCCGCCGCTTTCTGTGCATAGAGTAAGCCCCAGTCCCACAGGGCAGCAGGAGCTGTCAGTCCCTTGTCCTGATCCCAGGCATCTGTAGGGTCAATCAGGACCTGCCCTGTGCAATTTGGTCACAGTATAGCCCAAGATGACACCATGGGACTTCTTGCCTGTCCTCCTGCTTCTGACTCAACTCCCAGGCAATTGGGAAGGGCAGTGAGTGGGGTCTGTGGTACTGGCTGTGCTTGCGAGGGAGCAGCCAGCTGTCCTCCTGCTCGGGGAGCCTGCGTGGAGGGTGGTGTGGGCTTTCCCATACAGGTGGGCAGGACCTGGGCAGCCCTGGTGAGGTGTGTTGCTCATGGAATGTTTTCTCTGGCTATGGCCAGTGGGCGGCCTGGTCTCCAAAAAGCTCCCTTAGAGCTAAATCAGCCATGCCGCCCTCTGGTTCTCACCATATAACCTGCACCCGTTTTTGGTGTGTTTCTCTTTGAGTCACTTCACCCACCTGGCAGCTCCAAGGAGCATGCTGGCTCTTTCCACTGGCGGATATGGGAACATCAGAGTCTCACACCGTGGCTGGGGGAGGTGTTGCCTCCCTCCCTCCTCTCTGCTGCAGCAGTTCTCCTACACCTGGGCTAGGCACCTGGGTGTGACCCATCTTTGGAAACCTCCAGAAAAGAAGCAAAAGGCCTTTCTCTTCTCTTTCATCTCAAATCTCATGCAAAACCCTCTTCTCTTTCCCATTCCTCCTCTGATGGTGATGATGCTGGTGGTAGCGATGGTGATGGTGATGGTGTGTATGTGTGTGTGGTGTGTGTGTGGTGATGGTGATGGTGTGTGTGTGTGTGTGTGTGTGTGTGTGTGTGTGTGTACAGTGGAACACATGGCTTCCCATTCTTGACCTTTTAACTCTGCTCTCCTTCAGTCAGGCAGAAGGAAAACCTGGTTTTGTGCCCTGGCACCTCTGCATCGGACTGTGCAGTCTCAACCTCAGAGCTGTGCTCTTTAGCAACTTCAGGGTCAAGGGTTCTGCTCCCAGTGCTGGGATCATCTCTACAACAATGATGGTCTTCATTTCCATTGGCAGTGGGTGGGGAGTCCCAACAAGAAGCCACGGGGGATCAAAAGGGGGTGCAGCTAATCAATATTTCACATACCCACCTGCCACGATCATGTGATTTTTAAAGTTAACTGGTTTCAGTTTCCCGGCCAAGTCGTCCACTGGCCACTGGCAGTCATCTCGTGGGGTGACCTTGGGCACTTCGCTTCAGATCTCTGAGCCTCAATTTTCCAAGGCGGGATCATCTCGAAGGTCCCTTCCAGCTCTAAACTTCTAACACGAATGTGTTGAGGATTCTAGACAAGCCTCTCTGTGCTGAGCCCTGACGTCCATGTGAAATACAGTGAGTCCTCATCAGAGTCCAATTTCTCTAGTAATGGAGGGGAGGGCTGGTATAGATTCAATATAATCCACTGATAATCCCAAAGCCCACAGTAGCCTTTGGTTTTGATCTCCTGTATTAGAACAGCAGAGAAGCTGCAAAATTGACCAATTTGAATTCTACCTGTCCCTTCCCCTTCTATCCTCTCAAAGACATGCTAATTTGATCTGTAATGTGGCCAAAGGGCAGACAGTAGAAGGGAGGAGAAGCCAGAGGCATGAAAAATCCCCAAACTGGATCATCCACCCCCTGGATAATGGGCAGTTGCCTGAACAGAATGCTCAATGAGCACTTGTCCTTTTTCCAGCCAGCCCCTGTCCCCATGCTGCAATGGCTGTAATCTCCATGGCAAAATGCATTAGACTGTCTCGCTCCTTAGACACATTCCACCATTCCTCACGCAATTCACAGGCAGGCGAGATTTTTTGAAATCGAGAAGCTGGTTAATTGTCATTTGGAAGGAGCAAAATTTAAAACACCTTACCAAAATGCTAGTCTGGAGGCCCAAGGACTGTGTTTTCTGCTGCTGTCTAGACCAGTAGAAGCCAACAGGAACTTGCATACATTTTCCAACTTTGCCTTCATAATTATAAATGTCCTCGTATGAAAACCTGTTAACCCATGAATGTACCCGACTGGTAAATATCGCTGGAATTCCACATGACCTCTGGTGGTCTCTCTCTATGCCATGATCTTCTTTTAGAGGATGGGATCCCCATCCTTGCTAACCGTAATCTCTATCTCAGTTCACATTTTTGAGAAAGAATTCTGATTGGCTCTTGATTAGCCTACGATGGGCTGTCTTTGGCTCAGAGGAAGATGTGTTCATGGCCTGCTCTACCCAGTCTCTGCCTGGAAGAGGCTTCCCATGTACCTTAAAATTCTGACCACAGATACTTAGACTAAAAGTAGATGTCTGAGCTGGTCAGTGATTGTAAAACTCCTGGGCTCCATGTTAAGAGACTGGACCAGGCAAGATCCTTCCCTACCCTGCGATCTGCATGTGGATTGCATGAGTCTCTGAAGGTCCCTCAAGCGCTAATATTCTGTCTTTCCTGAGCCTAAAGACTTCTTCAGTCTCTCACCCTGATCCAAGCAGAGATAAGGACTCCCCTAGACAGAGTGCCTGCCTTGGGGCGGGCTGGTAGCCAAGAAGCCCTACACTAGGACCGAGGTGGTAGAGAAGTCTGGGAGGCAACAGGAATGCAGAGAACCAGGGACCAGAACTGTGTTGACCATGACCCCGAACGGAGGGTGGGGGCGGGGGGGGGGGGCAACCAAAGGCCAAGGCTAGAACAGGTGTTACGGGGTGGCAGGGTTGGACACCTGGATGCCTCTGGCATATGCAGTTGGGTATCCTCTGCCTCTATCCTCTGACTAACCTTGGGGCTGGGGAACTTGCAGGGAGGAAGACTCAAACCCTGCCCAGAGTTGTTAGGCTCTCCAGGGTCCTTTTACCTGCGGGTGCTCCCAGCCCCCAGCAGCTGTGAGTGTTGGCTGCTAACAGCTCATCGTTTTCCCCATTCTCCAGAGGATTGCCCTTGGCTGGACCTGAGGTTATCCATCTCACCCTCCAGAGGTGGCCCTTGACTACAGGGTACCAACTGTACGTTCACTTAATCCTCCAGAACACCCGTGGGATCAGGCTGAGGGTCCTCTCCAGTGGGGACCTCTCATGAGACCTTCCTTTAAGAAATCATGTGCCTTGAAGTCCTGCTTAGGCTCAGCTTCTAGGGATTCTCCCAGGTGACATTTTGTTGATTAACATTTGGGAAGGGCCTGCATCTTTGAGGTTCTGTGGGACAACCTCTTTGATGTCTCTTTCTTTCACGCTTTGGGATCTGCCATTCCAACAAGGGGGACCCACAGGGTGGATGTATCAAGACTCTCGAGGAATAACATCACTACTGCTCTACAAGGGTAATTCGTTTAGAGCACAAAGAGAATTTTTTTGGTGTCACGGGAGGTTTTAATTTATTATGCACTGATACAAATTTGTACTTTAACAATTGAGTTAGAAAAGACAAGAACATATTCGTTTTATTTTGAATTGCCTCCCAAACATGCAAATTAATAGAAATTGCTTAAAGACTGTGGTACGGCATTTCTCTCTTGGACTTTTCCTTTATTGTTTTCCTCTTAGCCCTTCCCCCAGCTGCTGCTCCTCCTCCCC
>NW_005354756.1:1586903-1612639 GCF_000412655.1 Myotis brandtii | reverse complement strand
CCCCTCCTCCTCCTTCCCCTCCTCCTCTACCACCACCACCACCACTACCACTTTCTCTCTCTCGCCCTCATGCTCACTATCACCTGTGATACTCATCTCAAAAATTTCAGCTCCTTGAGTCAGTCCAGTGCGTGTCTTCTCGTGGGAGCTTTGTATTCACTTCTCACCCTGCAAACAATGATCTGAAGCATAGTTCCTGCTCCTACAAAGGAAGCCCCTGTTGCTGGCTCCCCCACCACGCTACAGCCAGGAGTTTCCATGACTACTTGGCATTCTGAGCTGTCCCTCTGCTTATCCGGGAGCTCATCACATTGGCCATGCAGCCTTGTTCTGCCTCCCTTCCCCTTATTTCAGTGCCCCAGTCCTACCTCATGCCCAAGGCTTTCCCTCTTACCCTCTTCTCCCCATAGTGGCAATGGCTGCTCCTTGAGAGGCATCGAAGACTGTTGGCAAGAGCAAGAACAAATGGGTCTAGAATGGCTCTGTGGGTTGGTGTGTCAGTTTTCTATGGCCATATGACAAGTTATCCCAAACTTAGTGGCTGAAAACAACACCTGTATGTGGCTCCCAGTTCTGCAGGGCAGAAGTCCCGATGTGTTGTGGCTGGGTTCTCTGCTCATTCTCACCGTCAAAGTGTTCTTATGTGGTCCAAGTTAGAATGGATTCCATGCTGTTTCTAAAACATCAGGGTTCCTTGCTGTGTATTCTGATTCGCTTTTATTTTTTCTTGGAGAGCAGATTTGCAGACTTTTATTTTTGTAATTAGTACAAAGAACAATACAAGCTATATTTTATAAGAGCCTGAGTGTAGGGATTATCCTTGGGCAGCAGAGGAAAAATCTCTTCCTTGTGGTCTTCAGGTTGTTACAGATCAGGTCAGATTCTAGGTCTAAATGAAGGAAATTAAGGAAGTTAAAGTCAGATCACTTAAAGATTGTTTTTTATTTTATTTTATTTATTTTTTCTGTTGAGAGAGGAATACCACTGCTGGAATTTTAAAAAATCTATCTATATATAGAAAGCCCAGCAACTGAACAGCGGAACTACCAGAACGACCAGTCGATCAGTCGCTATGACACACACTGATCACTAGGGGGCAGACGCTCAATGCAGGAGCTTTCCCCTGGTGGTCAGTGTGCTCCCATAGTGGGAGCACCGCTCAGAGGGTGGGTTCACAGCCGCTCAGCTGACTGGGATGAGCAGCACTCCCACAGCGGCTGATCCCTGCAGGCCATGCCCCCCACCAGTGCACAAATCCCAGGCACTGGGCCTCTAGTATATATAAAAGCCTAAGTGACCGAACGACAGGTCGACCAGTCGCTATGATGTCCACTGACCACCAGGGGCAGACCTCAATGCAGGAGCTGCCTCCTGGTGGTCAGTGCGCTCCCACAGTGGGAGCACCGCTCACCTGATCAATGGGTGCCAGATGTTGGGCCCACAGCTGAGCTGCGGCGGTGCAAGCCTCTCCTGCCTCCGCGGCAGTGGGGCTGGGATGAGTGGGAGCAGCGTGGCGCTGGGCCCAGGCTCAGGTTCCTCCCTGGCCACCTGCCGCTTTGCGTACTACCACATCCCTCGGGGGATGTTGGACTGCCGGTTTTGGCCGGATCCCCGTGGATTGCGAGAGGGTGCAGGCCAGGCTGAGGGACCCCAACCGTGCATGAATCCATGCACTGGGCCTGGGGCAGACCTCAATGCAGGAGCTGCCTCCTGGTGGTCAGTGCGCTCCCACAGTGGGAGCACCGCTCACCTGATCAATGGGTGCCAGATGTTGGGCCCACAGCTGAGCTGCGGCGGTGCAAGCCTCTGCTGCCTCCGCGGCAGCGGGGCTGGAATGAGTGGGAGCAGCGGGGTGCTGGGCCCAGGCTCAGGTTCCTCCCTGGCTGCCTGCTGCTTTGCGCACAACTACATCCCTCGGGGGATATTGGACTGCCGGTTTTGGCCGGATCCCTGTGGATTGCGAGAGGGTGCAGGCCAGGCTGAGGGACCCCAACCGTGCATAGCCTCTGCTGCCTCCGCGGCAGCGGGGCTGGAATGAGTGGGAGCAGCGGGGTGCTGGGCCCAGGCTCAGGTTCCTCCCTGGCTGCCTGCTGCTTTGCGCACAACTACATCCCTCGGGGGATATTGGACTGCCGGTTTTGGCCGGATCCCTGTGGATTGCGAGAGGGTGCAGGCCAGACTGAGGGACCCCAACCGTGCACGAATCCATGCACTGGGCCTCTAGTAAAAGTATAAACCTACCAAATGGGAGTTACATTGGAAACTGTGTTTTTTTCCCCCTTGACTCCAATCGGCATGGTCATGGGTAGGGGCAGAGGGCATGGATGGTTGGGTTGATCCAAGACAGCGGTCCGTAGTCAGGTAGATTGGAAGCACATTGAGGATGCATCAGGAGAGTGTGATGAGCAAAGAGCCTGCCAATTACGGAGGGGGGTTGGGATGGAGACCTGCGTCGAAGCACTAATGCACCTGGACATGAGTGGGGCAAGAACTGGGCAGGAGCAGTGCCTTAGAGCCCTAAAGGGGGCCTCTTTGTGATCACCTGTCGCAGGAGAGGTATGGAGCACCCTGCCTCTGCCTTTATTGCCTGGCACCAGAGTTGGAGATGAGGAGAGAGACCATTGCACAGCTGACTGGGAGGAGGAAAAGAGGCCGGGCGTGAAAGGGGGCTCCTGAAACACCAGCACGAGATTAAACACTGCTAGCTCCTGAGAAGACAGATTGCAGGAGAATGTGAATTATTGAAGACCAAGCAGGTTTGCAGCACCACCCCCTCCCCTATGAGACTGCCTGCCTGCCTGCCTGCCTCCCTAGGCTCTCACTCTTCCTCTCTTTTCAAGCTGTAAATAGATGCCGGTTCACACCACTGCCTAGCTGGGAGCTGGGAAGAAATGTTCTTTCCTGCCTAACTCTCGCTCCCCACCTCTCCGGCTTTGTGAAAGGCACAGGAAGGCCCTGGCCCCCATCCCCAGAACCCTAAGTGCATGGAGGCAGGCTGTACCTGTAACCCCTCAGAAGGCAGTGTGAGGAGAGCAGGATGGTCTGACCTGGCTCTGGAGAGGGCTCCACCCAGGTGGATTCATGAAGGATTGTGAAGGTTCCCAGGCTCAGACACAGGAGCTTCCCCGGGGAATCCGTGGACCCACAGAGGGCTGTGTCCACAGGCTTCCAAAGCCGCGGGCTCCAACGTGATGGGTCCGGGGCTCTCATCCTGGGTCTGTAGGTAACTCCCTGGCACTGGGAGAACTCGTTCTCAAAACCAAGTGCTGGGATTTCACCACCTCCCAGTCTCCTTTCATCTCTGAAAGTCTGAAAGTCTGTAGAGATAGGGTTTTAGATTTGTTTTTTAACTCTTTCCAGGTAGAAGGAAAGTTGTCTGTCCAGGAAGGTCTCATTGAAACTTCTTTCTGTCTCAGACTCATTCCTGTATCCAACATTCCGCATGGACCATGCAGAGGGAAGGGCAAGGGTTCCTCACGCAGGTGTAACTTGGGCCTTTGGATATCTGAGATGGGCAACACAACGGCCCTCACGTACATCCACTTCCTAACCCCTGAGATCTGTGACTCTGTTACCTCATATGGCTACGGTGTTTGCAGATTGATTAAGTGAAGGATCTTGAGATGGAACATTATCCTGGCTTAGTTGTGTAAATACCACATGCTAAGTGATTGAGCCACTGAAGCTCTATCTTGGAGTATGTGGATGGGCCTGATGCAACCACAGGCTCCTTATAAAAAGGAGGAGAGAGAGAGAGAGAGAGAGAGAGAGAGAGAGAGAGATATTGAGATTGATTGAGAGAGAAGTTTGAATATGCTATGCCACTGGGTTTGCAGACAGAGGAAGGGGCTAGAAGCCAAGGAATGCAAGTGGCTTCTACACGCTGGAAAGGGCAAGGAAATGGGTTCTTTCCCAGGGCCCCTGGAATGCACACGGCCCTGCTGACACTTTGAGTTTAGCCTAGTGACACCTCTGACCCACAGAAAGTAAGATAATAACTTTGTGTTGTTTTAAGCCAGGACGTTTATAAGTTTATGGTAATGTTGCAGCAGCAATAGCGAACTAAAATGGTGTACACCTGTAGGTCAAACTCACTTGGCGTGCACCAAGGCAGTTGAGAGCAGATGCCACCTGTAGGCTCATGTCTTTAGCTGGATTTCCCCCCTGGGGAAGTTTCTGGGGTGCTTTGTGGTGGGGGCCAGACAATTGCAAGCTTCTCATGAGCAGACAGGGTGCTGTGGCCACATCTGGTGCGGACTTGGTGGCTTTGAGCAACAATATGCACATTTCTGAGTGGTCACACGGGCCTGGCTGGTGGTGTGGAACGCCTGGGGTACACCACGTGGTTGCTCCATTGCACCCCAACTAATGCTCATGCTGTTGGTTGCCCAGGACCCTTCCAGCTCCTGGATTCCACCACGCTGGTCCTCTGCTGCATCCCTTATCCACGGCACCGGCCCAGACACTCCTCACTCACGCCTGTTCAACGCAATCCTCTCCACTTTCTGCTGTTCACGAGTTTCTCATAGCGGTTTGTCCACCGAGAGCACCTCTGTTGTTGAGTGTATTTAAAAAAATATATATATTTTATTGATTTTTTACAGAGAAGAAGGGAGAGGGAATAGAGAGTTAGAAACATCGATGAGAGAGAAACATTGATCAGCTGCCTCCTGGACACCCCCTACTGGGGATGTGCCCACAACCAAGGCACATGCCCCTGACCGGAATCGAACCCAGGACCCTTCAGTCCGCAGGCCGACCCTCCATCCACTGAGCCAAACCGGTCAGGGCTGTTGAATGTATTTTTGTAGACATGCAGCATATTCTTTCTACGGTGTCTGTTGTTTGCAGCATTTGGCTTACGAGGGTCTGACTGTGGTGTTGGGCACCAGCCACACTGAGGCCAGAAGTCACCGCCTAAACGTTCTGCTTCAAGCTACTTATGAAGTCTCTGTTTTAGAGCCTCGGAAGGCAGAAAAATTCAGTTATTTTCTTTGTAATCCCAACGCAAAAGGCACAAAGAGCTGTTCATGCTCCTTGCCCACGGGGCAGCCCCTTTCCTGTTTTTCACACACCCACTCAGGTGCCTGCCCTGGTCAAAGACGGAAAAGGCAGCTACAATAATATTGCATCCAACACTTTTTAGACTTGTGGCAATTTTTTCTTTGTGAAATCGTGGAGCAAGCCTTGGAGTGTCTCCCAGAACAATAACTGCTTATAATGTATCCAGTGAAATTGTAATAGCTGGAGGCTGTGAAAAATAATAACTTATTTGGTGATTACATAATGTTTCCATTTTTTTCCCCATGATGGATGGATGACTAGAGATGACTAGAGCCGCACCTTGTCAGTTTTTTCCAGCACACTCCATTTGGGCTCTCAAAACTCCTTAGACTCACCTTCCTATTATTATTATTATTATTATCTCTGCAAGAAAAACATAAGAAAAGGAGAACTGAGTTGAATTTTTATTTCACCTTATTGTCAGGAATCTGTTCTACAAATTGAATATAAAATAATATCCAAATATGTCTTACAGATAGTAGGACTATCAGGGGCCCCAGAGTCTAATTTTATCCTTTGGAAATGTTAAAAAAAAAAAAAAAGACAAAGCAGCCCTGGCCAGGTGGCTCAGAGGGTTGGAATGTCATCCCGTGCACCGAAAGGTCACAGGTTCCATTTCTGGTCAGGGCGCATGCCTAGGTCTCGGGTTTGAGCCCTGGTCAGAGTGCGTACCGATGGCAACCAGTGAGTGTTTCTCTCTCACGTTGATGCTTCTCTCTCTCTTTCTCCCTTCCTCTCTCTAAAATCAATAAACATAGGCTTGTGTGAGGATTCAAAAAAAAAAAAGACAAAGCAAATGTGGAGAAACAAATTCATCAGAATCGACCGTAAGAGATGTGTAGGAGAGTCTGGGCAATGCAGAGGAGGGTCCGAACTCACTGTATGTGCAAGAGTTTGAGAAAGTCCCAGAGTGGGAGGCCCAGGTTGTCCGCATTGGATTGAAGTCCTTGATGAACCAGCCCATCTTTTCTTTCCAGGCTTCTTATTTCCCATTATTTTCTCCTGACCTCACTTTTCCTCACATTCTCTCTCTCTCTCTCTCTCTCTCTCTCTCTCTCTCTCTCTCACACACACACACACACACACACACACACACACACGCACTTCAGAGAACAGTCCTGCACATTCAGCCCTATCTGCATGATGCGTGTTAACATCTGAGCCTGTCATTGACCTTGTTTGTTTTGGGATCAGCTGAGGTTTACCAAGATGCCCAAGATCTTTTCATAGTTGATGGTAAAGCCTAGATTTGCCAGTTAAAATGCTAACTTTGCCCAATTATATTTGAATTTTAGATAAGGGATAAATACTGGCACCTGCTTATACTAATTAAAAAAAACATTTATCTGAAATTCAGTTTCAGCTAAGCATACTGTATTTTTGTCTTGTTGAATCTGACAACCCTAATAGAGGTGGCGTACCAGTCAGGGTCTCATCAGGAAAGAGATGAAACACTTAAATTGGGTAATTTGAGGAGAGTTTCAAAGAGGTTATTGACAGAGGTGTGGACTGCCCCAGGAGACCGCAAAAGATAATGGGAGGTGGGGTTTGCCTAGAGTTAGAGCAGCAGGGACATGTACTGCCCTTAAAGCAGTGGTTCTCAACCTTCCTAATGCCGCGGCCCTTTAATACAGTTCCTCATGTTGTGGTGACCCCCAACCATAAAATTATTTTCACTGCTACTTCATCACTGTAATTTTGCTACTGTTATGAATCGTCATGTAAATATCTGATATGCAGGATGTATTTTCATTGTTACAGATTGAACATAATTAAAGCATAGTGATTAATCACAAAAACAATATGTAATTATATATGTGTTTTCCGATGGTCTTAGGTGACCCCTGTGAAAGGGTCGTTCGACCCCCAAAGGGGTCGAGACCCACAGGTTGAGAACCGCTGCCCTAAAGGAACCGGGAGAGGGAGAGGTTTCAGAACCAGAGACAGAGAGGCTCCACGGGGAGGGCTGCCCGACGGAGCAATGACCTTGCATGAGAGGCTGGACCCAACTGGCAGCCTTGAGGTGAGAGAACCTACTGTTACTCACGGCTCACAAAGACCAGCTTCTTGGGGTTGGAGCAGATCGGAGGAGCCTGGATCTAAAGGCTCAAATGGAAAATACGCAGCCCAGGACGCCTTGGTGGCTCTGGGCCCTCAGGGCACGTGGATCTGGTATAAAATAGGCCACAACACTTGGGTGGAAACACTCCCTGTCCAGTGCCTGATTGAGGAGGCTCCCTCTGTCTGTGAGCTCAGGCAGATCAGCTATGGGACCCCCTGTGAGTCTGTTGTTTCCTGGGTTCACTTTACTGTTCTTCCCTGTTGTTGTGAGCCTGAGAGAAAGACCAAGGAACCCCACTGAACTGTGATTAGACAGCGTTCTCCAGAGAAACAGAACTAATATGATGTCTATCTCTATCATCTATCTATCTATCTATCTATCTAGAAAGAGAGATTGATTTTAAGGAATTATCTCATCAACAAATACAGAGGCTGGCAAATTCTAAATCTGCAGGATGGGCCAGCAGGTTGGAGATCCAAAGAAAAGCTTATGTTCAGGTTCAAGTCCAAGGGCCATCAGGCTAGAGGCCAGGGAGGAGCCAGTGTGTCAGCTCACGCCCGAAGCAGTCTACTGGCAGAATTCCTTCTTGCTGAAGGCAGGTCCGCCTTCCGTTCCATTCATGACTTCAACTGTGTGCACGAGGCCCACCCACACTAGGAAAGGGCAATCTGCTTTCCTCAGTCCGCACATGAAAATGTTCATCTCATCCAGAAACAGACACATTCAGAATCACGTTTGACCAGATATGTGGGCACCCTGCCCCAGTGAGGTACACATAAAGCCACCACAGACTACGTTTAGTGTAGCCCTTGGCCAGAGACACACAGATTATCACCCTCTTGTAGTCCAGCTCAGCTACCAAGGCTGGGCTCTGCCTATACAGTTTCTGAGGCCAAACCAAGAGAAGGCTTGCATTTTCCTTATCCTGGCCTCTTTCTTATCTCTCTCCTAGAAACCTGCCAAATGTACAGGCAGGTGGCCAAGAATTGGGGGATTGAGAATCTTGCTTCTCTGATCCTCATTCTTGGAGGCATTTTGGGAAAAAAGGAAAAAAGACCCTACCCCAATCAAGAAGCCATTTACCTGAAATGGTTGTTACGAGTTATTGATCATGGAAAATATTAGAAGCCAGTGTCATAGTGTGTGGACATATGATAGTGTCCTTGTAAATATTTGCAATATTGGGAATAACAGGTGGCCATCAAGCCTAGGATTTTCTCCAGCTTTCATGTGGACAGTTCCTAGACTTAGCTAGTAGGATGGCCAAGCTTGTCTGATGAGCGTCTTTCAGAGAAAATAATGCTGCTTCTCAGGCAGCTGTGGGCTGGTCCTGCTACTCCAGGGCGACTCACATTCCTTCAGTTGACATTAGGAACCACTTTCAGATGCCACACAGGGACTGTGCAAAACCATCACCCTGAGAATGTCCACACATGGGACCTGCTGCGGCATTCTGATTTTCAGATTAGATATTTCTCCTCTAGGTTCCTTTCTGTGTCAAAGGATTTCAGCATTACATGGGGGGAGTAAAAATAACATCATGGTTTCATTTTTAGACAAAAAAAAGCTGTGATCATTGCTGCCTGTAATGGTCTAGGTGTCCCGGCAGTGACAGATGTTAACTACTGAGATGAGAGCAAAGGTTTCCAATGTGTTCCTAAGGAGTGGATAATGGGAGCCACACGATCATTCCCATGTTTTGTGGCAAGAACTTCCACCAGTCTTTCCATTTCCGTGGCTAATTATTGGGTTAACCACATGATTAAGTGAGATCAGTTAATACCGTTTTCAAAAGAAGACCACCCCCGAATCCTAGATGGCAAGGTGTCTGTAAAGTTTTGAAAAATCTCAAGGTCAACAGAATTCCAAGTGAAAAACTTCAAATGTAGTTTCTTTACTTTGATTGTATCTCTGCTATAATATCATTAATAATCAGCTATTGATAAGCTTAGCAAAATCCCATTTTACAGAGATTTAAATTCCCCAACAAGATCAACAAGAGACTCAATAACTTTCAGTAAAGTTAATGCTCAAGTGTCTCAGTTAAATTGTATTTTTAGTCTTCATCGAGTCTTACCTCACCCAGAGGTCCGGGTGCTGGAATAATGCACGTGTTCCTAGTTCAAGGACATCTTGTTCGATTAAGTGTTCAATCAATCTCTCATTCAAAGCAAGAACTCCATTTACGGATTTCAAGGGAATTGGCTAAATCATTATTGAAGGCTCTAAGCAGAGGATTGACATGTTAGATTGGCGTTTTAGAAAGGTCTTTCTGACTGTGGCGTGGAAAGGGGCTTGGAGGCATCAAGAGTAGCAGCAGGAAGACCTGCTGGGGTCTACTGCAATCCTCCAAAGAATGGAAGGGGCTGAACTGGGCCGGGGATGGTGGAGTTGGTGAGGAGCCATGAGTCTGGCCTCACACTGCGGTGGCCATGAGCCCAGCCCCACCGATCGTCAATGACAGGGAACATGATTGGCCGGGGGCCCTGCTGCGGCGCACTTGGTTGTGTACAGATCTGTCTACTCCACTGGATTGGAAGCTGTGGGAGGGCAGGGCAGATGCCTCATTCTTCCTTGTAACCTTGGAGTGATCAACACAGTGCTTGGCAGGAGCACAGAGATATTTGCAATGAATCAAATGAAGTAGAGAAGGATGGTGGCAAAACTGGGATTTATTACGATCATAGATATATTGGCTGAGTCCCCATGCACACCCGCCGCTGTGCTTCGGTGCTTGTAAACATGGTCTCACCCGACTCTCCCATCAGCCCTAATGATGGGCAGGGCACTATGATTCCCATTTTGCCGATGAGGAAAGGGGCTCACAGAGGATTGGGAACTCAGCAGGGAGTGGCAGAACTGCGATGGCAACCCAGCTCGGTTGGCCTCCAAAGACCATGCTATTCATGCTGCCACAGTCTTCCACGCTCAGCATTCCTCAGACTCCTGCAGGCTAATCTGCGTTGCATCCCACCTCCACCTCCAGGGGCGCCAAAGCCACCGCATTCCTTGTCCCCTCTCTGCCAAGTGCACCCCTCTCTATCCCAGGCAAGGGGGTTGCCATGGCAGGCAGCCTTCCCCAGCAGCTCTCCCTCCCCATCAGTGCCACCCGCCGCCCCAGAACTCGCCAATGGAGGCCTTAGTGCGCCTCAAGGTGTTAGATACTCAAAAGCTTGTTTCTCTGGGACAAGGTGTCTGCCCAGGCTATTGGCGCCGTAAGCCCAGCTCGTGAGGCCTTTCAGTCCAATGCAGGCTAGAGAGGAGATATGTGGGCACCAGAGGGCCTTTGGTCCCTCTGGAAGCAGATCTTCGATGCTTTTACTTAAAGCAGGAGCATCATTTCTTACTAGAGAGTGAGCTGAAGGTGAACCTGTTTGTGCTAAGCTGACTCCTGGGGGGATCTGTTAATAGAAGCATAAATCTGCCGAGACCTCCGAAGCCTCTCATTTCATTGATCAGGCAACTGAAGCCCAGCGAGGTTAGTCCCAATGACACCTCCGAAGTGGCAGAGCCAGGGAGAGTAGGAAAGCAGGGAAGGAAGGACATCATTATTAGGGCAGGGCCGCTCCCCCTGCGCTCCCCACTCCCTTTCTTTCCCCTCCGGGCACACACTTCCTTGTGCTAAGCAGGAGGGCTAAATCCCAGCCCCAGTTCCAGGTCAGTTTCCAGGTTAGCAGGTGCTGAGGTGACACCACCCCATGGTGGGTCACTGGGAAAGTCACCTCCAGCACATCCTCCTGGGGTCAGCTCCACGAGGCGTGGCTTTGTCAATGGCTGTGGAGAAGCCTGAACAATCCTGCCTGCAAGATGAAACCCCTCTGAAGAGTTTGAACTGTTTCCATCAACTTTTGGGGGCTCCCCGGGCTGCAGCCAGGACAACTCTGGGCTTCCCCGGTAAATGCAAAAGCCCGTTACCAAGTTAACCCCCAAGTTTGGGGGAAGGGGCCTGCGTGGAGGAAGTGGATCTCCAAGAGAGCAGCCATTTCTTGGCAAATGACCAAAATTGACTCAAAAAATAGGAAACCTGTACAGACCAAGAATTATGAAAAACTCTAAAAAGTTACCCCAGAATTACCTGAAAGGAAAACCACCAGTTCCTGGTAGGAGCATGAATTATTAATTTTAAAATATTTTTATTGTTTTTTTAGAGAGGAAGGGAGAGGGATAGAGAGTTAGAAACATGGATCAGCTGCCTCCTGCACACCTCCTACTGGGGATGTGCCCGCAACCAAGGTACATGCCCTTGACTGGATTTGAAACTGGGACCCTTTAGTTCGCAGGCCGACATTCTATCCACTGAGCCAAACTGGTCAGGGCTATTTTTTGAACTTTTAATGAATACATAATTCTTTCACTAAATAAATTATCCCAGAAGTTAAATACGTGAGAAGGCCCTCTGATGGATTTCACAAGGCAAGGGTGACCCTGATACGAAACAATGGCCATCATCATTCAAAAAAAGAAGGTCATAGACTAGTCTCATTTATGAGGATCGATGTAGACATTCTAAATAAAAAGGTTACAACAACTCAAAAGTATACTGACAAGAATGTGCCCGGAGAATGCTTTGAAATCAGATAACAAATAAAATGTATCCTATCCGTAGACCACAGAGCAGGAATGGAGTTTGCATCTATTTCTGATGTTTAAATAAGAGTAGAATGATATTGACTTGAGGTGCTGGTTATGCCCAGTGTTTGCTCCCAGATTTATTTTCTCCTTTTTCTACCCTGTTCTGTGTCCTTCTGTGTCTGACCTCTACAGATGGCATCTCCCAGGTCCTCCGCCTTCAGTCTGTGTGCAGCTAGAGGGTGTGGGCAGAGGCCTGGAAGACCCGGCAACCCTCTCCATCCCCTGTAGGCCTGGCAAAGGCCCTGCTCCTCCATGGGCACCCGTGAGGTTTTCTCCCGCCCTCCTCTCTCCAGGCCTAGAGGCACTTACTCATGGGTTCCCTCTGTTGCCAGCTCCTGGGTCCCTCACCATCTTTTGTTGGTTCCCTCGGCCCAGCTCACACCTCTATACTTAGTTTCCTCATTCAATTCCGTTTAGTTAAATTACTTTCAATGGACCATCTGCTTCCTGCCAAGGTCTTGACTAATAAAGTTAGTATGATGAATAATATTTATTATAGATCAATAAGCAACATATTTATTAGAGTAATTAAATTGTTTACTAATGTGTTAACAGGGGAAAACTCCTTAATTTTCTTCTTACACAATTTTTGGGTCAATGAGAAAATTGAAATCGCAAAGTCTAGAAATTAGCAATAATAAAATATAGCATTTCAAAATTAATGGAAGGTGGCCAAAGCTGGTTTCACAGGGAAATAAAGCCATAAACATACATATTAGAAACTATTTTAAAAAAAACATTCGGGAAATTAGGAAAAAAAAAACACCCACCAAGGGTATTAAATGGAAAGCAGAAATTAATAAATTACCAAGCAGAAAAAGGGAATGAATAAATTAAAAATCTGATTGCTGTTTCTTTGACAAAACCACTTACATTAGAAATGAGTAAAATTAAAAACGAGAAAGGAGAATTAGCAAGAGATAGAGGACATTAAAAGAAAGTTCAGGAAATGATTGGCAAACCAAGGTGCAAATTAGATTGAAACATGGGTGAAATGATTCATTGTTTAGAAAATATAGAAATTAGCAAAATTTACTCTAGGAGAGAGAAGAAGTCCAAACAGCCAATCATCAGAGAAGGAACTGAGAATGCAGCATCCCCTAATCACCAGGCCCCTGATGGTTTCTCAGGTATTTCAAATGTTCAAGGAACAGATAAATCCCACAGTTAGGCTGTCTGCAGGCACAGCACATTTAAACGAGCTTCCACAGGAAACCCAAATAGTGCCAGCACTCAGACCAGACCGAGCCCAAGAAAGACCTCCCAGCTCATGTATGAATATGGATGTAAAAGCTGAAAAAAAATTAGCAACTAGAACTGAGCGGTATATTAGCAACACTGTGAACCAGGCTCAGTGAGCTGGCATTTTCAGTAAAACCAGGGTTTGGTTCAATATTGTGAAATCATCAATATAATTTATCCCAATAACAGATCAAAGGAGAAAAACTGTATGCTCATCTCAAGGATTCAGAAAAGTCATCTGAAAAAATTCAAAAACCATTCTTGACCGTATCTCTAGATAAAATAGAAATATATAGACACTTGTTGATATGAGGTTGTCTCCGCCCAAAAGTCAGGTTAACAGTGGAGTAATGGCAATATTGCCTTTGAAGTAAGTGACAGGATGTGCCTTGTGAATGGACTGTTGTGGTTTTCTGGAAGTTTTGGCCTTTACAAATAAAGTGGCTTGTAAAGAATTTAAATAATGGGTGGGTGGAGGAAAGCACCATTATAATGATCTCCTGATGACATGATTAATAACTTTGACAACCTAGAAAAATCAACTGAAAAACTATTAGAGACAATGAGAAAATTCAGTAAGATAGTTAAAAAATTAATATATAAAGTCAGTAATAACCTTCCTATACACAAACAATAAAATAATATAAAAGAAAATGACTCACTTATGAGAAAGCAAAGAATACCTTAGGAATAAAAATTCTGTAAGACACTGGGGTTCAGATAGTCCAGTATGATGCCCTCACACAGAGCATGACACCAGAAAGACCTTTTTCTGCCTCACCTGTCCACAAACAGAGTGACCAACCCTTCTGGTTTGCCTGGGACTGTTCTAGTTTAGCAGGAAATCCCTCCCTCTGACATGAAATGTCCTGATTTGGGCAATGAATACAAAGGTTGGAGAAAAAACACAAAATCTTATGTATAAGGCAGCTCTCCAAATAGGGACGGAAAGCAACTCTGTACTTAGTGTCCAGTGGATATGCCTTTCTGTATTTGCTGTCGGGATTTTTTCTTTTGAATGCTGCTGTCAGTAGCCATGATTTGCTGTCCACGGAAATGGAAAATTTGTTGCGTCACTCCAAGCAATGGGACTTGATGAAATGTATGTGTGTTAGAATTGTGAGTGTTAACAGTTTGTCTTTCTTTGTGTATTATATCAATTCCTGGGTTTTGTATGAAGACAGTGCTAGTTGTATTTTTTAAAGTTTTATGGAAATATAATTCACAAACCATAAAATTGACCTGTTTAAAGTGTACAGTTCAGTGCTTTTTGGTATATTCGTAGATGTGAATATACCATCACCACAATCTAATTTTGGAACGCTGTATCACCCCAACGGAAAACCCTTACTCATTAGCAGTCACCTGCTAGTCCTCATACACACGGCAGCCACTATTCTACTTTCTGTCTCTCTTGATTTACCTTTTGGACATCTATATATATAACAGCCTAAGTGATTGAACTACTGGTCGACTGGTTGCTATGATGTGCACTGACACCAGGGGGCAGACACTCAACGCAGGAGCTGCCCCTTGGTGGTCAGTGCACTCCCACAGCCAACCTCCAGCAGCTAGCTAACCTCCCGCGGTCCCTTCCCCCAGCCAGCCAGCCCCCCTGATCGGCCAGATTGCTGACCCCACCTGTGCACAAATTCATGCACCGGGCCTCTAGTTTCCTATAAATGGAATCATACAATATGTGGCCTTTTGCGATTGCTTTCTTTCACTTAGCATAATGTTTTCAAAGTTCATCTATTTTCTAACATTTTTCAATACTTCATTCCTTTTTATACTGAATAATATACCATGGTATGGATACACCTTCTTTTATTTAACCATTCGTTAGCTGATGGACATTTGGGTTGTTTCCATTTATTTGCATGGCTATTATGAATAATGCTGCTATTTGTGCACAAATTTTTGTGTGGACATATGTTTTCATTTCTCTTGGGAATATACCTTAGAGTGAAATTGCTGGGACACTATGTTCAACCTTTTAAGGGGATGCCAGACTGCTTTTCAAAGCAGCTGCAGCATTTTGTATTGCCAGTATGGTATGAGGGTTCCAGTTTCTCTGCATCCTTGCCAACACTTGTTACTTTCAGACTTTTTGATTATGGCTGTCCCAGTGGGTGAGACATGGTACCTCATTGTGGTTTTGATTTGCATTTTCCCAATGGCTAATGATATTGCACATCTTTTCATGGGTTTATTGGCCATGTAGATCTCTGGAGAAATGTCTATCCAGGTCCTTGGCCCCCTTTTTAATTGGGTTGTTTGTCTCTTTATTATTGCGCTGTAAAAAGTCTATATATTTTGGATATAAGAACCTTATCAGGTATATGCTTTGCAAATATTTTTTTTCTCATTTTGTAGATTTTCTTTTTTTGTTTTACTTTCTTGATGATATTCTTTAAAAATAAGTTTATAATTTTGATGAAGTCCAATTTATCTTTTCTTGTGTTGCTTTTTAAATATATTTTTATTGATTTCAGAAAGGGAGAGAGATAGAAACATCAATGATGAGAGAGAATCACTGATTGGCTGCCTCCTGCAACGCCCCTCACTGGGGATTGAGCCCGCAACCCGGGCATGTGCCCCTGACCGGAATCGAACCTGGGACCCTTCAGTCTGCAGGCCGACGCTCTATCCACTGAGCCAAACCAGCTAGGGCGCTTTGTGCTTTTGATGTCATATCTAAGAAACCGTTGTCTAACTCAGGTCATGAAAATTTATTCCTGTTTTTCTTGAACAAGTTTTACAGTTTTAACTCTTATATTTAAATGCATGATATATTTTGAGTTAATTTTCAGTATGGTATGAAGTACAAATTCAATTTCATTTTTTTTGTATGTAGATTCCAGTTGACCCAACACCATTTGTTGAAAAGACTATTCTTTCCCCCATCAAATTGTCTTGGCACACCTGTTTAAAATGAGTTGACTGTAAAAGTAAGGCTTATTTATAGATGCTTTATGCTATTCCATTGGTTTGTATGTATGTCTATTCTCATGCCGGTGCCAATTTGTTTTAATTGCTGTAGCTTTAGAGTAAGTTCTGAAATCAGAATAGGTGAGCTCTCCAAATGTGTTCTTCCTATTCAAGATGGTTTTAGCTATTATGAATCCATTGCATAATTTTTAGGATCAGTTTATTAATTTCTGCAGAAAAGTCATCTGGTAGTTTGATAGGGATTACACTAAATCTGTATTTCAACTTGAGGAGTGTTGCCCTATTAAGTCTTCTGACCCGTGAATATGGAAGCATTTCCCTTTATTTAGATCTTTAATTTCTTTCAACAATATTTTACAGCTTGGTGGAGAAAGAGATGTGAAAACGCAGAATGACTTAATCTCCCAAATCTGGGACGAGACAGACAGGTACTTCTAAGTCCACCAAATGCGTCTCCATCTCCAAACAATACAATAAAGCTGACCTGAAAACAGCGCCCACTGAGCGAACTGGGCACGCCACACAAGCAGTCAGGCATTCGCATTTGTTGTTGCCCGACTGCTGTATGAAATTGAGTGAAGTTTCATTTCTCGATTCAGAGGATACAATGAAAATGTCCTGTGGGTGAACCAAAGGTGACATTTTTACAGCAGATGCATTGGCTCCTTACAGTGTGGTGTCGCTTCTGTCAGATCTTATCAACACTCATACTTTCTACAGCGTGTCAGGGATGTATCTTATCACAAACAACAACGTACAGGAATTCGTTTCCAGCTCTTCCAAAATGTTCATCGATTTGGTAGCACAGACTTGTTTTGCAGAGCTGGAAGTTAGTTGCTATAAATCTAAACTCCGCTGTTGCTGGTAAGTAAAATCCCAAGTATTCCATATCGGGCACAAACACTTATGTTGAGAATTGAGAGCATATATATATCTCCCACATTCAAAGGCTGTTAAATCGCATTGTTTACCCATATCTTCAGAAAAAAATCACTTCTACTGTCGTGGTAAACAACCTGCTTCCCTGTTTATAATGGTCTGGCCCTCTAGCAACTTTAGCGCAAAATTATATCTAATTTGCCTACAAACGTCAGGTGGTCATAATAATCTGGCCACTCAGTGTATTTAACTTGATGTCAACATGTTGGGTGCATCCCAGGAATCAATGTATGTGCATTTGATAAGATCAAGCAAGAAATGAGACCTCCTCAAGAAGTGTCACTAGTTACGAGTTGCTTAATTATACAAACTCAGATGGATCCCACAAACAACACCCAGCTATATGCTGTCTGTAAGAGATGCACGGGAAAAAATGGGCAAGTGAAAGGTTTAAAATGAAAAGAATGGGCACACATGTCATCCGAGTGTGAATGAAAAGCAGGCAGGGTTCACAACACCGACCTCCGGAAAAATACAATTGTAGATGAAGAAAATACTGGAAAGGACCAATAGGTTCAGTTAATAAATTTAATCATGGAAGGTACAATCAAAATAAAGTGTATATCTATCTATCTGCTCTGCAGTGTCTCCCAATCTTTGAAAGACTAGGCAGACCATTAATTATGATAGGATTTGAATAATAAAATCAATAAAGTTTATTTAGTAAGTATCCAAGGAACCATGTGTTCTCTGAACAGAGAATACATATTCTTTCCTATTGTCTATAGAAGACACACACACACACACACACACACACACACACACACACACGTGAGCACACACACACAATATGCCACACTCTTTTTTTTGCAATGTTATAAAAGTTGAAAGTGATAACAAAAACCTCTAAACATTTGGGAATTTAAAAAATGCTACCCAAAATAACCTTGGGTTAAAGGGGAAATGAAAACTATACTTATATAACATAACAACATGTGTGGACTGGATCCAGAAACTTTACCAAGTGGAACATCAGTAGCCTTAAATTCTCTCATCAACAGACAAAATGGAAATAAATGAGTTTCTGATGCCATTCAGTAGCTTCCATAAAGCACATCAAATGGAGAAAACACGCGAATGATGATAAAATGCAGAAATTAATTAGTAAGCAGGAAAGCAGTAGCACTGATAAATACCTCTAACAGCTGCTTCTCTGAGAAAAGAACAAACTAGAACATATTCTAACCATAAAGAAAAAAGAGAAAACACAAATTCATGGAATTATGAGTGAATAAAGGATGCGACCAACATGGCATTGGCCACAGTGATTCTAAAACTGGTCAGGAAGGCACGTGGCTCTCAGTCTACATGGAGATCCAGTTCATTCATTTAAACTGCAGCATTCTCTTCTTCCCCACATGGAAATATATCACAGTATGCTCATCTGTTCTACTGGAGGGCATTTAGATTACTTCTTGGTGTGTGTTTTTGTTTTGTTGTTTGCTGGAACCAGCAACACTACAGTGAACATTGTTGTACATCCACCTTGTGTATGTGTAGAAGAGTCCGGCTAGGACAGTGGTTTTCAGTGTGGTCTCTGGGCCAGCAGCCTCGGCAGCACTTGGGAATGAGTTAGCAATGCAGGCGCTCAGGCCGCACCCCAGACCTGCTGAGTCAGAAACCCCAAGGCTGGGTCCCAGCCCTCTGTGTTTTAACAGTCTCTCCAGGTGGGTCTGATGGGTGTTCGTATTTGGGAATCACTGCTCTAGCGTATGTACGGTACTTAGAAGCGGAATTGTTGGATTGCAGGGTAAGCAGACCTTTATTTTTATAGGCTATTGCCAATCAGCGCTCCTAAAGGCTGTGCCAATGTATACGTTCATAAGTCGTGTCAAAGCCTTTTGGGTACTCTATAATCTTGCAAATACGTGGTATTATAACCTTTAAAATGTCAAACCGACAGGTGTGAGATAGTACTGCATTGTTTTAGTTTGTATTTCTCTGATAACCAGTGAAGTTAAACACCTAGGCTTTCGGGCCATTTAGTTTTTTTTTTCCTTTTGTGAATTGTCCACTCATATCATTTGCCTAACTTTTCTACTGAGTTAATGATCTCTTTCCGAATGACACACAGACGCTCTTTATGCATGTCAGGCATGTGTAGTACAAACATCTTTTCCTACTCGGTGCCTTATCTTTTTACTTTGATGATGGCGATCATGATTATATAAAAGTTTTACCTTTTGTGTGGTTATAATATCGATTGCTCTTTTTTCTGGTTTGTGTGTGTATTGTTACTTGTAGGGTTGGATTTTGTTAAAGAAATCCTCCTTGACTTCAGTGCCATACAGATATTTCCCCTACTTTTCCTGTGACATGAAGACAGGCTGCGAAAGGGTCAGTCCACACTTCATATGTATTTGCCATCTACAGCCAGCGGAGTCCCGGGGCCATCGCCCATGGCCTAGTTGTGTGCTTCACCATGAAGCAAAAAGAGTCCGCCTTTTTTGTATCTTTATCTCCAAATCCCTTGCTTCTGTCCCCACCTTGCTTCTTCGGACTCATTGTTCCACATCCAGGCAAAGATGCCTATAGAGTGGTGGTGGCTGAGATGCTGGCGGTGGCGATGAAGTTCTCAATGGAAATGAGGTGATCAATTCTGAGGGGTGCAGTACCAATCAGAGAAACACTGTTGGCTGCATGGAGGACAAAAAGTAAACCCAACGGAGGCCCACATGGGTAATTGTAGTTTTTCATGTGGTTCATTATTTAGAACACACACAGCCAGTCAGGTAGAGCACAGCATGAAAGGCTACGGAAAACTAGAAAAGGCACTGGCTGGTGTTGACATTAACTTGCCCTTCAGATGGAGAGTTGACAAACCATCTGGATGGATCTACCCTGTCTGAGGATAAAAAAGATAAATACCAACATGTGGGCTTTTGAAAAAAATACTGAAGAACGAGGCAGTGGAATTGCTTCTAAAAGGTTCAGAGGAAGAGCACCCTTCTGAAAATGATCTAGGAGCCAGGGGGGAGAGAGAGAGAGAGAGAGAGAGAGAGAGAGAGAGAGAGAGAGAGAGAGAGAGAGAGAGGAGAAATTCCATAGTATACTCAGTGGAGTGCTCACTACAGGGCTTCTAGGAATTAGTAGCACAAAGTCCTAAAGAAGAGAACAGGCTAAGGTGATAAGGCAACTGTGGGAAAACAAAAGAAAAAAGCAAAAAGAAATGGATGGGAATGAAAGTTGCTTAGAAATCAAAATCTAAGAAACATTCCCCTTGGCTGAAGGCTATTCCTAGAGAAGGGCTCATCTGTGGGCCAGCACTTCAGGCGGATTGGGTAGTAAGTACCTCCATCCTGAACTTGTGGTCTGGGCAGCAGACTGACATCCATACATAGACCCCAGGGATGCAAGAGAGATAAAAAGAGACAAACCCCCTCTACTTCATGGAGATTTTAGTCTAATGAAGGGAGACAGATCATAAATAAACAGGATGAACATGAAAATGCCATCATCACAGCGATCACCTCCGGTTCTGAGTTCACAAATGATTTTAATTTTTCTTATTCTTGCTTAGGTGCGCTTCCTATGCATTCAGTCATGAATATGTATTACTTGGATAATGAAAACACAAAAAATATTTTTTAAATCTTTTGGAACAATTGAGATGAACTTTCTTATCCGAGGGACTCATCCCATCAGCTGCTTAAATGATAAAATGCAAGAAGGGACAGGCAGAGCCCCAGAGCCTACGGAAGTCTCAGGAGGGGACCATGCCTGAGGTAGCAATGGGGTCTGCGACACAGGTGGCATCAGAACGGTGTGTTGAAGAGAGTGAATTAATTGGGAGCCATCAAGTCCAGGTTGCTGATTGTGTCCCTGCTCAGCTTCTTGGAGGCTCAGTTCCCTGATCTGCACAGTGTTGTGAGATTTAAAAGCAAATGATGTATGCTAATGTGCATTAAAGGACTTAGCACATTAGCATACATTCTGAGTAGGTCACAGGTAAATGGGGGGAAGGATGATTATTATTATTTCTTTTTAATAATTCTTTATTGTTAAAAGTATTAAATATATCCCTATTTCCCCTCATTGATCCCCTCCAGTCTGCCCCTACACCCCCACCCCAGGCCCTCACCACCCCATTGTCTATGGCCATGGGCCATGCATCTTCCCTCTGAGATTTTGCACTCTGTTCCCTGCTCCCATGTCTCTGGATCCACTCAGTTCATCAGTTTATTTTGTTACTTAGATTCCACATATGAATGAGATCATGTGATACTTGTCTTTCTCTGGCTGACTTATTTCACTTAGCATGATACGCTCCAGGTCCTTGGGAGGGATGATTCTTAACAAAATCACCAATATTCATTCTTGGTGGATTAATGATTTTATGTAATAAAGAGAAAGTGCATTCTAGATGAATGAAAGAATTGTATATAAAAAAGTATCACTATATTCCAAATGAGTTTGATAATTTTGAAAAACCCATCTATAATAATAAAAGTGTAATATGCTAATTAGACCGGATGTCCTTCCGGACCAAGCCAGGGCTGCAGCTGCCACGGCTGCAAAGGCCTACTCTTGCACGAATTTTGTGCATCAGGCCTCTAGTATATTTATATTTAAATGTCCCCAAATCAAAAAATGCTAAAAATCACAGCTTTAACCTGCCTTCCCTCTGAGATTTTGCACTCTGTTCCCTGCTCCCATGTCTCTGGATCCACTCAGTTCATCAGTTTATTTTGTTACTTAGATTCCACATATGAATGAGATCATGTGATACTTGTCTTTCTCTGGCTGACTTATTTCACTTAGCATGATACGCTCCAGGTCCTTGGGAGGGATGATTCTTAACAAAATCACCAATATTCATTCTTGGTGGATTAATGATTTTATGTAATAAAGAGAAAGTGCATTCTAGATGAATGAAAGAATTGTATATAAAAAAGTATCACTATATTCCAAATGAGTTTGATAATTTTGAAAAACCCATCTATAATAATAAAAGTGTAATATGCTAATTAGACCGGATGTCCTTCCGGACCAAGCCAGGGCTGCAGCTGCCACGGCTGCAAAGGCCTACTCTTGCACGAATTTTGTGCATCAGGCCTCTAGTATATTTATATTTAAATGTCCCCAAATCAAAAAATGCTAAAAATCACAGCTTTAAATGCAATTGAACAACAACAGAAAGTTAAGAAAGGGACTTGGGGCACCATTAGAAGTGCCCCACACAGGCCAGACCTTTCCCTGGCAGAATCAGTTTGCTTCCCCTCCTCCTGACAGAAGCAGGGACCGTTCCTCTTCGGAAACTCCTCCTGAACATCTTTGTAGAATTCTGCAGCGGCAGCCAGCATCTCCCTCCTCGTCTCCATCACCCAAAGCTTCCCTAATAGGAGCCATCTCCAGAGGCATTAGCTGACCTCCTCCACCGGAAACCTAAGAACTCGGAGAGTTTTCAGATGTTTGCAGTGCCAGACACGCCATTATCCAAGGAAATATTTTACCCAGCAATTTGCCAACTTTCACAAAACCATTTTCCCAAACACCGGCAGTGCTTTGCAGAGGATGAGTAAGATAAGTATAGAAAATTGGAGGGATGCACCAGACATCTGGGGACTTCACAGACCCTCGTGAAATCTTGTTTATCTTGTTAAAGATAAATTAGCTAGAAATGGGCAAAGAGGTTTTGATAAAATAACCGTATTTGGCGCATGTTTATGCTGACCTTCAGAAGCACTCCAAGTAGCTCATGTGTTTTAGTTTTCCCTACCTACTCACGGCAGACTAATGTTAAAAATAATTTTGTGTATTACTCTTGTTTTATTACTTTATTGGTCACCACTTTTCAATTATGACACTTATTATAGAGAATTATGACAATAGAACTGTCAGTAGTAATCTCATGGAACACATATAACCATTCCTAATATTTTAGGCTATTCCTTTCATCTGGTTTTCCATGTATATACCCAGAGATAGAGCAAAGTTGAGACAATACCACATAAAGAGGAGGCAAGCCTTCTTATTAAAATTTAAAATTATAGAGTAAGCTTATTTCCTTAAATTTATGATCAAGAACCAGATTTTAAGAGATTTTTCAATATATTGAATTACTGTACTTTATCCAAGTGACTCCTTATTTTTGGACATGTAGGTTGTTTTCCATTTTTCACGATGCGTAACTTCCTTGTATGGAAACTTCTTTATCGTTGGACTTCTTATTTTTCCCAAGTAAATTCCTAGAAATGGAATTACTGCTCAGAAGGCATGAACATTTCTAAGGTTTTTCATATGTTAATTGAATCTTTCAGCATTTCAGTTGCCATATTGTAGAATGGGATAATAATAACACACGACTGTTGAGAGAATTGAGCGAGATGATTTATTGCAAGTTTTTAGCAAACTAGAAAGTAGCGTGCAGTTTATTCCCTGCCATTCCAGTGGGCTCCCAGGCAGGCTAATTAGCTACGTCCTATGGCAAGTCAGCCGAACACAAAGGCAGAGCGTTTGTAAGTTCCCGGGCAGCCAGCCGCTGCTGGGACATAAAGCGAGCATTCCATCCCCTTGGGAAGTTGTCAGTGCTCTGGCTCTGCTTCCTGCCTGTAGTTATATGCTATAGGGATTTCTATGAGCTGGAAAGAGCAGTTTGGGGAGTGGTAAGAAACTTGCCTACCTTCTGTCATGCTAAACCCAAAGATTCAGTCCAGCTATGAGAAGTTTGACCCCAAGGAACCAGAAAGATGACTAATAAATATGGTGTCTTATATTTTTAAAATTTATTTGAGAGAGAGAGGGAGAGGGAGAGGGAGAGAGAGAGAGATCACTTTGTTGTTTCACTTATTTGTGCATTTATTGGTTGTTTCTTGTATGTGCCCCGACTGGGGTTCGAACCTGCAACCTTGGCATATGGGGACAACACTCTAACCAACCTGGTGTTTTATTTTTCAGTGGAAAAATGTAACTTCCTGAACATATGTCTAGACTACAGATTTACGTGCACACGCCTATGTGCACCATATGCATCATTACCAAGTTCAACATCAATTTTCAGGGGATGGTCTCAGGGCCAAGGTCAACGCAGCCAGGTTTACTCCCAGTTGGCGGCAGCTAAGGGGAGAGAGGAAAGGGAGCCAGACCCCAGCCGCCAGCAGCCTCCCTCTGATGGCCGTCTTTGGGACCAGAGCTCTCCCATCGTAAACTGTCTAAGGGATAATGGGCTTCCAGTCACAAAGGAAGCGAAATGGAAGAGAAACCCAGGCCAGTTAAATAAAGTTGGAGTGACTGGTGTGCTGAGGGAGAGCAGTGGCCCACGAGGACCATCTCATTTCATCTTTAATTTGCATATGGTGAAGATTGATTTTCTACGGCGAATCCAAATTTATGACACATCAGGTGATATTTAAAGGACTCAGTGGAGCATTTAATAGCCAAACATTTTTCCTGATGAGTACCCACTTGACCTGGTGACCCAGAGATGAATGCTGATCACCCCCCTCCAACCCCCCCTCCCCAATGGCTGTTAGTGAATCATTGCCAAGCAGACAGCATAAACAGAGCCAGACTGTAGTTGGTGTGTCCAGCCATTTAGAAATCTGGTGTTCTAGAAGGGTGAGTGGGGGGAGGGGGTGACTGGTGGTTTTATTTGTCCCTTTTTCTAAATTACACTCGTCAGCGGCTGTAATAGCTTTCACACTCTGGTCTCATTTGTGCGGAATACACTTATAGAGCATCCATTATATGCCATCGTCTTCCTTATACAAAATATTAATAATCTCGATTGATTGGGATTCTTCATCTCAATGGACAGATGAGAAAACAGACTCTCGGGCGCATTCGGTGGGTGATCTGCTCAATCATCCAGCAAGTAAGTGATGGGCTGGATCAAAACTCAGTTCCGGTGACTCCAAAGCTTGAACTCTTTCCAGTTCAGCCCAGCTCACCAGACTCATGGGTCACGGCCCTGGGCAGTGTGGATCAGGGAGAAACCATTAGGACTCTGGGTCCAGGCGCCGGGGAGGGTCGCCAGAGCCAGGCCAGAGGTCTCTGCGTGAATCGGGGAGCACGGTCTCAGGGAATGTTGACACGGTTTTCTTCACGCGTCCATCAGGGGGAACAGAGCCTGGTCGCAGAGCCTGTGGATGGCCCAGCGTGAACAGCTCCATCGCGCCATCATCTGTGGGACGATCCACGGAGAGGCCCGCCCAGGAATAAATTCACCCAACCCTTCATGTCACATTGGCAAAGATGATGTCTTCCACCAGCATGGGTCCAGGTATGGACATAGAAGTCGAGAGAGAGAGAGAATGGCGAACCTATGACACGTGTGTCAGAGGTGACACGCGAACTCATTTTTTTGGTTGATTTTTCTTTGCTAAATGGCATTTAAATATATAAAATAAATATAAAAATATAAGTCTTTGTTTTACTATGGTTGCAAATATCAAAAAATTTCTATATGTGACACGGCACCAGAGTTAAGTTAGGTTTTTCAAAATGCTGACACGCTGAGCTCAAATGTTCGCCATCACTGCTCTAGTACTTAAGGGCATGAAGACACTTCTGGGCTTTAGTCAGCCCCCTCCATCACATGATACTCCCCAGAGGTAACCATGATTGTCGGTACGTAAGCACACAACACGCCGAGTGCAATGCTCAGCAACATTTGTAGAAACAACAGAAGCCCCTTCTCATTTTTGCCCTCCTCAGAGGCAACTGCTTTAAATTCTTTTGGCTGATTCTTTTGGTAGTTACCTCCACAGTACTGAGACCGTGTGTGTGTGTGTGTGTGTGTGTGTGTGTGTGTGTTTAATAATAAAAGCATAATATGCTAATGAGACCAGACATCCTTCCGGACATCTTTCCTTCTGGACAAAGCTGCATTGGGCAGGAGCTGAGG
>NW_005354756.1:1578066-1586778 GCF_000412655.1 Myotis brandtii | reverse complement strand
TATATATATGTGTGTGTGTGTATATATATATGTATATGTATATATGTATATACATATACATATTTGTTTTTCAGTATTTATTGTTCTTCCTCTTCAGAATATACGGGTTCAGTCCTCTTTTATCTGGCCTCTACTGTATCAAACTGCACACTCTGTACCACCTTTGTGTCCAGTGGGAGAGAGAGTGCTCTGCCCCAGCTTCTGACCTCAGCTCCCCCAGAGTGGATGGCTCAGGTCACATGCACTCCTGGACCAATGACTGTGCTCAAAGGATAGAGTGTCCTTCTGACCAGTGAGGATCCCAATGTGACTGCAGAAAGAGGGGAGTAGCACCTCTTTAACTGCTTTTACCGGAAGTCGGACTTACCTCCAGGTCTTTGGTTCCCTTTTCCACAAGGAAAGGGATCCTCGCGGTGACATCTGTGTATCCCAGTAAGTCTACTGGGCCGAGGTTAAGGGGTCTGTAAACCTTATGCAAAGCTGAATATATTTGCACACTTTTCTGGTGCAAAATACTTTAACTTTACAGATTTATTTTTATTTCTTATATACAGTTAGTTGATTTTAGAGAGGAAGGGAGAGGGAGAGAGAGATAGAAACATCAATGAAGAGAGAGAATCATTGATCGGCTGCCTCCTTCACGCCCCATACTGGGGATTGAGCCCACAACCCAGGCATGTGCCCTGACCAGGAATCAAAATGTGACCTCCTGGTTTATAGGTCAATGCTCAACCTCTGAGCCACACTGGCGGGGCCCAAGTACATGCCTCTTTCACTCGACTGCTATGAATTTCCATGGACTTGGTATGTACTCTCTTGGCTCTCCTTTAAACCAGCGAGGAAAGAATAGCCTGTTAATAAATAGAGTTGGGATGTCTAGCTAAACATTTTAAAAAGATAAGCCTCACAATTTCTACACAAAAATAGGTTCCATATGGTGTAAGGGAATACATGTAACACACTTCACCAAGAATAGACTAGAAGATGTTATGCTTAAATAAGAACGTAATTTTTAAGTATGAAAGCAATTTCTTAACACAAGCTCTTAAAAGGACATTATGTAAGGATTAAAACCTCTGAACATCAAAAAGTAACATAAAAGATTAAAAGGCAAATAAACTAAGAAAAAACATATGAAACACGTGTGACCAAGGATGAATATAATTTATCTATAAAAATCCTTGTAAATCAATAACAAGGAATGAATTCTCCAAAAGACAAATGAGCTACAGACGTGAACAGTTAGTTTACAAAAGATGAATTACAAAGTGCTAATAAAAATGTGAAAATGGTCCATTTTACTCATAATAGCAGTAGTAAAATGAAGACAATGAGATTTTCTTTAAACTAGAAAAACCAGCAAGGAAACACTGTAAGGAAATGAACCAATGTACCTGCCAATGGAGTTTAAATTAGTGCCACGTATTTAGAGAGCGGCTTAATAGTTTTGAGTTTGTAGCAAAAGTCCTAAAAATGTGTGTGCTTTTTGATTTAGCAATTCCACTTTAGGACACTTAGTCTAGTAACACAGTCACTCACATAGGCAAAAACGTGGGACATTTATTACAACGCTCTTTGTAATAGTGAAAAATGAAAACATCCCACTGTCGAATGGTAGGATATTGGTTGAAGAAATGGTGGCCTGTTTTAATAATAGGACACTGTGACTATTACATATAATTTTGAAATACTTAGCAATTCCACTTTAGGACACTTAGTCTAGTAACACAGTCACTCACATAGGCAAAAACGTGGGACATTTATTACAACGCTCTTTGTAATAGTGAAAAATGAAAACATCCCACTGTCGAATGGTAGGATATTGGTTGAAGAAATGGTGGCCTGTTTTAATAATAGGACACTGTGACTATTACATATAATTTTGAAGAAATATATCTATAGTCATGGAAATATTCCAATGATATATTAATAAGTAGATAATCTGGGTTGTGAAATAGGAAGTACTGTGATCTTGCTCTAATAACATGTATTTATGTGCAGACATGTGCAGAATAGGATCATCTGAGCAGCACTGACAACAGAAGTATAATGCAAACCTCGTGTAATTTTATATTTTATATCAGCCACATTTAAAAAGGTAAAAAGAAAAAAATATAACTGATAATATGTTTCATTTAACACAATAGAGTCACAATATTATTATTTTCTCATGTAATCAATATAAAACTTATTGAGATATTTTGTGTGTGTGTGTGTGTGTGTGTTAAATCTTTAAAGTCTGATGTGTATTCCCCGTTAGGATACATCTCCACCTGAGCTGGCCACATTTCCTGAGCTTCTTGGAATAGTGGAGACCGATTTGGACAGTGCAGATCTAGAATCATGGCTGCCATGGTTTTAACAGTAGCAGTTGGGATCATTGCTGTTCTATATGTTCTTTCTATTATTATGTTTTCTGGGGTAATCATGTATTACTTTTTTTTTTTCATAGAAAAGATAACCAAAGAAATACTTCTACTTACTGAGAGGAGGGAGTGATAAGAATCCTCTTCCTACCAGGTAGGCAGAAGCAGAAGGGGGAATCAGCCACACTGACCACATACGCCCAGAGACATGAACTTCTGAGCTCCCCATAGGTTGACTCCCAGGACACTGGCCCACGAGGGGGCTTAGTTATTTTAAGAAACATTGGGCTTTGATTCAAGTAAAAATATCGATTCAAAAATAGCTCTCACCCGGGCTTTGGAAACCAGATCATTCCTTTTTAAACATATTCCAAGGAATTCGGCAGAGGTGTGATAAGAAAAATCATTGAAAGCTTTCCTTTGTCTGGATGTTCATCATAAAGCGTGTTTGGGAGAATCCTGAAATACACCCTTCACTGAAGCCAGATTGGTGAGTGGAAATGTTCCAGCAGAGAGAACATAAAAGTAGAAGCATTATTCTACCTTGATTTAAATTATTCAAGTATCTTCACATCAAGTAGAATTTAAATGAGATCGAAATCACTCCTTCTAGTCATGAGTACACATGCAACAGAGGGAGTGGTATTCAAGCTAGAGGATCCACATGAAAAGTAAGCTGCAGAAATGATACATTCTTGTAAGTAAGCTTGCTTTGCCAGATTTGAACCTATGAATTCCTTTTATTTAACTTCCCACTAAAGTGTAAATGTTCTCTTTGCAGGTGCTTCCTCAGGCCTAGCACAAGGCCTGGCCCACAGTAGGTGCTTGTTATTAATTTTCTTAACACGATTTAGTGAGCATTTATTTTGTGCCAGACCCTGTTCTGCTTGGGATACATCAGGGAACAAACAAGAGTCCCTCCCCTCGTGGAGCTTCCATTCTAGTGAGGGGAAACAGAGAGTAAATAGCAAACACATTAAATACGTCGATTATATAACATGGTATAAAGTGAAAAATCCAGTGAAATAAACATGGAGGAGGGTGCACACCCATGTTCATAGCAGCACTATCCACAATAACCAAGAAGGGAAGCAACCCCAGGTTCCTCGATGGACACACGGCTAAACAAGATGCAGGAGACACATACAATGGAATATTATTTAGCCTTGAAAAGGAAGGACATTCTGACAGGTGGTACAATAGGGATGAACCTTGAGGATAATATATTAAGCGAAATAAGATGGTAGCAAAAAGACAAATACTCTATGATTCCCCTTATATGAGGTATCTATAATAGTCCAATTTGTAAAGACAGATACGGAATGGTATGGGGGAGCAGGGACTGGGGAGTTGTTTAATGGGTACAGAGTTTCAGTTTTGCAAGATGAGAAAGTTCTGTAGATGGGTCGCACACAACACTGTGAATATACTCAATGCTACTGAACTGCACCTTAGAAATGTTTCTAATGGTAAATTATATGTGAGCATTCTTACCACAATTAAAGTTAACGTAAAAAAATAGAGGAGGAGCACTGAGAGCAGAAGGTTAGGGGTGTCTCGGTGTTAACATTGTTGTTAGAATAGGTGTTATGGACTGAATGTTTGTGCCTACCCGCCCCCCCATTCATATGTTGAAATTCTATCCCCAATAGGATGGTATTAGGAGTGGGGCCTTTGACAGGTAATTAGGTCATAAGGGTGGAGAGGAAGAGGCAGGAGATCTCTCTGGGTCTCCACCAGATTGAGGACTCAGCCAGATGACAGCCGTCTGCAAACCAGAGGGCCCTCATGAGGCACCAGATCTGCCAACACCTTGAGCTTGGACTTCCCAGACTCCAGAACTGCGAGACATCAACGTTTGCTGTTTAAGCCACTCCGTAATTTGTGATAGCAGCCCACCGGGACTAAAACAGTAAGTCTCATTGAGAAACTAACATTACAGCAAGGATTTGAAGGAAGGAAAGGGCTGGCCGTCTGGATATCTGGGGGATACTTGCATTCCAGTCGGAGAACAACCAGTGCAAAGGAACAGGCCTGGTCTGTGTGAAGAGCAGTCAAGAGGCCAAGGTGATGGGAGTGGCGTGGGGGAGCCGAGGGCCGTCAGGATGGGAGGCCAATCATCTGGGCCGTTGCTAGACTCCGGCTTCTGTCTGGGATAGGAGCCTCTGGAGGCCCCGAGCAGGGGGGTGACGTGGTCTGATTGAGGTTCTGAGGGGATCCCTCTAACTGGGGGAAAGAAAAAGGGACTGTTTTGTAGGCTGTTCGAATGGTACAAATGTGTTGCTTTAGTAACAAAATGAGTGAAGAAAGAAATGAATAAATGGAAAAATTAAGATATTTTCAAGCCGCCTGGCCGGTGTGGCTCAGTTGGTTGGACGTTGTCCTGTGCACCAGAAGGTTGCCGGTTCGATTTCCGGTCAAGGCAATCCACAGGAGCCGGTATGCAGGAGGCTGCCCACCTGTGTTTCTCTCTCATCCATGTTTCTGTTTCTCTCTCCCACTCCCTTCCTCTCTCTCTGAAATAAAAACTTTTTTTAAAGTATGTTCAAGCCGTTCCAAAGTACTGAGCTGCTGCCCCTGCTCTCAGCCCTCTCCCACCTGTGTGTGCTGTTTGTGGGTGCCTCGCTGGACCCACTTTGACACTCAGCCACTGTTAGACACTCACACAGGCCTTCTCAGGAGTATCGGGACTTGCCAAAAGTTAGGAGAGATGGAAGGACTCAACACGATGTCAGCACCAGCAACTTAAAAGAAAAGACTGTATGACCACGGTTCCCAAACTGTGCGCCAAGACACCCTGGGGTGCTGCAGGGAATCACAGTGGTACTGTAGGGTGTCTTAAACTTTCAAGGGAAACCAAGTGGTAGTCTATGGCTGTTGGGTTCTGCAGAAGCTTCTAGGTCCAAGTAGTTCACTGTTTCAACAGTAGATTGCGCTACATTCCTTGCAATGCCGTATTATCCTTGTGAATCTTGGATGCTCAGAGTTGCTGAGATAAAAAGCACGTGCCCAGTGGACATCAGCATGGAACAGGAGTGGAGGGCAGGCGGCAGTGTCTCATCCGATTCCAAGGTTTAAGAGGTATGCACCTCCCAAGTGGGCTCATCTGCTTGGTTATTTAACAATAAAATGACTTGTATCGTTATTTCAAACCGCTACTGACTTGTTAGCACATATTGAGCTGTTTGGGCTTCCTACTTAATAACAGACCTGCTGAGGTATTTATTTGGCTTGGAGGTTGCCATGGAAAAAATGGCAGAGAGCGAGAAAAGTCTGGGGCTGCTGCTGTCGTAGGTCACACTGTTAAAAAAAGTGGTTGGGCCATTTCTGCCGTCTTAGGTGCCAGCTCTTGGCCAAGGGGCTCAGCATTTTATTCTCTCTGCGATTCTGTCTTATTTCTCAACTTCTGATGATTTCCCAGGCAGGAGACCTCTGTCACCCCTTTTGTGTCCTTGCCTCCTCCCAACCACACCCTCAGGGTGTCCCTCCCCTTCCACCCTCTAGCGACTTACCAAGGTGTTTCCTGCACAAAGACCACTGCCTCCCTCAAAGAAATTCGGCCAATTAAAACAAATTTTTTTTTTTACTCCTCCAGTATACATTGTGGTGAGATGGAAGAATAGGCCTGGCATCGCGAGAGCACCGGACACAGGAGTTGGGAGACAGAAAGGCCAACTCAGAAGCAGGATTGGTGATGCAAAGGAGAGAAAAGGGACTGGGAGGAGGTTGCCTGCTTGTCCATTTCACCCTGACCACAGGCCACCTGCTCAGGGTCCATACACAGCCACAATCTCTTCCCGATTCTACAACCTGTAAATAATACCCCGAAAAGTCTGGGTTTTAGGTCAGGATTATTTCTCCCTATAATTACATACACCTGCTCATCCCATCTAGCAGATGTGCCTGTTTTCTCAAATAATTTCTCCAAAATTAATGACATTTTTCTTTGTCATCGTCTTTGGGCTTTATGCACACACACCAACCACTTCTTTCCTTGCTTTACCCTTCATTCCGTTCTATTTAAAGAGGGACATTATAAAGCTTTGCCAACCTGGGGGGAGGGGCCGGGGAGAAAACGGATTCTTATAAGAGTGGACCCGACCCGGCCCTGATGGAGGCTCTGCCTGCGCCGTTTGCTGTGAAATCCGATGAATGGAAATAGCGGTGTTCCCTCCAGCTCGGGCCTGCTGCAGCAATGCCCTCTCTCAGATCCATCACTGCCGAACGGCTGACAGGATGATAGACACACCAAACCGTTCCTTATTGTGGTAGAAATCCCTCACCCGAATGGGTTTTGTAGTTACCCTGACACATCTCCAGCCATAAGTCTCCTTTCCAGTGGCTGCCACGCTCGGCTCTGCCTCACACGGGCCACCTGTGCCCATGTTCCGTTGCGTTCATTTGAGTCCATCCCCAGGTCAAATAGGGCCTCTGAGCTGCTTATGACACTCGGAGAGGGCCACTTCCCCAGGCCCAGGCATCGAGGAAGGGGTGAGGAGGAACACAGATTCTTGGGGTCTCAGTCGGGGATGCCTGCTTGGAATGATTTTTTTTGCATTTTTGTAAATCCTCACCTGGGGATATTTTCCCATTGATTTTACAGAGTGGAAGGGAGGGAGAGAGAAAGAAACATCAATGTGAGAGAGATACATCAATTGGTTGCCTCCCGCACCCCAACCAGGGCCAGGGATCGAGCATGCAACTGAGGCACGAGCCCTTGACTGGAATTGAATCCCTGACCCTTCAGTCCTCGGGCTGGTGCTCTGTGCACTGAGCCAAACCGGCTAGGGCTGGAATGATTTCTTGCTTATCCATCTACTTGAAATTTCAGATGTTGAGTCTCTGTTTCATCCTCTGATATGTGCAGACGACTGAATTTGATCTCAGCCAAGCATTGTGGAAACTGACTCCTACTGTTTCAGGCACTGGACTAAGGGCTCTTGGTAGCTGGTCTCTAGATATGGTGCCTCCCCTGCTACAGGCAGGTGTGGTTCTGTATTTGAAGAGAAAGGGCTTATTTCTTCCTCCTTAGAATCTGGCAGCCCTTCGGGTTGTTTTGACCAAAACATTGTAATGGAAACGACACTGTGCCTGTTCCAGGCTTAACCTCTAGGACAGTGGTTCTCAACCTTCCTAATGCCACGACCCTTTAATACAGTTCCTCATGTTGTGGTGACCCCCAATTTCATTGTTACAAATTGAACATAATTAAAGCATAGTCATTTCAGCCCAGCAGACACCACATGGAGCAGAACAACCGCCAGCTGAGCCCAGTCTAAATCGCAGAACTGTGAGAAATAATAAGCTGTTGTTTTAAGCCACTAACTTTTGGGAGGGTATGTTGTGACTGAAACAGTGCTTAATAAGTATTATTTCATTTAATAACTATAACAACCAACCCCCACGAGGTACAGTCTGCTCCCCCATTTCACAATGAGGACATTGAGGTTTTGAGAATTCCGTGATAGGCCCAGTGTCGCACAGCTGGTCCACGGCTGAGCCAGCACATGATCCCAGCCAGCCCTGCCCGATTCCCGAGTCTCAGCACTGAGCCTAAATACAATCCTGCTTCTCAATACAGAACGGGGACTCCCATGGCCATGGCATCTGAGAGGGCTGCCCTCTGTTCAAAGGAAATCTGTTAAAATGCTTGGATTAACAGATGCTCATAGCTCCCGACACCCCTTCCCTTCATGTTTCCCTGAAAGAAACCCCCCTGTCAGGCCTTTTATGAAGATGGATAGCGGCCATGTGGGCCATGTCTGGGAATGGCAGCTGTTGACAGGGACACCGAGGACGAGAGGACAGCTGGGGGAGGAAGTCGTAGCATTTGTTGAATAACTGCCATGTGCTGTTGGCTGTGCATGACCGACCGATCCAGTCCTTGGGAAACCTGATAAGGGGGCCTAGTCCTCTCTGCTTTACAGATGAGAAAGTGGAGACGCAGGGAGGCTAGTGAACTGGCCCGCAAGTAACCTGCAAGGAAATGTTAAACAAGGGTCTGCCGGCAGGTCTGTCCAGCTCCGACGTCTGCCGTCTTTCTAATTAAAACCAAAGACCTGGCTTCTGTCGTGTGTATGCCTTTGAGACTCTTAATGTGGGAGGTAAGGGAGTTTACAGATTTTTTAAAAATATATTTTATTGATTTTTTACAGAGAGGAAGGGAGAGAGATAGAGAGTTAGAAACATCGATGAGAGAGAAACGTCGGTCAGCTGCCTCCTGCACATCTCCTACTGGGGATGTGCCCACAACCCAGGTACATGCCCTTGACCAGAATCGAACCTGGGACCTTTCAGTCCCCAGGCCGACGCTCTATCCACTGAGCCAAACCGGTTTCGGCAAGTT
>NW_005354756.1:1507349-1578056 GCF_000412655.1 Myotis brandtii | reverse complement strand
TTCCCCCCCCCCCCCAATGTCCTAGTTTTGCCAAAGCCAACCTGGGGGTAAAAACTGCAGAAAAGCAAGAACATGTTTTAAAGAAAGACAAACGAGGACTAATTGAACTAAAAACATGTTCAGGACGGAAGAACCTCTTGGTGCAGCCTCCTGAAATGACCAGATGTCGGAAGGGCCCCGGTAGAGGGGCTGACCCTGGACAGCAGGACTGGTCCTGCTCACAGAGTCACTTCTCTCTATGAAACACCTTTAGCAGAGAGGGCTGGCTGCTAGGGTGGGTTCCTAAGGAACTTTAAAATGTTTTGAAAAGTCAAAATAACTCTACATTTGCCTGCACACGTTATGGCCCCGCCAAGGCGTCCCAGCAAAGACGGCAGAGTCCCCAGAGCACCATGGAGCACCGCTGGCTGTGGAGGGGGCTGTGGTTTCTGGCCACTCAGCAGGGGTGGGGAACCTTTTTTCTGCCAACAGGGAGGCTAGTGAACTGGCCCGAAGTAACCTGCAAGGAAATGTTAAACAAGGGTCTGCCGGCAGGTCTGTAAAGCAGACTGTGGAGGGGGCTGTGGTTTCTGTCCACTCAGCAGGGGTGGGGAACCTTTTTTCTGCCAAGGTCCATTTGGACATTGATAACATTGTTCGTGGGCCACACAAAATCATCAACTTAAAAATCAGCCTGCTGTATTTGGTCAACCATTTAATTAACTCACCCTTAATGCCTTGGCAGGGCCAGACCCAATGATTTCTCTGGCTTTATATGGCCCGAGGGCCGGACGTTCCCCATCCCTGACTTAGGGGAAGGTTGGCCTGCATACTGGAACTCTGTCTGCCTCTGTGAAGGTATACACACACACACACACACACACACACACACACACACACACACACAGACACCCCTGACCGGCCTCCCAGCATGCTGACTCCATCAGCAAGCCTTGCACGGTCCTTACACACACACACACACACACACACACACACACCCCGACCGGCCTCCCAGCATGCTGACTCCATCAGCAAACCTTGCACGGTCCTTGTTCCCTGTGGGTTTCCTCGCCACTGAGCAGCCAGCCTGGACAGCACTCACACGTGCTCTTGGTCTCTGTCTCTCTCTTTCTCAGAACAGAGGCGGTAGGGGCCAGCTGCGTGTTGTGTGTTCTGTGCAGTCTGCCCTGTTTGTTCCTGCGTTCCATTTCCTCCTGCCTGTGTCCCCAGCACACAGGGAGGCAGGCATCTGTGGAATGCCCCCCTGACTCAGAGCCACAGCAGGTGCCAAGGCCCTACGCTGCTTCGATGGGTTTGCCTTGGGAGGGGAAGCATGACCAGCCACCCACAGGCTATGTCTGCCACGCCCCTCCCCCGCCCCCGCAAACCCCCTGGTCTCTGGTTTCCTCCTGCTACACCCTCCCTCCTGTGACACGTTAAGATGAGAGTCTTTCCCATCAGCAGATGGCCATGTTGGGGAGGACCATCCTTTCCCTCCAGCTCTTAAAGGCGCAGCCCTGCGTGCTCCTGTGGAGAGCCCTCCCGAGGGTCCTCCTGGGAGAAGCAGTGCTTGAGTGTGTCTATGAGCTTCTATGGACTTTGCTCCACGTACACAGGCTGCTCTGGCTTCTTACATATCAGTGGTAAGCAGCCATGCCTGTGGAGCCGGCTTAGTCATTAGCTACCTGGCTGGCACCCTCTTTTATGCCAAATAATTGCAGCATCTGGTTTACTCCAAGAATGACTCTCCTATGAGAAGGCAGAGGAGAGGAAAGGAAGACCTTAACCCACCCATGAGGCAGAGCTGCTAGAGAGGCAGGCACATGGTCTCATTTCGTAGTTGTATTTAAAGCAAAGCAGCAGTAAGTCCCACTGTGGCCACCCCTCTCCCCACCTCATAAATGCTTCTGGAAGCTTTGGACAACTGGAGCGTATGAGAAATTGGCTGGAAATATTTTTGGAGCTATGAAGCCATCTGTCATACCACCAGAGGGATTGGATCTAGGGCTCTTGGCTCCATGACCATACATAATACCCCCTCCCCCCAAAACAAAGGGTTGCCCCCAATATAAGGAATGGAGTATAAGACCAGCACGAGTCTGTGTGGGTAGGACAGACACCAGACCTAGAACCCCATTAGATATCTTAGGATCCATAAAGGGCTGGTCTCAGAGTGTGAGGTGGTTGTAAGTAGTCCCATCATGGAGACTGGAATTCTGCAGGGCATGGGAAGGCAGATGAAGCCCATTTTTTCTGTGAATTGTGCCCAGAATCTCTTTCATGCAGAGGGAAAGGAAAGGAGAGAAAAGGCAAATGAATGAATGCATAAAAGTTTCTAAAAAATTTGTTTCAAAAACGCATATTTTTTTTAAAAAAATTGAGAAATAGTGGCAAAAAGATCTAAGGGCTGGGCCCCCTTTCTTTGGAGTGACATTGCTCAGTTCATCCTACCGAGGCCAACAAGGAAGGGAAGGCAGAGTTCCCTGGACAGAGCCCTGGTTGGCATCGGGAGGAAAACTGAAGCCACGCTATCTCCTCGCTTTTCTGGTCGTGGGCATGTGTTTGGCAATGCCTGGTGTTGTTAAATGTCCCATCCTCATAAATACTTGAGCCTTGAAATCTTTGACTTTATTCACAGCTGGACCTGGGCCTAGGATGACCATCGCTTAAGTGATCCCATGCCTTGGGGAGCCTCCACTGGGGCTTTCATGTTCAAAGGACGTGGCCCATTGAAGACTTGGAATATGGACTTGCTCTGATCTTCAGAGTCTTCAGTTCTCACGGCCAAAGCAAGGCTGATTTGAAAAGGGTGAGTCATATCTTTCTCTCTCCCACCCACTATCATCCTCCATCCGAGGGCCGAGGAAGAGGATGCGGCACAGGAGTGGAGGAGCGGTGGCTGCATCGGCAGACTGCACTCTTGAGCTTTCGTAGCCTTTCCTCTCAACGGGCAAACTTCTCCCAAGACACCCGTTCGCCATGCAAAGCAAAGCACGTCGGCTGTACTTTTCAACTGGACTTTGAGTGTTGGCCTTGAGATCAAAGGAAAAAGATTTTGAAATCTGTGTTCACACAGCATAGTCTGACATTCCAAATGTGCACAGATTCAGAGGAGGTGTCCTTTCATTGGGAGAACAATGGGGGGTGTTATTAACCATGGTCCCAGCTCAAGACAAGATGGGCTGATGGTCAGGTTTAGCCCAAGGATAGGTTCTAGCCTTTGGAGGCATCTGATTGGTGGAGGGGTGCATCTGCACCATTTGCTGAATGGCATGGCGCTGCAGGGTAGGGAGAAGGCACCCACAAAAGTGACGGTTAAGCAGTAGATTCAATCGGTGCTGCTTGCTTGTTTGTGATAAAACCAGGCATGGTGGGTGAGTGCTGAGAAAATGTAGTTGGTGCTGGGGCATAACGAATACAGACGCTTGATGTGCATTCCCAGGGGAAGGAAGCAGGGCCTCCCGTGGGAGAACATGTGACAGACAGAAGACGAGGACTAACTGAGCATCGCTGTGCGCTATCCGACAGGCATGAAGCATATCCAGTTTTTCACCTAGACATCCCAACTGAACAGAGCCACATTGTCCCCTGGTTTACAGAAATGGAAACGAGTAGCTTAGAGAGTTAAAAGGCCTCTTAGGGCTGTGTGCGCCCAGCCCGGAAGGCCTGGAGTCCGGGCTGGAGTTGCTAACCAGAAGTGTCTAACAGACCTGCCTTGCTCCGGGGAACAGCACAGGCTGCCAGGCTTTATCTGCCCAGAATGGAGAACGCTGCTTGAACGTGGACAGAGCGTGTGCAGCTGCCTTCAGCACCAAGCACCGCACCCAGTGCGGGCAGCTGGCCCCATCGGATGGGACTGTGAGATGCCTGCTTCTAGGCTCTGCAGGCGAACTCACCCTGCTCCTTCTCTTTCCTAGGCTGGCTTGGCTCTGCCAAGGGGCAACACTGGGCACTCAGCTCTGCTCTGCCTCAGTCTAGCAGAAATCTGTGCCCACACCCTAAAGCCCACAGCTTTCCGTGATCTCAACAGTCACCTCGGATATTTGCCTTAAGGACTGCATCTTCCCTCTTTGTGTGCAGTCTTGCAATTCAGTGAACCCCTCCGTCCCCTCTCAGCAAATGGGAGTTCTCACTGGTGGGCAGCATTGCAGGCGAGGCTGTGCTAGCCTGGCTGCTGCTCCTGGGACACCCTGGCTCGCTGCTGGGTACAAGTGGGGCTGATGGTACGAAGACACTAATGAGCATGATGAGGAACCACTGAAGCAGAGGAGGGGATGGGGTTGGAAAGTGGTGGAAAGAGTGGTGAGGGCAGGCGGGGCTGAACCAGTGTGGAAGGTCAGATGGGCTTTAGATATCCAGCTGGAGGATTTTAGCAAAGATGTGATGGGATCAGTGCCTCGTGATCAGGCTGGAAGCCACCCGGAGGCTAGTTGGCCGGAGGAGAGGTAGGAGGTGGGAGAATGACGAAGAAACTGACATACAATCCAAGAATGAGACCGTGTGGATCTAAGGTTTTTATACAAGGACTGGGGAGGGATGGATGCAAGGAAAAATCTCAGAAATAACCCTTAGCACTTGGCTTTGGACCATGTAATAAGTAACACATCTCATTAAAACATTTCAGATCTTCAAAGAGGGACCCCGCCGTGTAAAGCTACCTCCACCTTCAGGCCAGGCTGGTCGTCCCAAACAGAACTTAGTATTCTGAGGGTTCTTCCGACTCTCTGGAGAGTTTCAGTGTCTCGCGGCCATTGATAGCGGGTGTTCTGATGTTCGCCCTGAACAATGAAAGCCTTTCAACTTCCTCTTGGCTACGGCGCTGCTGCACAGGGACTGCACGTCACTTAGATCGGGTTCTTCAGGCCCCTGGAGATCGTGGGTCCCCACCAGCACCACCCTTGAGCACCATTGGCTGAGTGACACAGGTGCAAAGTCCCAGCCCCCTTGCCTGCAGGTGAGGGCAATTCTGTGCTTCAATTCACGCTCCTGATCACGAGCGGAATCAGGCTGAAGTGGGCTCCAGCTGAGGCCACATTCTGACGAGGTTGCCCCCATCCCATCCTGCTTCCTTTACTCTTCTTTTCCTGAGCGTGTTCCCCCAATAAATCACTTGCACAAGAATCCCTAATTCTGGGAACCCAAATTAAGACACTTGGGATTCAAAAAGGGTTAATTTGTAAGAATCAAATCCACACTATAGGTTGAATGATGCATGCACAGTAACCATGTGTGGGGGCCTGACCAGAGTACACTGGATGTTAAAGGCCCATGTGCCATACCCACGTGCAAAGGCAATGACACAGCACTATTATATTAAAGGCCCATTTGCCATACGCACGTGAGAGAGCAATGACTCAGCAGTAGCACTATATGTACTGTGCAGGCGCACCCTTATGTAACCTGTTTATGTTAATGTAGCACGAACATCACTGATTGGCACGAGGCCGAGTTTGTTTGAGTACATAAGACGCCACTGACCGGCGGGTTGTTGGCGGCTTTGTTTGCAATCAAGCATGTCCTGCCTTCCTACAGCCACTTGTGTGTTTTTCCAGTTCTCGGTGTCTAAACAGGTCAAGTTTCTGGCTGAGGAACTTGGACCCAACACCATGACCATGGGACTCCAGAAAACAGTACCCATGTCAGGTAGTTCAACCAAGGGATTTTAAAAGGGACCTAGTTACAGGTTTTGGAAGAGCTGAAAATGGAACAGAGATGCAAGTTAAAGATCAGAAATATGTAATCACCTTTAGGGCTAGAGGGACAAAGGGCAGAGATGGTGTCATCAGAACCCAGGAGCCCGGCTCCCTGGTGGAACGGAACCCTGGAGATGGAAACTTCTCCCAGTGGAAGCTGGAGCCACAAAGAGAGGCAGTCACACCTGCTCTGTTTCCTGTTGGCTCTTCACATTGGCTGAACCTTACAAGAAGCCAGTGGACAAGGGAGCCTGGGAAATGTAATTTTCAGGGGGCTGATGCCACACAGAGCAGAACAGGAGAAGGGCAGAGACTAGATCTAAGTCCAAACAGGCAAATGTCCAGCACAACATGGGAGAAAAACGACAAGAAACACACATAATCCACTATGGTGAGTTGTGTGTTATCTCCTCATTCCTCCTCCCTAAGCCGCAGGGAAGCCATCAGCAGTGAGAGACAGGGAAAAATCTCTGAGTTATTTCTCTTCTTCTTCCTCTTACACATGTATCAGCTTTGGATTTTGGATGCTTTTTTGACGGCCTGTGAATGTTGATCTGGGGCTGGCTACTTCCTGCAGCCTGATGGTTGCTACACTGACTGCAGAGAATTCTTAGTCACTGTTGCAACACAAATCTAGCTGTGAAGGCAACATCTCCAAGCTTTGGTTGTTTTCCACGTGTAACAACAGTACCTACATCTTGCAGGTCCTGGCTTGTTGGGATCCTGGGTTTCTAAGGAAATAACAGACAAAATAGTAAGCATAGTGCCTAGAACATCTAGTGAGGGCTTCATAAATAGTGCCTTGGCCATCATCATTAGTATTAATACAAGATTTATCCATTGAACCCTTTTCAATGACCCTGGTGTACACACTATGCGGTGGGTTCTAGATTCATCTGTGGCCATGGTTTTATGAAGCCAGAGCTCTCATGATACCTCAACCGGGTTCAGATCAAAATTGCTCTCTAAGCTGATGTTTTAACTTGAATCTCCATTAATATAACAAGTGAAGACTGTGAATTGCAGTTGCTAAAACCCATTACTAAATCACTCGATCTGAGACCTGTGGGCCAAGGGAGTTGCGCTACCCCAATCCCTACACATCATTAAAGAGCTGGTTTTCTCAAGAACATCAGGTGAGAAGAGTCCTTTAATGAGAGCAGCAATCGGCTTCCAAATAAAAATTCAAGTTTTGAGAATTAGGTCATCCTAAACGGAACTCAGAAACCTGGGCCTAAAAATAGACCAATTCCATGTGGGGTTGGAGATGAAGTGTCTGGGCCTGTGTCAGGCAGAAAGTTAGCACGGAGACCCTTGCATCAAGCCAGGATCCTCAAATGTCCCACCGTCACGGAAACGACATGATAGTTAATTTTATGTTAACTCGGCTGAGCCGCAGTAACCAGATATTTGGTCACATGTTATTCTGGGTGTTTCTGGGAAGGTGTTTTTTTTGGACGAGATTATTTAAATCAGTGGACCTTGAGAAAAGCAGATTTTCCTCCATAATGTGGGTGGGCCTTGTTCAATCAGTTGAAGGCCTCAAGAAAAAGATTGACCTCCCCAGGCAAGAGGGAATTCTCCCAGCGGACCACCTGTGGACGCAAACGGCAACTCTCTCCTGAGTCTCCAGTCTGTTGGTCTACCCTGCAGATTTTACACCTGCCAAACCTCTTTACAGTAAATCTCTATCTGTAAGTCTACCTACCTACCTACCTATCTACCTACCTATCTACCCGTTCTGTTGGTTCTGTTTCTCTGGAGAAACCTAATACAAACAGCGAGCTAGAGAAAGTCTACTCACCATCAAAGGAAAATGACAAGTTTGAATCTCTCTCAACTCTCTGAATAGAAAAGATTCTCTTTGGGGAATTTGCATTCTGGGGTTGTCTCATATGGGTTCCAGGTTCAAAATTTTCCCAGGAGACTCCAAACCTAGAAATTAATAAAAGGTGATTCCTGGCAGGCAACAGCTCTGGGGCATCTGTAAAGAAGCAAAACTAAAACCTCCAGGAGAGATTCCTCCTACCCCAACCCTGTCCACACGGCACACCCACAGACACAGCCCCCAATGTAAGCTCCCACCGTCACATCACAAACCGCTGAAGCAAAACTCCATGAGCAGAGTCAGGAGAATCAGCCAACAGCAGATTTAGAGGCCTATGAACTTCAGATAAAAGTACCAAATTCAGAATATAAATGTTTAAAAGGATTAAATAGAGACAGTATAACTCATTGTAAAATTTGGGGCAAGTTAATCTTGTCTCAGTTTTGTTATCTGTTAACGGGTCCCTGAAATCTGCATTTTCACCAGATCCCTTCTGATGAATACTCTGTCTTGAGATCCACTGCTGTGGTCTCCCTGGATCAGGAGCATCATAGGACGGACCATTCAGCTACTCCCCTGCCTTCAGGTGGGAGAGTCATCCTCTCCTTTGCCTGCCCCACCCTCCCCTCACCGTGTACACAGGTAAGAAGACCTTCCCTGCGCAGAAGCAGCAGAGGCTCTGTGTTGCTTTCACTACATGCTAAAGCCACCGGGACCCTTGGTTACCAACCATCTCTGCATGAGGCTGAGCAAAGGAGGTGGATCCCTGGGTCAAGGACACAACACAGGTGGCGTTAGAGCCAAGTTACAGGAGGAGTACCAGCCAGCCACCACCGGCTGCTCAGCACAGCAGGAACCAGACTACATTGTGTTGCCACAATAAAGTGCCAGGAGCTGCAAGAAGAGGACCAATTGAGTCCAAAGCTGAGGACAGCATGGCAAGGGGGAATGGCCAGTGCCGAGAGCCTGGCCCTTCAGCAAAACGTGGGGAAGCAGCGGAGGGGAGCACCGACGCGGCTCAGATTACAATAAAGTGCCAGGAGCTGCAAGAAGAGGACCAATTGTGTCCAAAGCTGAGGGGGAATGGCCAGTGCCGAGAGCCTGGCCCTTCAGCAAAACGTGGGGAAGCGGCAGAGGGGAGCACCGACTCGGCTCAGATTAGAAATAGTCGGGTTACTCCTCTCAAGGAAGATGCAGGGAAAACGGCCCCCCTCCGTGGCAAGTTCAAGGGTAGGTGGGCTTGTTTGGCGGGGAGGGGATGGGGGAGCATCTTCTGATGATGGGCTCCCCAGGAAAGAGGAGCGTCCGTTGGAGGAAGACGGAGAAGCCCCAGGAGAGGGGTGGGTTGGGGAGCCAGGGAGGCAGAGACTTTCCCACAGGCCGGGCGAACACCTGCGTGTTGATGGTTAAGCTAACAACACACCCGGGATGGCCCAGAGGCGAGCGAGAGGCAGGAGCATGAGGCAATCACGCTCTGGGAGACAAAGCACAAAGGTGGTGAGCCATGCACCTGGGGCCAGGCTAACGCACACGCCCAAGGAAGCCGGAGGGCCCCTCCCGCCTGGTGGGCGGTGTGCACGCCTAAAGAAAGGAGGTCTGTCCTAGAGACACTGGGGCACACAGATCGCTGGCAGGAGGAAATGTAGCAGGAACTGATCAGGCGACCTGGTCTCCCCTGTTGACAACTGTTTCTCTTTTCTCTGCCCCATGAGTGAGAACGCAATCCGTCCTGGGAGTGGAGGGCCTGTCCCACCTACCGGGCTGGCATGCACGTGTTTCACTGCCGGGTCACTGGCTGGCAGAGTTTGAAGAGCAAGCCCTCCCCGCCCTCAAGGAAAGGGGAACCCCTTTTTTGGTTGCAAAATGTTTGAACTCTGGGTTTCAACGAGCTGAAGTTAATAGTGAAAGAAAATAGGGCTTTACTATGGAAGAAACAAGAGTGTAGGTCAGACCCCAAGGGAAGACTGTGGGAATGGGAGCAAGCAAGGGGTCCTGGGTGGGGCCTGGGAGCTCAGCATTTGCCCTCTAGACACCCAGGGGGGAGGTGGAGGGAACCCAAGACCCCCAGTTTGTGATGCTCTCATTACTTTGGAGGTTAACTACAGAATTAGTTCAAAAATCCCTCAACACTGGTTTTATACCAGAAAAAAAAACCTCATTAGCCATTCTGGGAGATGAGTGTGTGGCCGTGGAACCAGGGGAGACAATCTGTTCTTTCATAGCAGGTTGCTGACAACACCTGCTCCACTATATGGCTTGTTTGGAGGAGCACAACAGACAACAGACATCAAACCCACGTGTGACTTTACCTCTTTAAAGGAAACAGCACAGCGAAATAACATCCAATCCCGTGAAATAACAATAACCCAAGAAGAGCCCGTCAATACACAAACCACCTCAGGCCTTTTGCACGTGCTGTTCCTCTCATTTCATTCCACTGTCTGCAGAAATATCACCTCCTCAGGGAGGCCTGCCAGGGCCACCCTATTGGAGGTAGTACCATCCTCAACCTGCACTCTCTCTAACTCTACTTGAGTTTTGTCATAGCATACATTTTGTCTATATATTTGTTTACATCCTGTTTCTCCTTCTAGGATGTTAGTCTCAAAAGGGCCGAGAAGCCTGGCGAGTGTAGCTCAGCGGTTGAACGTTGAGCCAGGAACCAAGAGGCCATCGGTTCAATTCCCAGTCAGGGCACATGTCCTGTGGGGGGCGTGCAGGAGGCAGCCGACCAATGATGTTTCTCTCTATTCATCAGTGTTTCTCTCTCTCTATCCCTCTCCCTTTCTCTCTCTCTCAAAAAAAATCAATAAAAGATAATTAAAAAAAAAAGAGGGCAGAGAATTTGTCTATTTTCTCCACTGCTCTATTCCCATTCGCTAGAACAATGCCTGGCACATGGTCAGGACAGTCGATATTAGGTGAATGAATGCACCATCAAGATAGAAAAAATTAGCCCCTCCACAAATACTTCACTTCAGACGTAGATATCTTTCCGAGGGGTTTTATCACGAGCCAGAGAGGTATCATCCAGCCCAATAAGATCCACTCTGAGCTGGAGAAAACCAGACTTTCCTACTACACAGTCTTCTACCAGAAAAGGAAAAGTAGTCCTGGAGCCGGAATTACCTGCTGGGCTGCTCCACACGGTGAGCTCATGCCTGTCACTGTCCCACGGCAAGGAATATAGCGTCTTGTCATTTCTGTTCTTGGCTTGGCTGTTTTCCTTCTCTAATTTCAATGTAATTTTATTTCCTTCTTTTAATTTAAAGAAATAACAAGGATAAGTTATACCCTTTGCCTTGAGTTTATTTTACAAGAAAAGGTAAATTTCCTCTTAACGTCAGGGATCCTTGGTCTCCTCATCAGAGGCATATCCATTGCTATCTCGTGGTAGTTGCAATTTACATGGCCTCCACTGCAACGATACTCATCAGTTTTTCATATATTTTTGACCCCTTGGACATCCCCTTCTCTGAATGGCCTGTTCAAGTCCCTTGCCTATATTTTCACTGGGTTGTGTGCCTGTTTCTTGTTGATTTGTAGCACTTTATACTCCAGATACAAGTCCTCTATCAGTTAGTTATATGTGTTCCAAATGCAGGGTGGGGCAAAAGTCAGTTTACAGTTTTGAGTACCTGAAGCAGAGTTTATTCTTGTATTATTATTTATTAATTGCTAGAGGCCCGATGCACGAAATTCGTGCAAGGGGCTCGGCCCCTGCCACCGCTGTGGCGGTCTCTGCCTTGGCCCTCTCAGACCCAGCTTCGTCTGGAAGGTCATCTGGAAGGTCGTCTAGAAGGTCGTCTGGAAGGATGTCTGGTCTAATTAGCATATTACACTTTTGTTATATAGGATTGTATTACCTTCCCTATGAACAACTGTAAATCTACTTTTGCCCCATTCTGTATTCTCTTCCATTCAGTGGCTTTCATGTTCATGCTCTTAAATGTAATTTCTTGCTCTTAAAGGTGATTTTTATGAACAGAAATTCTTAATTTTAAGTCCAGGTTAGTCTTTTCTATTATGGTCAGTGTTTTTTAATGTGTTTTTTTTTAATGGTTTGTTTAACCCCCAAACTTGCAAAGTTCATAAGAAAAGGGTGGGTCAGGGAGCGAGAGAAGCAAGGGCTTTCCCACAACATGATTTTGAGTTTTGAAACTTGAGTTTGAAGATAAGTATGGACCCATAAAATTGTCACTATAAACAATGCCACAAATGTAATCATCACTTCTAAAGGTTTCTTCTGCCCTTTTTTGGTGCGTATTAGGTGTGATAAGAACATTTAACCTAAGATATACCTTTAAGAGGTAGGGTAGTTCAACTTTTTATTTCATTAATTACTATGTGTTTATTATTTCTTTTTTTCAAGATAATGAAGATATTTTCCTATATTGTCTTCTAAAGAATTTATTTTGTTATCAAATTTAAGTTTAAGTCCACCTGAAACTGATTTTTATGTCAAGTATGAAGTACAGATCCAATTCAATTTTTCATATCCATATCTATTGTACCAGCACCATTTGTCTTTTTCCTAATCCTTTGTAGTGACACCTCAGCCATAAATCAAGTATCTAAACATAGACAGGTTTGTTCTTGGCTCTGTATTTTGTGTCACTGTTATGCCTGTCTAGATTTTTACCTTAGTTATCTGTACCTCAATAATTAGAGCTTTATAGTAATTCTTGTAATTTGGCAAAGCAAATCATCCAGCTTTATGTTTCTTCAAGAGTGTCTTGGTTATTTTTTGCTCTTTGCACTTCCATAAAAATTCTGGAAAGAAATTACTAATTTCCACATAAAGAAAAACCTATTTATATTTTGTTTGGGATATCAATTCAACAAGAATTAAAAGCTTTTATTGTATTGGGTGTTCTAATCTATGAACATGGTATGCCTCTCTATGCATATGTATACATATGCAAATATGTCCATATATTTTTCTCATACACATTCATGTACCTTATACAATACAGAATAAAGGAAGAGCTGAAGAACTAGGTTTCAAAGAGGACAGGATTTAGAGCACTCCAGGGAGCAGGAAGTAATGTAGTTTTTACATTTCTCTGTCCAGAAGTCAAATTCCAAGGAGAAAGCATCTGATTTACTTTAAGTGCCCATCTCTTGGCCAAGAGCACGAACGGCTGACTGACTCCTCCAAAGCAGATTCACGGACTTTTACAAGATTTGGGAGTGGATGCTGGGGAGACAAAAATAACAGATGTCTACTATGGATACACAGAGAGAAATACAGCAGGAGAGACACAGGAGCAGGGAAGCAGAGGAGAAAGACAGAAGAGAGGAAAGAAATGAAACGAGGGCAGGGTGGTTTGGACCAGTGTGAGTCATCTGAAATGGGAGACTCTGCCAACAGTCAAGAAACATAACGGGAGCTCCTCCTCTGCCAGGGACACCCAGGACTTCTGTGGGTCATCATGGGTCCCTTCCTCCATTAAAAAAAAAACAACACACGTTAAAAATTTTATTTTATGACTGTGCTGATATAAAGACAAGTATAATCCAGGCTGGATTTATTATTATGATGTTCATTCTTCTGAGTTTAACAAAAATTAAAATATTTCCATGGGACCCTAGAAGTATCTTGGGTCCCAGAAACTGTGCCTAATGATGAGTCAGCCCTGCCTCTGCCCTTGTCTCCTCTTCTTCCTCACTGCTCCTCCCCAAGATGTGACCTGCGTTAGCAGTTACCATTGCCAGGCATGTGGGCCCATCTCCCCATGCTAGCGCCTGCTGCACTTTGCCTGAGGGCTCTCTCTGGCTGCTGGAGCCAGCTCCCTGCATGAGGGAAGCTGGAATTGCTGGGGATTTGACATCCTTAACCAGCAGGTTTTGACCAATAAGTAATGGTAGATGGTGTGTAAGTACCCCAGTTCCTCACCCTCAGGCTGGAAACTCAGAGGCTCATGTTCTTCATTGACTCCCAGAGGACCCAAGAGGACTTAACCTCCTGTCTCCCCAAGTGTAACTTGTCTGATAATGGACTTCTTAAAAAAAATCCTCAAATGATATGTTTAGAGAGAGGAAAGAGAGAGAGAGAGAGAGAAAGAGAAACATCGATCGGTTGCCTCCTGACTGGGGATTGAACCATCAACCTAGGTATGTGTCCTGACTGGGAATCAAACCTGCACCCTTTTGGTGTATGGGACAACATTCCAACCAACTGAGCCATACTGGCCGGGCTCTGCTATCTTTTGCTGGTTGCTTTCCCTTCCTTCTTTCAACTCTCCAGACACCTCCTAGTGTTTCTTGGGGTCCCCTCCCAAATAAACCATTCACACTCAAATTCTGATCTCAGGGTCTGCTTCCGGTGTTGTAGTTGGGAACTGCACCAGGTGTCTGACTGCTGGGGGTCAGCAACCTCGGTACTTGGGTTCTGGCTAGGAAAGAATTCAGAGTCAAGACCCAAACTGTATGACACCGTTTATTGGGTGAATCACAGAGGTAGAAAAAGCAAATCCCAGAAGAAATGGGCTTAGGAAACAAGCTATGGAGGTAAAGGAAGGGCCCTTGGAGCTTGGGAGTGAGGAAGCTAATGGTAACCTGCCTGGGGAAGGGGGAGAGGGGGACTGAGAAAGGCACGGTGTGCTCCCAGGAGGGAGAGCACAATGGGTCCCCCATCCTAAGGGTTTTAAGGGCAGAGATTTTTTTTTTTTGGGGGGGGCATGTGGTCCCAGGGAACGACTTTAATAGAATATTCACTTGTTTTCCAGGTATGTCCTTTCAGGGCTGTGGTCTCCACTGATTGATTGGCCGGCACCAGGACAGGAGGTCATTATTCAATGCAGCTGGTCCTGAGGTCAGCCGGGGCTGGTTTTGTTGTTTATCTGGGCCTGGAGCTGAAATACAACTGAGGCCTAGATGTTATTTCTAGGGGACCCTGACCAGGGTACGCCAGAGGTTAAAGGCCCATTCACCATACGCATGTGTGCAGGCAAGGACACAGCAGTATGACTATGTTAAAGTCTCCTATGCCCTACACATGGGCGAGGGCGAGGACTCAGCAGTAGCAGTAGACCTACTGCGCAGGCGCACCTTATGGACCCTCCTTATGTTAATGCAGCACAGGCGTCACTAATTGGCACGGGGCCTCGTTTGTGTGAGCGTGTATATAAGGTGCCACTGAGCAGCGGGCGGCAGATGCTTTGTTCACCATAAAGCGTGTCTTACCTACCTCCTTTCACTTGTCTGTTCTTCCAATTTCCTGCACCCAGAGGGGTCAAGTCCTTGGCTGAGAAACTTGCCCCCAACAGGGTCGAAATCTCAAGACCAGGGATATGCTAGGGGAGGGGGTTCTACCCTACAATTGACTGTCCATTGCTAGGTACCTGGGGCTTTCCTTCCTGGTGACCTCTGTACCTGGCCCGACGTCCTTGCTCTGCTCATGTCTGTCTGAACTGCCTATAGCCCCGGGAGAACCCAAACGGAGACGCTGACCTTCAGGTTTCCTTGTACTGGGGGACAAAGCTCTCTGATTATTCTCTTCCAAAGATGCTGCCTCGTCGGGAGGGGTAGCCTGGACTACTTTCTTGGTTGACTATAGTGAAAATATTATTCCAGAGGTTTTTCTGGTCATGAGACTTTCTTAACCTGGGCCTTTCCTCTTGTTTCAATTTCATCTGAAAGCTTTAGCATTGGCCAAAGAATAACGGGCTATTTAATGCAATCAGAGCCCGTTGAAATCTTCCTTCCTGGTGTTTTGGCTGGCTGAGTCACTTGGCTTATTCAAACCAACAGCAGGGCACAGCACTTTGACAATAGAAAGGGTTATGGAAAGACTAGGTCATATTAATCATCTGAGTTATGTTTTTCATGGGCTTTAATGTGGTGGGTTTGGCCGGGGGGCAGGAGACCTCATGACTGCCCCTCAGAATGAAATTTTAAAAGAATATGTATTTTTGGAAAAATCGCTTTCCTGTAACACGCCCAGAGTTCTCTAAACGCGGCTTTAGCGTGCAAAGCTGCAAGGGAAGAGGCATTATGCACACTGTGGTCCAAGGTGGGGTGCTTGGGACACTGGGGAATTAAAGGAATCGCACACATTTTCATGGCATAGTCACTTGGGGGGCTTTGGAACAAACCATTAAAGTGGTTTTATCTGCAGCTTTCCTCCCGGGTATCTGCCTTCCCCGCTGGTTAGTCAGCTCTCCGAGGGCCTGGGCAGGCCTGTCTGCTTTCTCGTCGTTCATGCTGCCACGTATCTGTTGAGTAAACGAATGAATTTTAAAAGTGAAAGGTGAACAAAACGTTTTGCAGAAAGCCTGTGTCCAGGCTCCTTAAAAAGTCAAAAGTCTGGCCGTGTCTCCACTTGTCTCGGGTTCCCGTCCCCCTAAGCCGAGAAGGTGATCCAGTGCACGTGGCTGGTTAAGAGAAGGCTCGGGGAGTCGGTCGAGTCGGGGGCTGGGTGGAGCCGAGGGCAGAGCAAGGTGGGGCTCAGCTGCAGCGTGCTCTGGCCTGATCCCACGGGAGGTCTGGAGCATGAATTGCACCCCAGAACTGTCTCTCCCAGAGGTGAAGGGCTGGCCTCTTGAACCCCCATGCTGGTCATGCTGGGAGGGTAACGACCTCCTGAGGGTAATTCTCTGAAGAAGGGAGCAGCTGTGAACTCTTAGCTGCCAGAACTCACAGCAGCTGAGTGATGAGGGCACCCACCCGTCTCCACTTGACCACCACCTTCTCACCCTCCCCCACAGGCACACCTGAGCAGGCAGGTCCCAAGACAAATCCTCACACATAAGAAAGTTACACTTTGGTCCCCTAGCCTAAGCCATGCTCACAGCCCTCAGGCTCTCTGGTGCTTTCTCATGCCTTGCACGAAAGGCATGCTTTCTTTCCTGTTCAGCTGCCAGGCCGTTTGAACCCAGTGGACACCATCCGGGCCCTGAGCAGCGATGCAGGGAGCGGGGAGGTTGCCCCCTTCCCTGCTAGACACGGCCTGTGTGACAGACAGGGGCGTGAGATACAGAAGGGAGTCAAGTGACTGACAGCCTCCGCCGAGACGCCAGTGATGGGTGCCGCTCCCACAGGCCCCGCTACAACCCTCCCCTGGCTTTGAATAGCACTTGGGTCAAAATCCACGTTTCCAAGCCAGGCCTCACCTGGCGCCTGCCCACCCTTCCGGCCTCAGCTCCTCCCAGGCGCCCTCTTTCACGCGCCAGCAGCCGAGCGTCTCTCCTGTTCCACAAACGGGCGCCCCTGCAAGGCCTCTTCCTTATGCCTGGAACGCTTTTCTCCCTGATCACTTCCCCGGAGAAGCCAGTGTTGATCCCTCTGTCCAAGGAGGTCCACACCCCTAACCTACCACCACCTACACCACTTCTTTCCTTAACTTATTACCTGTTTGTTGCATTCTCTCCTCTCTACCTCCTCCCTAAAATACAAGTTGCACAAGAACACAGATCTGACTACCTTACTCATGGCTGTAACTCCAGCGACTCCCTGGAGGAAAGTCAGGGAAGGGAGTTGAGAGCGAAGGAGGAGGGCCAATCATACACTATACTTGGTAGATGTTGATCTGATGTTCCAGTGGAATATGCGGATGGCTGTGCCCAGGAGGCAGCTGGAGATGCCCGGCTGGCCCCCAGGGAGAGCGGGAGCCGGGATCCGAGTTTCGGAGCCCGTCGCACAGAGCTGATAGCTGGGATCTTGGGTGTGGATGAGAAGACAGCTAAGAGCAGAGCCTTAGGCAACACCTCCATTCGGGAGATTTGTTTTATTGCTGCCGCGAGTTCCCCCCCTCCCCCACGAAGTACCCTTCTCTCAAAAGTAAAGTTGCAATTTAAGAACCCCTTCCCTCTCTCCCCAAGTTTATAATCTCTGCCCCTTGCAAATGCAGAACTGTCAAATGCAGAGCCGTCCCCACAGCCCTTCGGGCAGCGGCCTCTCCCTCCTGGCGGCCCCGGGAGGCTCTGTGGCCAGGCCGGCCTCTGGGTGCCCTGCAGATGGACGTTCAGTTACCGTCCAGGGGAGGCCCATGTGCGGGGCGAGGGCAGAATACACAATGGAGATTGGTTCACCAGATAGGAGCTGGGATCAAAGAGGAACCCGGAGTTTGTGAAGTCCTTTCATCCTCCCTGATGAAAGGTGATACATGAAGGCAAAATTATCATGATTATTTCATTGGGCTCCAATTGGAGACGGGCTATGCTCACCAGTATGGACAATAGGGAACCGCCCGCCTATGCGGCTGCCTCTGTAATATACACAGACAGGCGGCACCCCATCTAATACGTGTGTGTGTGCACGTGTGCGTGTGCGTGTGCATGTGTGCGCTCATCAATGACATCGCCCACGCACCCTTTATTGTCAAAAAAGCCCTAGAGAGGACCACGGGCCTGAGCTCCCCCGGGCCCTCAGCTGCAGACATACCATGAGCTGTGCATATTTTGTAAATGTGTATGGAGAAAGCGGTGAGGTTGGGGGGGTGGGGTAAAGGGAACGGTAAGGACATCTGGATTTGTCAGTGTCTCTCCCGAGAAAGCCCCGAGGATATACCATCCTTGGAATAAAGCTTTCATTTCACAGCGCATCAGTGGGGAAATTAACAAGCTCCCTTCGTCCTGTTCCATAATTCATTCTCTTTGTTTTAGGCACTGCGCTGAGCTGGTTGACTTAAAACCCTGCGAAATAGCTTTTAGATACAGACCCGGGTCTGGCAGTCTTGCCTTCCCGGTGACGAAGGCCAGCCTGTCCCGTCATTAGGCAGATGGACATGGTGTCACTTTGTCATTCAAATTCCCTTTCGATTGAACGCCGTGTCCTTCATGGTGCCGGCTGTTTTCGGGACTGAAGGTTTTGCTGCCATCCCAGGGTGTCGATTGTCACTGGGTTTAGAGTCCGGGGCTGGGAGTGAGGATAAGGCTCGGGGCAGCCTGTGTGGGCTGGGGGCTGGGGCTGGGGGCGCGGAGAGCTTTCTCAGGCACCGTGTTTACCCGACCTTGCACACAGCGTTTGCTTCCTCAGGGAGAGGCTGTGAGCAGCTCTGCACGCCTGGGGAAGTGGAAGGCCGCGGGAAGGTGACAGCTGGGACAGGGCTTCAATAGCAGGTCCCCAGGGTGGGTCATTCACTGGGCTGACAATTCAGCTGATGCTCGCTTGGGTGGGGGCCTGCACTCATTTGGGTGCTGACATCCGGTGACAGCAGCTAAGGGAGAGTGAGCCGGGGAGCAGGCGGGGGAAGCCTTGAAATGACTCGCCTAAATGATGGTTGCCTTGTTTGGTGACACCATACCCCCAAGGCACAGGATGCTGAGGCGTCAAGTAGGCGGGCTGGGGACATTTCTATCTCGGCCACGGTGGCAACAGTGTCCTCCGGAGTCAGCCCCGTGGCTTCCTCATCGCAGGGCTTTGTCCAACTGGGTCTGGACAAAGTCTAGAGTGTGTTGTCCCTGCCTACTGTGTTGTTAATCCTCACCCAGGGATACACTTTCCATTGATTTTTAGAGAGTGGGAGTGAGGGGAAGAGACAGAGAGAGAAACATCGCAATGTGAGAGAGACGCATCGATGGGTTGCCTCCTATACGTGCCCCGACCGGGCCCGGGGATTGAACCTGCAACCGAGGTATGTGTCCTTGACTGGAATCGGACCTGCGACTCTTCAGTCTACCGGCCGATGCACTAAGCCAGGGGTCCTCAAACTACGGCCCGCGGGCCACATGCGGCCCGCCGAAAACATTTATCCGGCCCGCCGGGTGTTTTTGCCGCCGCTGCCTGTCCTGCTTAGCAGCTGACTCGTCCAGGGCCCGCAGTGCGCATGTGTGGAATGTCTGAGGGACAGTGAACTGGCCCCCTGTTTAAAAAGTTTGAGGACCTCTGCACTAAGCACTGAGCTACTGGCTAGGGCTTCCCTGCTTACTTTTTGATTCCAGCAGAAATGGAGGGCTTTCTCTGAACCACAGCCATGGGGAAGAGACTCAGCTCACAGGCAGCTCCTCTGAAAAGGGACATTTCAGATTCTGGACGAGAATACGACAGGTTTCGGGGGGTCAGGTGTCAGGCCTCAGCAGCTTCTCCTTGATCCTCTAGTCTCACATCTGAAGCTCCAGACCCACCCAGGTTACCGGGGCAGCACCGCCACGGTGCAGGCAGGGCTTCTCTTTTGGGAGGTTGTGTGCTCAGCTGTGGCACCACTCCACACTCCGGTCAAGCTCTGCACATAATTAGTAAGTGTGAGATATTATTTTGTTTTGTTTTAACTTTTAAAAATGTTTCAGAGAGAGAGGAAGGGAGAGGGCGAGAGAGGTAGAAACACTGATGAGAAAGAATCATTGATCGGCTGCCTCCTGCATGCCTCCTACTGGGGATCGAGCCTGCGGTATGTGCCCTGGTCAGGAATTGAACCGGCAACCTCCTGGTGCATGGGACGACGCTCAGCCAACTGAGCCACCCCGGCCGGGCTAAGCTATTGTTTTAAAATCAACCAAGGTCCTGCCGGGGAGATTCTGTCCTCTGGGAAGAGATCCACAGGGATCAGGCCACTGCCAAGCCCGCCGAATGCCAAGCACCCCCAAGAAGACTCGCCTCTGGGTGAGCTGCAGGGAGCAGAGACCAAAGACTCCTCAGGCCTGGGACTTAGAAGTGAGGGAGTGAGTTTTACCTCCATTTCCAGCAACTGCTACAGACAGTCCCTTCCAAAAAATGCCAGTGGCCTCAAAGAAGAGACAGCTGCCTCCCTCGCCCCTCATTCATCACCTGCTTGCTGGCCTAGGAGCGATAAGACAAATCCAGATCAAATTACCTGGCAGCTGGCAGAGCAGCGAGATAAAGAAAGGCAAACACAGTAGAAGTTCGGTAGAGTAGCAAAGATCAAATTGTGTTTTCAGTTTTCCAGGAACTGAAATTTTGCTCCCTCTGCAAGCCTCGGGAGGCACCTCCGATCAATCAGCAGCTAATAGGGTTCGGTGGGGAAAACCAGCGTCTTCAGGAAGAAGGAAACAGGGCCCTGAGTGACGAGAGCACTCCCTGGGCCAGGTGATGGACAAACCAAGAGGGCAGAGATGAGCGTCACAGGGAGGGGAGTGGCCAATGGCCCGAGAAGCTTTGAGCAACAGAAAGAACACGGGACTGGGCAGGACACGTGCATTCGCGTTTCAGCTCTCTATCTCCCTCCCTTTGAAAATGTGCTCAAACTGCTGTAGGCAGTTAGACAGACATGAGCAGAGCAAGGACGATGGGCGGGGTACAGAAGGTCACCAGGATGGAAAGCCCCCGGTGCCTGGCCATGGGCACTCAATGGTAGGGTGGGACCTCGCCCCCGGGGTGACGTTTCCTCCCCTAGCAGATCGCTGGGCATGCGGTTTGGACCCCCTGACCTTTCCTCCCTAGAGATAACATCTAGGCCTCAGTTGTATTTCAGCTCCAGGCCCAGATAAACAACAAAACCGGCCCCGGCTGACCTTAGGACCAGCTGCACTGAATAATGACCTCCTGCCCTGATGCCGGCCAATCAATCAGAGACCACAGCCCTGAATGGACACACCTGGAAAACTGCTGAATATGCTATTAAAGTCTTTCCCTGGGGCCTCCCCTTAAATCTCTGCCCTTAAAACCCTTAGGATGAAGGACCCAGTGTGCTCTCCCTCCTGGGAGCACACCATGCCTTTCCCTCCCCCCCACCCCCACCCCTAGGCAGGTTACCATCAGCTTCCTCACTCCCAAGCTCCAAGGGCCCTTCCTTTACCTCCATAACTTGTTCCCTAAGCCCATTTGTTCTAGGAATTACTTCTTCTATCTCTGTGATTTACCCAGTAAATGTTCTCTTATAGTTTGGGTCTGGACTTTGAATTCTTTCCGAGCCAGAACCCAAGTACTGAGGTTGCTGAACCTGGGTTTGGTCTGACCCCACTTGTCAGACATATGATGCCATTCGCACCGCCTACAACAAAACCCCGCAGGGCCTCTTCTAGCTGAGATCCCTCTGCCTTGAAGATTTTCTAATTCCTATGACCATGTTCTTCACAAAGCAGTCCCTCTGATGGCTTATGCTTTTGACTAGGTCATTTTACTGAGCTAAATCTCAAGTTTGGACTACAGACTGTCCCAGAGGTTTGGTAACCACTCTACCTTTCTTTGCATTGAAAACTGCCAGTTTTGATTGGGATGTAACATCCTAACACCGAGCTCTCAAAATATCTGTGACCCAAAGAAAAAAATTTGGGGGGGGGGGAGGGGGTAATGGAACTGTCCTGTTTATTTGTAGTAGTGATTACACAAGTCTTTGCAAGTGTTAGAACTATACACCAAAAAAGGTATATTTTACTGTATGTGAATTTAAAAAATATAAAGGAAAACATTGTTAGTGCTTCTCCAATAGGAAATCAAGCCACATTTCTAATCAGATGAGCTCTATTCCTTCACCCAAGAAGCGAAAAGAAGAGGAGGAGGAGGGAGTCCATTGTGGGTGTGGAATAGCTGGGAGGCATGTCAAGGCCACCCTGGCTTGGAAGCTAGGGGTTAGTGAGGGGCAGACCCAGTCAGTTAGGCCTCTAAGTATTGGGGTGCGGTGGGGGCCACATCTTGCCCACAGTGTAGGGCCAGAAGGGTGAATGGCTAGAGCAACATTCAGGATCGCCCCGGAGCAGGTGTCCGGGTAAAAGCCTGACATATGGCAGATCCAGACACACAATGGGAACAGGGGATTAGAGAGAAAAAGAGAGGCTTCGAGGTCTCAGTCAAGCTGAGAATTAGGAACAGCAGGTGTGCCCAGGTGGAAAGCGGTCTGGATAAATTTAGGAGCTGAGCACCAATGCCTGAGTCAGCTTTGGAGAATCCTGTAAAGGCGGGGAACGTTCAGCAGAAGGCCCTGGAGTCCTATGCAGCCCCTTGCCAAATCCTGCCGATTTAACTGCCAAAATGCCTCTGAGCTGCGGGCCCCTCGGCACCCTTCCCACCGCCATCTCTTGTCTTGATTTGTCCATCGGTCCTTCCATGTTTTCCTGCCCAGCTGCCAGAGTGAGCTTTGGAAGATGTAGCTTGATTGCATCATGCTCCCTGTTTAAAGCCTTCCAAGCCCTTCTGGATTCTTTACCAACGGTTTCAAACCATCATGACCTACCTCACCCCTTTCTTACCATCGGTGGTCCTCAGTGCTCCGGCGGTGGTGACCTTGCTGTGACCTTGCTGTGGTTCTGTGGAGCCTCCAGCTCTTCCTGACTCAGTGCCTCTCCAAGAGCGCTTCCCTCTGCCTGCACGCTCTCTCCCCTCCTCCTCACGCTCCTGCTCCTCATTCAGGGCTCAGCGTAAATGCCACCTCTCCAGGGAGGCTGTCCAGGGTTACCCACTCGGAAGGAGGTCGCCCCGCTTTTCCTTTCTCATAGCAGTCTGTCCTTTGCCTTCAAAAACCCCAGATTGGTAATATTTGTTTGTTTACCTCCTGACTGTCTGAAATCCCCACTTGACTGTCAGGTCTATGAGGATGGGGACCAATTCTGTTTTGTTTCCATCTCTATACCCTATGCCTAGCATGGCACAAGGCACAGAGTCATTGTTTAATAATTACTTATGGAGCCCTAGCCGGTTTGGCTCAGTGGATAGAGCATTGGACCAAAGGGTCCCAGGTTTGATTCCTGTCAAGGGCACGTACCTCAGTTGCAGGCTCCTCCCCAGCCCGGGCCCTGGTCCTGGTCAGGGCTCATGCAAAAGACAATCAATGTTCTTCTCTCACATCAATGTTTCTCTCTCTTTCCCTCTCCCTTCCACTTTCTCTAAAAATCAGTGGAAAAATATCCTTGGTGAGGATTTAAAAAAAAATTACTTATGGAATAAATGAATGAGGTTTGGAAACAAGGCCGAAGAAAAGCAGGACCGACCCTGGTAGGGGAATAGCCCTCTGGCTCCGCGCGGGCACCCCGGATGCAGGGTGTGTGCCAGCGGGTGAATTCCTGAATCCCAGCCGCTGCCTTCATCTGGCTCAGATGAGTCTGGGTCAAGTAGACATGGCCGGGCTGTAGAAGATGGGAACACACTCCTACAGAGCTGCACAGGGTGGAAAATGTGAGCCTTCGAGGGCTCTCATTCAGAGAGTGCTACCTGAATCCCCCGTTGGGGCACAGCTCCATCTGAGGGAACATGATTGCTTCCTCCCTTCCTCCAGCCCAACGATTTTCAACTGTTCTCATCTCATGGCACCGCACGGAAACTCATTTCCAAAACCCATTCACATTTCTAGTAACTGTCTGACTATTGGCCCATCTTGGCTGGGAGACTCTGACTCAACTCTGTCCCTAGGATGGCGTCCCATCCTCCTGAATTTCCAGCGTCTCACAAATCTGTGCCATCGCACTTCGGCACCAAAATAACAGGGCAGCAGAAATAGAATTGCTGAGTTGTAACCAAGACAGAAAGTCTCCATACTTTAAATACTGGACATTGAACAACTTCTAAATTTAGCACCTCAGCTCGGGCCCCAGAAAACGGTCAGTGTGGGTATATTGAGAGCAATGGGGGAAGGAGGCCCTTCGGGGACTGTGGAGGGGAGCGAGATGAACAGAGACAGTGTGAGAAGAGGGGTTTCCAGACAGACATTGTCCCCGGTGTCCTCTCTCAGCGAGAGGCAGCCCTCCTTAGGAAGCAGGGATGGAGAATCGCCACCAGACCTCCAGGGGCGTTAAGCCTACAGTTATTCTGTAACTTGCTGTGTGTTTTCACACACTTTAATTAGGGCATGATTGTGAGTTGAACGTGTGCATTCTGAATAACTTCCCAGAGACAATGCCATAGTGACTCCCAATGAATGGTTCCACCTGTAGCAAGTCCACGCACAGTGAGTGGGCAGTTCAGGGAGGTACTCCGGGAGTGGGCAGCATCTTATGCCATTCTTTGGAAAAAAAAGTCTGTCCCTCTTCTTTTTAAAAATATATTTTTCAATTACAGTTTACATTCAATATTATTCTGTATTAGTTTCATATGTACACAAAATGGTCAGAAAATCATATAGTTGACAGAGTGGTTCCCCCCCGCCCCATGGGTCAAGTACCCACCTGGCCCCATACATAGTTATCACGCTATGTGACTATATTCCCTAGGCTGTAGTCGACATCTCTATGGCTATTCTGCAGCTCCCAATTTGTAGTGTTTAATCCTTTCACCTTTCTCACCCAGCCCCCCACTCCCCTCCCCTCTGACAGCTGTCAGTCTGTTCTCTGCTTGCACCATTCTTTTTGTTGTTGTTGTTAATCCTCACCCAAGGATATTTTTCCATTGACTTCTAGAGAGAGTGGAAGGGAGGGGGAGAGACACACAGAGAGAAACATTGATGTGAAAGAGACACATTGGTTGCCTCTTGCACACGCCCCGGCCAGGACTGGGAACTGAGCCTGCCACCGAGGTACGTGCCCTTGACTGGAATCGAATCCAGGACCCGTCAATCCAAGGGTCAACGCTCTATCCACTGAGCCAAAGGGCCAGGGCTTACACCGGTTTGGATACCATGTCAAGGAAGCAGCCTTGTAGACGTTTCTATAGGGCCAACTCCGCTTAGAATCCTGAATATCGCAAATGGGATTAGTTCACTGAAAACACTGCCCCCTGTTCCAGGAAATCTGACTTTCAGTCACAAAGGATGCTAAGATCGGGGCCTGCAGCAGGGAGAGAAGGGGCCCAGTGCCAAGCATTTGCCTGAGGGCAAGGTCTCTGGAGGCCGCTGCAGATCCCACGGGGCTGGGTCAGAGCCCCTCATGGGGAGGGTTCTCCTGAGCCATGGCCTTGGCTGGGACTTGGGTGCCTCGCCCCCTATTCAGCTCGCGCCTTCCCTCCCCGTCTCTTAGTCACCCGCATGGAGAAAAGCTCTCTCCTTGTTTTATCTGGCAGAACCTTGGGACAACACTTGGACTGGGTTCAATTGGCCAGGAAACCAAAGCCCACAGAAAAATGCCTCATGACTCCTGCCAACCCCCTGCTCCCTGCCAGGCCCAGGGCTGGACACACAGCCGTGCCAGCGCTGGGATTTGGGAGGGGAAGTACATTCCGCGTGTGGAAGCCACATAATGGAACTTATGTCCTTTGCGGGGTCTGCACCAGGCAGGGCCCCGGCTGCTCCCATTATGTGGCCCGTGAAAGGGCTTGCACCTCCGGGCGGGGAGGGAGTTGGCCTGTCTGCAACAAAGGCGCTCGCCTCTGGCGTTTGGGAAAGAATGTGTGTGCTTGTCACAACAGAACTTCCCTGTGAGCTTGGAAGAAGAGGCCCGCCTGCCAGCCAGAAGGGAGCAGGGCTCAGTCTGCCTGGAAGGGAGAAAAATTCCACCGGGCAGGCCCCTCGGCCACTGCGCAGGACGGCCTTCCTCTCTCACCGAGACGTCTGTTCACGTGGCAAGGGCACTTCCCTAGCGGTTTCCTACCAGGGCAGGTCCACTTGGTCTGGAAGAAGGGGAGCTGGCAAAGCCATTAGGGGCGAGTGTTTTCTCATCCCGGAAAAGTAAATAAAACTTTTCCCTGTGGTGGACTGGGGCCCTAAGGTTCAGGGAATTGTGAGTCATGTGTTGGTAAACACACTCACTCTGCTTTTCCAATCTTTTTTTTTTTCCCCCTTCGAAGTACGCTGCTGTTATCCTGTGATAGTGGAAAAAGTGAGGCGGACAGATAGCTTGCCGGGGACCTGGAGAAGGGCCCCGAGAACCCGCTTGGGGATTCATTGTGACAACATGGCCTCCTCCCGAGCCTCCTCTGATTCAACCTCCCAGGACACCCACAGGCGTGACCGACCAAAGCCAAGGCCAGGGCCACAGCGGGGAGGACTCCAGGAGCACAGCAAGCAGCAGCAATTTCTTCTGCAAAGATGCTCTAACTGGGGTCTGATGGACAAATACTCCCTTCTAGTGCCGGATAGCCCCCTTCCCTGGTGCCCAAGAAAATCTTCATGAAACTCAAAATGCTCCCAGAAGAGGGACGCGTCGCCTCTGTGAATGGACCGTGTTTCCACGAGACAGGCCTGCGCAATAGAAGAAGCTACCTGGGGGTTTCGAGGCCCTGATTTAACGAGTGGCCGGGTTCACTTCACCTAGCAAAATGAGGATGACCGCCCGGGTCCCTGGGTAGGGAGAAGGCAGGCGAGCGGAACCGGGGCTAGTCTCACAATTACCTTCTTCTCTGTGGTCGCAGAGGCATATTTATGCTTTGAGATACCACAGTCCTCAAGTCCCTGCCTTTAAAATTGCAAACCTCTCATTTAAAAACAAAACAAACAAAAATACACCTGAATTTCTGGAGACCCAATGAAAATCTTGGCAGGATGGAGGCCATTTTTGGATCTAGTTTCCAAAACTATCGTTGTGAATTCCAGGACAATGATGAAGTATTATTGCAGCGAGGAATTGTTGTTCAATTTATGCAAACTTGTTTAGCTTTAACAGGAATTTTTATGAACTAATTCATGCAAACTTACAACTGGCTTATTGGTGTCCATCACTTACATCTGTGAATGTGGTTGCTTTGTTTATGAAAACTCGCCTGGCTCCCTGGAGCTCAGAGGGAGAGTGTGTAACACAAGCGCCCGGTTCCGGGCACTACTTCCTTCCAAGAAGACCTTCGTCTTTGCTGGAGAGGGTACAAACCCACAGCAGGGTCTAATGATAAATACGGACAGTAACCGACACTTCAGGACTAGTCTCCTAGGTTATACCTGCTGATTTCAAGCGTGTTCAGCTGCTGGGCTTACCCAGGGGTTCATAAAGGTTCTGGGCTAAACTCTTAAATCAATGGTAAGAGCCTACATGTGGGGCCAGATTGTGATTCAAGACAAACGTATTAAGTTTAAGGAAAACAACAGCATGCATTTAACGGGATGTGAGGTAAGACGGTGCCGTGGGTGTTATGTGTCTGCTTATATGATGCAATTGCAAGTACACGCAACACTCCCTAAGAAGTACTCTTGCCAGAAAGAACTGAATCAAGCATCTGTGTGGAACTGCCTGGGTGCCGGACATTTCGGAGATAGAGGAACATGCTATCAACATTATTCGAAAGAAAGAAGCCAAATCCAGAAAATGGGAAATTCTATGGGACAAAGGACTTCAATTTAGAAATGACAATGAAAACATAGGAGAGAAGAAATATTATAGCTTTAAAAAAAACTTAAGAGATATATTTTAAAAACATTATGTATGAACCTAGTTTGGATACTGATTTTATTAAACCAAATACTGTCTAAAAAATTTTTTAGGTTATTTAGTAAATTTAAACAAAGACAATTATTAGATAACCTTGGTGATAAGATATTACAGATATGTTAAAAACAAAAGGCCTTCTCTCTCTCTCTCTCTATATATATATATGTAATTCATATATATATTATATATTTACATATATATGAAATAGCTGAGATTTGCCAAATCTTTGGAATACTTTAGCCAAAAAAAATAGATATAAATGAAACAAGATTAGCAAAATATTAATAAATGTTGATACTTGGGTAGTGCATACATGAGATTTCAGTATACCATTCTCTCTACTTTCGGGTACTTTGAAAATTTCCAGAATATGGTTCCAAATAAACAGGAAGTGCTATGAGAGTTGCAGCTTTCCAGCAAAGCAATTTTGAAGGCTTGCTGCTGCCCTACTCTGTGATGGGGGTGGTGGTGGGGGTTGCTCAAAGCATCAGAGTGAGCACAAACATTGAGGCAGATGGGGCTTCTGGCTTGTGCGACAGCTGGGCAAGCCAGTACTGAAGGTGGCCCACAAGGCTGACCATTGCTTAAAGACTAGAATCATAAAGACTACTATCTCCGTCCACACTCCTGTCCCGCTTCTTGCCCTCCCTTCCGTTCCTCCTCAAGCTTATATTGCACATCCAACACCATGTTTCCTAGGGAGACAAAAGAAATAAGGCATATGCCCTGCTCTTGAGGATTGTACACACAAATACATAGAAAATGGGACTGTTAATTAAACCAGCGGTCGCCAACCTTTTGGACCTCATGGACCACTAGTTGGCGACCGCTGAATTAAACTATACAAACCCCTAAGCATCCTTGACCACTTGATCCACCGGTGTTCCAGGTATACCAGGAGTAAGTCATGGTGGCCGTGTGGAGCTATGAGGATGGAAAGGTCAGTAGTCTTTGGAAGGTCTGCAAACTTTGGCCACAGACAGATGATTGGGAATCTAGTCATACTGTCCCTCACAGTGGTCTCCTGATCCTTAAGCCAGGATCAGAACAACGGGACCAGTGGCCCCGGTCTATGCTGCCAAGATTCCCGCTTAGGTGGGTGGCCCAAGCATGGCTGTGCTGATCTTAGCTCCTTGGTCAGAGGCGCCTTCTTGCTGGACTTCAGTCTCTGGCCCTGGGGCCATGTAGTGGGAACAACCTCCAGGAGGCGCATGGCACAGGCATGCTGGCAGCTGCCATTCCTGGTGACATTGCTCCACATGGCTGGTTGGCCGAGTGCATTTGAAAATGTATTCATATTGGCTCCTGAGAATAAGCATTCCAAGCCTCCTAGCTCCATATTCCCTGTTCCCTTCCCGTCTTCTTTCCTGACATGGACACAGACCCCGGTAATCTCTGTCCTTCACTGTGTTGCTCTTCCAAGAACTGGCCATCACTTGCAGCCCACCCCTCCTCCATAGATGTTTTATTTGAAGAGCTCCAAACGATTGTCCGGGCTCATTGCAAAGGACATTTGAAAGAGAACAAATCTCCAGGGAAAGAAAAGCCGTGGTTACAGAATGTCTTGTGCAGGAACAATCTTGTTTCTCTAAAGCATGCACAGTACCTCTCAATTGCTTACCAAGTGGCTCCAAATACAGGTCTTACCTGTCAAATTGGTGGCTTTTAAACTCCAGGCATTTGGGTCTCCAGAAGTGCTTGAGGGGTCAACATTGGCGGTGGAAGAGGGATAGGTGGGAAGAGAACATCTGAGCTTGCAAGGTCCAGCCCACCGCCACCTGAAAGAACTCCCCTTTCTTCCACTACATTTAAGACTCAAAAGAAATTTCCCTGTCTGAGAAAACAAAGTTAAACACCAACTGCTTTAATAAATAAATATTCATTGTTGATTTACATATGGCTTTTGCCACAGGGAAAACGATTCCCTAAGATGTCTGAACATGCCACCTGCAATTTTGTTTATGCTCTTTGCTTTGTTAGCTAGCTTTCCCTTCATAGCTATCATGAAGGCAAACCAGCCCACTGCTGTGTGATTTTACACAAATTTGCAGGACAGGGGGTTCAATTTTCTATAGACAATATTTTTCCAAAGTGGAAGTTCAATGTCACCAACCAGCCAACATTCCATTTGGCATGCCCTTGTGGCCCAGTGTTCCTGCCCGGATCCATATCAGCATTTAGGAGACACCTGTATACAGCAGGGGCCCTGGGGAAAATAGTCTCTCATTGATCATAAAAGCTGACCCACTTTCTGCAGGAAAACCAGGTTGATAAATCCAGGTAGCCTCGGACATTCCCCTCCTCACCCCTCCTGCTCCAATAAATCTCACAGCAAAAGGCCAACCAACATTTGAGAGTGACAGGAAAAGTGGCCACACCATCGATCAGGAAGGAAATCCCAGGGCAGCAATGAGAGCTAATCACTGACTTCTTGTCACCATTTCCAATAAAAACGATGGGAAAGTTACCACCTCATAACCACAAAGTACCTCCATGTCTCAGAGCAGATAAACTGTGGGTGCCACTATCTCTTCAAGACCTGAGAGGAATGCATTACACAGAGGAGAGGACACAAGTTAGAGGGCAGAGAAGGATATGCTGACAACCGTTGTTTTCCCAGTAGGGAATCAGACGACCGTATTCCCGGGCCAGTAGTTGGGGGAGGGGCATTATGTTTTATCATATTTATGGAGCACAAACTCTATCAATGTGGCTTCTTTTCCAATCACATTGCTGAATGTGCAGCACTTTGCCTTGCCACTTCCCACCACACTCCTTAACTGAAACACCTACAGCTCAGCAAGCTGGCTTCAGCTTAAATGTCACTTCTGGGAAGCTATCTCGGCTCTTAAGACTGGGGTACATACCTCTTATCGATGTTCCCATAACATTTGACATTTCCTCTTATCATGAAACTCATCATGATGACTTCCAATGACCCATTTACTTCCTGATTATAAGCTCTTCTAAGGGGAGGACAGCTTTTTGCTTGCTAAGGCATCCCACTGCCTTGCACAGTGTCTAAGACAAAGTGAGGTGTTCAAGGTTATGGAGCTAGGATGGGCAGTGCTGGGACTCAGACCCAAGTCAATGCCACACCTTATCTAGATGAGGCTCTGTCTCTATCAAACAAAAAGATTTCTCTAGATCAGAGCTTCTCAAACTTTAATGTGCATGCTAATCACTAGAGCACCTTATTAAAAGGTGAATTTTGATTGAGATGATGTAGGGTGGGGGCCAAGGTCTTCTTGTCTGACCAGCTCCCAGGTGATGCTGCTATGGCCGGTCCATGCGTGTCAAGATTCTAGCTGACGTAAAAACAAAATGCTTTTAGAGCCTCCATCAGAGAAAGAGGGTCTCCCTTGCCTGGTGTGAGCTCAGATCCCAATACAATGTGGAAGAGAGGAGAAAGGGTTCCTTTGCCCTCTGCCCCACTTCTTTCTCCAGACTCAGAGCACCTACTCCCCAGTAGCCAATGAGAAAGGAGGTTGGTGATTCTTCCTCTGCAGTTACACACGTTAACTCACACCACAGTTCTTGACTGCGTTTCTCATTCTAGGAAGATTCTAATTTGACAGTGGAGGGTGAGATAAACCCTGAGTTATCAAATTGTGTTTCCTGGACCTGTCTAAACAAATTCCCTTAAAAGGTGCCGAGGAAACGATTCTGCTCTTTCCCCAGTAACCTGGGTAGAGTGGATGTCATTCAAAACCCAGAGATCAGGCAGGGCCGCTCCCTTCTGTTTCAGGTGCCTCATTCAAAGGATAACTCCACACTTTAGAGATGTTTGTTCTATAAGAAATTAAAGAGACAGTGCCCATGAGTCTAGGACTGCCATTCCACAGGTAAGGAAACTGGAGGTCACAGAGGGCTGCAATGGACCAAGTGTTAAAGACACTGACTATTGATCACCACTAATACTTAGCACATGTCATTTCCTATTTCTTATAGAATTAAGCATAAACCCTTCTTTCCAACTTTGTGCTTCTCTACCATACCTACTCAACTCGCTTAATATTGCTCTAATTTATTTACCTATATCTTATCAATGTACAAAAATGCATTGGTGAGCTAAAAATTAAAAAGAAAACCAAGAACATATAGATAGGATGATACAGCAAGAGCCACCAGAAGTCATTCAAACAAGAGAAAACAAAAGCTAAGTCTGGAGGACCTTGGGACACTTTAATCCCCAAATATATCCATTTCTTTTCCAAAGTTGTCTAGGAAAATCTAAACCATCGTCAGCTGTCTTGCAAAAATCTAAATTTATATCAATGCTCACAAGGGAGGCAGGAAGAAATGCAAGGCTGGATTAGCTTAACTCCTCTTCTCTGTCAAGAAGACCGTCCATGTGCACTTCCTGATGAGGGGAGGGTCAAAGGCAATGCGTTCATTTGCCAAGCGTTCTTGCTTTCCTTCCCAATTAAACTATACATTTCTGCACAAGGGTCTTTCTTCCTCTTCTGAATGCAAGTTTCTTATTAAAACCTCAAATATTACTACTCTTCCACATCACTGTATACTCCGGTCAGAATTATCTCCAGTGAGCTAGTGTATAGAGTATTTGAAAAAAAAAATCCACAATCAATCCCCTCTTCATTTGCATGCCATGTTGCAAAGTGACTTTGCTGTCCCTCCAATCCAGAGGTGTAATAGTTATTCCCCCGCTCCCATAAGTGGACGTGGCCACATGCCTTTCTTGGGCTGATAAAATGGAGCAGAAGTAATGCAGGGGTGTTTCAAGCCTAGGCCTCGAGAGACTTTCGTGTTTCAGCTTGCTCTCCGAAGCCCCTGACTTTTGCCATGTGAACAAGCCCAGGTTAGCCTGCTGGAGGATGAGAGAGAACACGGAGCAGAGTCAGCCCAGTTCTCCCAGCATAGTCCCAGACATAGAAGAGAGCACAGGCAAGAAGAGCAGTCAGCTCCAGCCAACCCTCCAGCTGACCAGTTGCATGGGCGAGCCCAGCCAAGATCAGCTACGCCCGGCCAAGGTAGGAAGAAATGCTCAGTTGACATTTGCAAGTATTTTGATTAATTTCAGTGTTTATACTTAGTAAATTATGTTCACATAAATAAAATGAAACAGAACGGTGCCATTCCCAATAGAATTTCTCCTTTTCTAAATCAGATTCAATCATAAGTGTCAACCTTCATGTATGTGTGGCCAGGGCCAGATGGCTCACCTCTCTACCTCCCCACCCCTTCACTAGGCCCTGTGCCTAGTACAGAGCTGAGCACACAGTAGGCCTTCAACATAGGATGAATACATATGGCTTCTGTCTTACGGAAAACTGAAATCGATCATTAACAATCATCCTGACCAAGATCAACTCTAAATGAGAGTATTCCTTCCCAGACCTCATGGGACAGATAAGGGCAGGAGAACATCCATTTTTCCGGCCCACTAAGCCACTCTAATACCCTGAGGGACACACACTGTCTTAGGTAATGATGGCTCACTAAGAACGGGGCAGGGCTTTTTCTCCTATGGTATGCGAGAGTGCTTATCAAAATAAGTGTGTGTGTGTGTGTGTGTGTGTGTGTGTGTGTGTATGTGTGTGTGTGCGTGTTTTGCTTGAATAAAGCCGCCCCCCACCCCCCAGGCAACTCTGATCTACCCCCTCCAACTACATGGAGAATCACCAGGTCTATTTCAAGCCCTCTTCAATCCCTGAGCTTCTAGTCCTTTGCTGTAGACTACGGCCTCTAAGCACATATGGCTATTTAAACTCACATTAATTTAAATTCAATAGCACTAACAATTCAATTCCTCCCTAACACATTCAAAATACTCAATGGCCACTTGCGAACAGTGGAACAGTGGATGTTTTCATTGCGGTACTAGGGCTATGGAACAATGCTGCTCTAGTCCGACCATGAACCCCTTCCCTTAGGCCCCTGCAGCCTCCCTAGCCTATATCCAATCACCCTGTTCCCTAACCCTCAGTTAACCTACTATCTTCCCCTTTTCATTTCATTTATCTTTTCCACTGCTTGCCCCCTGCACACCTTCTCCCTTTTAGTTCACACAAGAGCACCTTCCCCCGGGCCTTGGATAAGGGGGCCTTCAGTATTTTTCATTCTCTAGGAACACATTGAAAACCTGCATTTACATTTAAATGAAGGTCCTACTTCAACCAGACAGAAATAAATCCATAGATTTCAGGCCGGGGAGTTATCTTCGTTCTCGTAATATAACCTGTCTGGACTCCATTGGAAAATATTACACACCCGCGGCTGCCGGTGCCTTCGGGAACAGAGCGCCAATTTGGCTCTCTCGGCGAGGACTCGCGCTGCAAACCCTCGCTGAGGGCTGGCTCCCGTTCTCTCTCTGTCCGTGCTCTCTCCGACACAACCCACAGCAGCTTCAAGCCGAGCAATCGTTCTTGCTGCTGTAATTGGACACTGAGCGGCAAACTCAGACCGTGAGCTCATGGAAGGTCGCTTTGCCAAAGGCAGGCCATCTTTCTGTCTTCCAGGAACCTGCCATGGCCAGGGGTTCCCACTCTAAGAGGAATCGTCTTGACGGCTTCCTGCCTTCGAGGGACCTAGTTCATCTTGAAGCAAACACCACACATCTCCCAGTTCAGACAGCGCATTTGTTACTCTTGGAAACCTGGAGAAATTCAGGCTCCGGGAAACAAGAGGAAGAAATAAGAGAACCTGTGCTTACGTGGGGCAAGTCTGGAAGCAGAGCCTGAAAGAGCGGTTTTAATGCACGTGGTCCACGTGGGAGGGGACCCCAGGAAGGCATTTGTGGATGGATGCTCCCGAGGGCATCAGCTACCTACCTTCTGGCCTCTCCCAGGAGCGAGGCAAGAACAATCCTGTGGAGAGAGAAAGACCTCAGAATAGTAGTGGGTGCTGTGACCACGTGGGAACAGTAACACCAAGGGCGTGTGAGTCAGGCCCCGATGGCTCCGACCCCAGGCCTTCGGCGACCCTACCCTGAAGGGCTAGGCCCCACCGTGGGCCCTCCGTGTCTCCGGGAAGCAGGACGGAGGAGCCACCAGGGCCACCAGGAAGGGCCCGGCTGCTGGCGCCTCCTGGCCTGTGTCCCCCTGGGTTCCCTCAGGGACTGTCTGACTCAGCCAGCTCCCGGGAAAGCCCTGCCTCGGAGAGAAGCAAGGAATGTGAAGCAGGGCCAAGAGGCTGCTCGCTGCCCTGAGCACAGGGGGACTCTTTCTGTCCCACAGAGACGGGACCTTCGATCCCACAGTGAGGCCCAGGCTGGTGTGGGTGAGACCCCGACTGTGTCCCCACCTGTGCCGCAGCCAGGCCGGTGTCCCAGCCTCGAAGCCACAGCCATCCACCCGGCTGAGAGGGCAACATGTCCCACGCTGAGGTGCAGGGGGTGGGGGGGTGGCAGGCTCAGGGGCTGGGACCCTATTGCTTCCAACAGAAACACTTGCTGGGTCCTCTTTTTTGTTGTTGTTCATCCTCACCCGAGGATATTTTTCCATTGATTTTTAGAGAGAGTGGAAGGGAGGGGGAGAGACACACAGAGAGAAACATCGATGTGAGAGAGACATATCGATTGGTTTCCTCCTGTGCAGACCCCGACCGATACTGGGGATTGAGCCTGCAACCGAGGTACATGCCCTTGACCAGAATCGAACCTGGGACCCTTCAGTCCATAGACCAACGCTCTAGCCACTGAGCCAAACCGACTAGGGCTGGACCCTCTTAATCTGGAGCATCTCGAAGGCCGGGCAGCATAACAAGGGGGCTGTTTGTGGGGGAGGGTGCCTGGTTCTGGGTAACAAGGGCTTGGAGTGGGTGGTCCCCTGTGGAAGGAAGAGACTCGGCGCTCTTGGTCTACCTGCCAACAGGGAGGGAGCTGTGGGGTTCCCGGCTTGGCCACACTCTGTGGCCTTGAGAAAACTGCTCACCGTTTCTGGGCCCCTGAGATCTCTCTCCTCTTGGCACAGCTCAATGAATGTTCTTGAAGGAAAGGGAATGGCAGTGGGCCACACGACTGCCAGTGTCCAAAGGCCCAGGAGAGGCAGGGCAGCTGGCGTAAAGGGCAGGTGGCAGGGAGGCGTGGTGACTCCCCAGCCAGCAGAGGTCAACCCTGACTACCCGGCTCAGAGAGGGAGGAAGGAGCCGGGCGGTGGAACAGGACCACAGGGAGGCTGCCCGGCCCAGCACTGATAAGGGAGCTAAGTCCCTTCCCTCTCCCAGCAACCACTTGGCACCAGGGCTTGTGCCGCTGGGTCAGCTCCCTTCTGGGAGCCAAGAACGGAATGAGAGGAGGAGACATCTGCCCAGGAAAGAATGACCCATTTCTCTTTCCCTCCGGAGGCAGCCAAGCTCAGTGCGTAAGAGCTTGGGTGCTGGGGTGAGGCTGGAGCGGGTTCAAGTTCAGGCTCGGAGACACCTTATTCCACCTCTTTGGCCCTCATTGTGGTTTGTAAAATAGGGAGATCAAAGGTAACAACCTCCGAGGGTTAAGGGCAATGGTGCAGGCATCCTGTGCGTCACGGTCTGGCAAATGGTAACTGCTCAATAAATGCTGGTTATTGTCATCCTGCCCTCAGAGGCAGTGGTGCCCAGCACTTGAAAGAGGCTCCTGAGCGAATCCAGGATACCTCCCGGAGGGGCAGGCCCCGGTGGCCTGCAGCCCGGCTAAGGGGAAAGGCGAGGGGCTCGTGAATGAAATGACTCAGCCTCCTCCAGCCATCTGGCCTCCACTCTGTCTCAACCTGACTGACCACGCAGGCTCCACGATGCCCTCCTGGACTGGAGAGGGTCTTGGGCTGCAGACAGAAGAGGAAGGAAAGGGATTCTCAGTCCTTCGAGGGCCCATCCTTGAGGAAGCATGAAGCTGCCACCACATCCGGGCTCCAGCCTCGGAGGGCTGGGTGTGAATTCCAGCTCAGCAATTTCTACCCTGTGTGACCCTGAGAAATGGAGACGGTCGCTCCTAACTGCGGAATTCCTGTGAGGGTTAAACGGGATCATAGCCGTGTAGCTCCTGGGAAATGTTTCCTAGACGTTGGTTTGCTTTGTTTGAAGGATAGCACCCCGAAATCTCTGTCCTGTCTTTTATAATATTTGCTCTCAGCTCTGGACAGAATCACTCCCCAGCCTTGTAAAGCAAAGATCCTGTTAGCCTCCGTGTGGAGCCTTCCTCAGCCCCAAATTCATTCATTCATATTCTCTCTCTCTCTCTCTCTCAAGAGAAAATTTATTTCTCATAACCAAGCCCCTCCAGCAGAAATGAAGGTTTCAGTGGCTTTGATGAGAACTTCGGATTCAATCCGTGAACCCCCGTCCCCTCCTCCCACCCAGTACCAAGCTCTCTAATTGCATCCGGAGGCTTCTGCCCAGCTCTCGGAGTGCGACAGCGTGAGTCACTCTCCAGGAGGCTGCGGCTCTGCAGATCTCCCGTGTGCTGTCCCAGCCAGGTCCCCGTGGGAAACGTCTTGGCCCACTGCCAGGGATGCAGGTTACGCCTCCTGGAGTGAAGATGGGTTTCAAACCCCAGGGACTTCAGTGATGCGAACTCCTTGGTTTACGGCTCATATGCACGGCACGAACATCCACATCTAATCCCTATTTCAAGGGGAATAACCAGCCACAGTCACTCAAATCAATTCGCAGACAGCCCTGCCTGGCTCGGCCCACACACATCCATCCATCACTCACTCAACAAACACTCAGTAGAGCAGCTGCTGTTGCCAGGCACCGGGCCAATGAGCCCTGTCAGTTCCGTCCTGTCTCCTCTCCATCCCACGGCTACTGCCCAAGCCCAGAACATCATCGTCTCTGTTGGTCCATGACAGCAGCCTCCGAGCCGATGAATCCACCCTGCATGGCGAACGGCCTATTAGGCCCTGCACCCTCTCCTGGTGCCTCACGTTTCAGCCTCTTTCCAAGGCCTCCGATCATGTACCTGGTGCCTCAGTAAAACTAAACTCTTGTAGTCCCCTATTTTCTCTGCCCAGAATTCCTACCCAGCTGGCCTCCCTCCCCTTCCCCCATCTACCTGGGAATGAGGATTTTCTGAAAGGTTTACCTCAAAACTCACCGCTTTGGGGAACCTCCCTGATAACCTGGGTGGAAGGAGTCATCCCTTCGAGACCGTGAGACCGACCTTTGTCAGATTATAGTGTAAACAAATCCCACACTGTCGTCCCCACCTGCCTCTGAGCAGCTCCAGGCCAGAAACCCCCTTGTCTTCCTTGTGGACACAGCCCCTGGCACCAAGGAAAGGCTCCGCTGTAGGCGGGATGTTTGTGTCCTTCCCAAAACTCATCGTTGATTCCTGGTCCCTGGTGTGATGGTATTAGGAGGTGATGAGGTCATGAGATGACGTAATTCCCTCATGAACGGCATTCATGTCCTTACAGAGGAAGCAAAAGGTCATGGTGGGGCTGTGAGAGTCTGGTTTTTGTTTCAGATCTGGTATTGAATCTAAGGGGACGATGAGATGCAATAGTACTGCAGTTCTGTGCAACCAGGACGCAACCGTCCAACCATCACACCAGGGTGGGAAGAGCAGGGACTGCTCTCCTCTGGGCTCCCACTTCTACCTGGCCCGGTGCCCTGAAGCAGGTCACTTGGCTGGGCCTGTGTAGCAGAAGGGGCCAGCATTGGACAGTGCTTTCATCCCTGGTGTTTTTCAAGGGTGTGCAAGTGTGTAGTAGAGTTACAGGAAAGTGTCCTTGCCTGTATGTGTTAATATTTGCTGGAGTGTGGGCAGGCAGTACAAAGAATGTGCTTGCCATTGGCTTTTCACCCCCAAGTTAATAGTTAACTTTGTCTTCTTGTTTGACTAGGTTGCTTGTTAGCTTTGGTCAGAAAGAAAAATTCTGAAACGCAGAACTGAACGGTTTTAACATTTGCCTTTCTTCACCTTTGCTTGGTACGGTTTACTTCTGTTAAATTAGGTCAGGATAGCTTTTCAAACACACAGTATACCACTACGTTACCATATAAATCTCAGAACAGCTATTAAGTGTTCAGCATAGAATAATTTCCTTTGTATGCTTGAGGTGTTTTTAAAGGTTAGAGACAGCTATTGCAGCGATGTAGAAAATCGTTCCTTGTAGGTAGCTCAGCAGAGGCCTAAGGCGGCCTGTGTAGTGGGAACATTGTAAACTTCGGGGTCACACAGACCTTGGTTCAAATTCAAGTTCCGTGACCCACTAGCCATGTAACCTTGGGCAAGTCACGGAACCTACCAGTATGAAACTCAGTCTATTCCCTGTAACTAATTGTGACTTTTAAAGGAACATATGTAAAAAAAAAATCTGGCCTATAGAAGCTCAAGAAATGTTACTCACTCCTCCCTCCTTGAGTCAGTGGTTCTGTTGGGTCAAGATCCGCCATTTTGAAAATGCGGTTAGAACTTTATAATTAAATGTTCTTCTCATCCAAGTCTACTAGGAAGCAGAAAAGCCTAATCTGGTGTGTGTGTGTGTGTGTGTGTGTGTGCATTCTGATTAGGCTATTGTGGAGGAAACCCAAACAGCACCAATGTTCCTTCCCCATTCGGGAAAGTGTCTATATCTGAATCTAGACATTTAATGCGCCATCTGCCTCAGAATGGATGTTATGGATTGTGCCCCTGAAACGAAAGGAACACAGGGACACTGGCAGGCCCACTCAATCAGTCACTGTGGAAACTGGAGGGAGTTGTTGTGGAGGTAACAAGCGCCCGCAGCCGGCTCCGGTGCCCGGCCCAGGCCGTGTGGCCCAGAGTCAGGACTGGCTACTGTTCAGCGCTGTGGGCACATGTCCTGTTGGCCCTGCACCCAGGGGACAGAGGCCCGTGATTGTGCACAGGACTCAGCCTGCCAGGGGAGGTTGTTTAGGAGGGAGTGGACTGCGGAGGGGAATATGTCATGGGGGTGAGGAGGATGGGGAGGACTGCTGTGTGCAGAATCCCAGGTGATCACGGCCTCCCCAGTTCCAACAGCAAACATGTAACTGGCCTTAGTGGGCTCTGCTCAGGGGCCAGCCCCGTGCCCCCAGCTGGAGGAATGAGGAGAAACAAGAAATAGCTCCTGCCTTTGAGGTCCCCAGTTAGTGCAGGGGGCAGCCTGGTACCCCTTCAAAGCTACAAGCCGAGCAGAGGCCTCTCTGCCCGTGGAAGGCCTGCAGAGGTAAGAGCAGGGCCTCTGGAGCCCAACAGCCTGGGTTCAAATCCTGCCCGGGCCACTGCCTATTTATGTGACCTTGGGCAAGTTACCTGAGCTCACTGAGCCTTACAGGCCTCAGCCGCACAGCGGGATGGTGAACACTGTGTAGCTTTGTTAATGTCTATCACCTCCTACTAGACTCCACGATGGCAAGAACCCGTTGGGTTTGTTCACCACGTGGCTTATGATTGGGTTGGACTCAAGGCCTGGTTCAGCACCAAATATATTTGTTGAATGAATGAATTATGAATGAAGGCCTTGTTTCCAGACTTAGGAAATTAAATTAATGAAGGCCAGGAGACAGGGTAGTGTAGTATTTATTTAGCATTTATTATATGCCATCACTTGGCTTAAACCTTTCGATGTATTATCTAATTTTATTATCAAACCAACTTTTCCAGATAAGTGCTGTTTTCCCCAATTACAGTTTTCAGTAGCATCTGAGGCTCACAGTTTTTAAGCATCTGCCACAGTTCAAACAGCAGAAGGTGGTAAGGGCAGAGTTCGTACTCACAGGGCCTGCTCCCCAAGTTCAAGGGTCACCGGGGTTTTAGAGAGAGCGTCCTGAAAAGGAATCTGACCAGCAGGAAGCTCAGATCCAGCCAGAGTTCTCCGCCAGCTCCCGGCCCTCTCATCTCTATTTTCTTTCTTTCTGTGTAGGCTGGTGCTCTGGGGTAAGTCTTCTCTTTTTTTTCTTCTCTTTATTCAAATATGTTTTGGTAAAATTTAAGCATTTCTATATTCCCACCCACTCTGCCCACAAAATCTTTCCCATCCATATGGGTCATGGTGCCACATATAAGTTCTAATAGGACCTCTCGCTATGAAGTGTGTCCATTCAGAACAGCAAGCGACGACAGGCACAGGCTTAGCCACTGGGGCCTGAGGGCCGCGAGGCCAAGCAAATCTGACTCTGCGTCAGGGTTTCTTTCCCCCAAGGTCAGCACGAAAAAGGGGCGCTGGGCTGAAGGGCAGAAAACTATTACCAAACCCGAGAAGGGAGAAGGAAGGGCAGGAGGCAGAGAAGCGATGCAAAAGGCCGTGAGGAAAGAGGATTTCCCATCTGCCCTGAGATCCCACTTCGGAAAGCTGGCAGGTGACCTCCCAGGCTCCTCCTCGCCTCCTGGTCCAAATTCCCCAACTTCCTCTCCTGTAATCCGCCTGATGAGGAGTTGGAAAGGCTGAAATAGCAGCAGCCACAGGTGTGCCTAGACCACAACCGGGCAAAGAGCCTACATCGTCCCGGAGAGCTTTTAAAATGGTTTAATACCAGGAAATGTAGTTTACTCAATGACTGGGTTAGACGGAGTCCAGAAAAGACAAAGAGGGCACCTCCATGGAGTAATGGAGGAGAGTGTAAGGAAGGATGAGTTCTGAGGGTGTGCACAGGTGAGGAAGCCAACAGGGCCCAGGGGAGGGTCAGGGCTAGTCACTCCTGTCCTGAGGTGGCAAAGGGAGGGTGTGACATGTGCTCAGGGGCTGTGGCCTTTGGAAGAGTAATGCAGCATCCCCCTCCCCCCACCAAACCCCCCTCACCTGCCTGTCTCCTGCCAGTGCCTCCCACCGCCACACCAAACAGGAAACCGGGTGGTGGGGGAGATCCCTGCTACATTCCACTAGGTGGGCCTGCTGGGAGGGGCGAATGGAGACCATCCAGCCCCCGTTGCTGATCAACGCCACCACCATGAGAGAAGTTCCCATTGGCTGAGCTCTCACCGTGTGGCAGGCTCTGTGCCTGCTCCAGGAGGTGCCCTCCATCACTTCCTCTTGCGATGAAATGGCCCAGTCATGTGAGCTGCTCCCAGATAAGGATCAGATCTAAACACAACACTTGGAGCTCCAGAAACAAACACAGTGTCCTGTTCCTGAGAAGCAGGAATAAATATTCTTGTCAAGCTATTTGAAAAGAAAAGGAGCCTCTGAACAGAGCAGGGGGTGGGGGTGGGGAATGTCACTCCCTTCCTGTCGCTGGCACAACCCTGGGCCTGGGGTCCCGGGTTCAGGTCTCAGGTTCTGCCACCAATAAGTTATACATCTTGAAGTCCATTGGCTCCCTGGCTGCAAGTCTGTGAAGCCCCATCCACTTGCCCACTCAGGCCCTAGCGGTTCAGTTCCATTGACACATAGTGAGTGGAAATGAGTTACTCTTCACTTCCCAGTTTGGAGTTTCTAAAAAAATGATCACACTGTCACATAACAAAATTAGTCAAAGCCCAAGTGAGCTGTTAAATGAACACCCCATGAACTTAACTCTCCTTCCTTCATTCATAAGATATTCTTGGGGAGGGCCATTCAAGGGGGGCTTGCCTGGAACTTTCTAGATTGCTTCCTGGAGTCACTCCACTAATTCACATACTCTGATGTTTTTAACACGTTGCCCTGTTCACTGACCCTGTTGGCAGACTTAGTAATTTGTGGTGGAAGTGAAGGTGGCTTTCCGTGTCCAGAATTCCACCCCTACACGGTATGAGAGTGTGGCTTGCCAGTTAGCATGGGGTGGTCCCTGGCACCCCATCTTAGAAGCAGTGAACGGCTGGAACTCAGACTCAGAAACGGAACTCACCTGCTCCCAGAGGCGACCAGCACTGGGATTTCCACAAGTTGTGCTAAGTGACCAGAACCACGGCCCTTGACCCAAAGGCTTTATGGGGAATGAATGTGGGAGGCCTGGGGCCCACGGCTCACGAGCTAACTGGGAGTTAGGGGGTTAGAGCTCTGCTCTGAGCTGCCGTTTAGCTAGCATGTGGACCGGAGACAGTCACCCTTGGTTCAAAAATCTGTGTTTCCCATTGTTCTTCTGTGAGAGTCTCGCATCCTTCCTTAGTGCTCTGAGCTGCCGTTTAGCTAGCATGTGGACCGGAGATAGTCACACTTGGTTCAAAAATCTGTGTTTCCCATTGTTCTGTGAGAGTCTCGCATCCTTCCTTGGCCCCACCTTCCACTGCCCTGCTCTCCGCTGGGCCTCTGACCACGGGTCTGCAGAGCCCTCCCCTGCTCCGCTCTGTGCCACAGGGGCTGACCTGTGTGCTAGGCTTCCTGGTCTGCTGGCTTCTGCTGAGATCAGGCTAATGAAGACACACGCAGGAGACTGGAGCGCAGGAAGAGGGGAGAAGCTGGCATTTCTTCTCTCCTTTTGCTGGTTTCGGTCTTGTCTCTGGCGGTGGCTGCATCTTCTGCGTGGACCCAGCTCCCATCTGGGCTCTGGTAGCATCTCCCCTCTTCCCCCCTGTGCCTCCAGACCCAGGGTGGTAGCAGCTTCCCACCACAGCTGGTCTCTGGGTGGCCTCGCTGTGTTCCGGGTGCCCTTTAGGCTTTTCTGCCACCTCCTGTGCCCTGCGCCGAATTCCTGGCGTGGGTGCTGTCTTCCTGCCTGGACCCTTCTGGAACAACAGCCTTTTTGTGGCTTCCATGGGCCATGCTACTTGTTTTTTCCACTGTCCCTTGCAAAGATCCCAAATGCCCCTACCCTTTTCACCAAGACATCGCTCCCTTCCTCGGGCCCGGCCAGCCCAGAGCAGCCTCAGCTTCAGGTTCCTGGAAAGGCCATTTCTTTACAAAGCAAGCAAGGCCCTGGAGCCGGAGCCCAAGGTTGCACGGAACGAATTCCCTTCTACTTTCCTGAATGCTGAAAAGCCCCGAGGTACCGGCGCTTGCATGAAAGGTCACTGCTCATTTTAATCAAACTACCTTGTCTGCACGGCTGCGCTGTGGCCTCCGATTTCCTGTGTGGCAGATTCTCTCTCCTGGATACCAGTGGTAGTTGCTGCAAGTGTCTAACCGAGCTTGAAATTACCCCGGCGAGGTGTTTACTCTTCCTGGGAGTGGCACCGGGCTCCGTGCGGTGTTTATCTAGCACTGTCGCTGTTTTTATTAAGTCAGCCCTCGCGCTTCCAACGTGTGCTGTGGGCTCTGTAAATATTTTATTAGCCTTAGTAATTAGTCGTTACCTCTCACAGCCATGCTGGGAAGTGGGTCAGTGTGACAGTCCCCACTTGACCACAAAGGTGGAAGAGAGCCACCCAGGGATGGGCAAGAGCCTTGAACCGTGAGGGCAGAGGGTCAGGCTCCTCTTCCCAATGAGATTGAACCCACAACCTGGGTATGTGCCCTGACCAGAGCATGGGATGATGCTCAACCAGTTGAACTACACTGGCCGGGGCATTTTTCACTGGTTATGTCCTTGCTCTTTCAGCTTCTGAGTTTACTGAGACCATCCATAATTATAAATTCTAAACATCAGTTTCCCCCTTCAAGTATTTCAAAAATTCTGCATCTATACAGTGCATTTCCTTGTTATATTCTCATCTTCCATTTATATTTTAAAAAATAGATCATTTAATTCTCTTTGCCTTTGTTTAACAGCTTTTAATCAGTTCTGTCTTAAACTGGGTTTGACCCAGGGAGGGGTGAGTGACAGGAGAGTGAAGAAGGGGAAGGGGAGAGCCAGGCCAAAAATGCTCTCTCGCTTGGTCATGACTGCAGGTGACTGGCTGCTCTATGCTAGGGGACTGCCTGGAAAGCTGCACGAGTGTCTCATTATTGTCCATCCAGGAGAAGAAAGAGGGAAGAATGTACCCACCAGCTCAGGACTCTCTCCATCCCCAGTTGATCAAAGATTTGACTCATGGGTGTTAACTCCCTTGCATTTCCAGGTGCACATACATGAGGAGTGAGCAGGTTCCCACGGTGGCTCCTGCCTGGGCTTTCACAGACAAGCCCGAGGGTATGAAGTAAGAACATGGGGCATAGGCCTGAAGCCAGGCTGCACCTGCAGGAAGCTGGCCAGATCTTGGACAGACCTGTCACCACAGCTGAGCTTGAATAACAGACAGGGGAGGCCGAGACGATCTGAAGCAGCACATAGAGGGTTTCAGTGTAAGTCTAGTACCTATGAATCATTACATAGTCACATGACACAAATATATTAAGAATAAAGAATTACTTCTCCTCACACCATCCCTTCGTAGCCTTCAAGACTGCATTCCAGAAGCCATTTATTTTTGCCTATTTGAACTATTTTCTCTTGATATTAACCTGCAGATTTCTAAATAGTTTTATATGACTAGATTTTTATTCACCAGATACATTGCTAATACCATGAGGTATCCCCCATGGTGACTTGAATGATTTAGTAATCAGTAAGTATTTTCTGAAACGAACGAGTAAAAGACAATAGAAAGTAAAAGAATTTGATATTATGTAGATTAAAAATAAAGATGATGGATAAGACCAGATTTTTACAGGCCTCATGGTTTTTGGAAACTAGACACAATCATTGTCGGTAAAAATCATCTTTCTAACTGGAATCATCAGCTGCACTCACTCTATAAAGAGTGATGGTCAGTGTTGAACATGAATGTGCTGACAGGTTGCTCCTAGACACCGGCATGGATTTGAAGTCTTTGACACGCACATCGTCGTTCAAGAGCAACCGAATAAACCAAGAAAAAGGCAAGCATTTGAGTGATAAACGAAGCCAACAAAAACATTGGTGTTTCTCACGTTATGAGACCTCGATCAGAAATCACATATGCTCAGGAAACGGGTGCAGGCCCCATACCACAGCTAGACTGCTGTTCCACCCGGAGGAGATGGAGACGCCTCCAGAACCCCTGGAGAGAAAAGTGGAGACAAGTGACATTAATGCGATGTGGGAGGTGTGGTCCCCCCGTGAAACCCTGCAGATGCGAACAGTGGCTTAGGAGTACCCTAATTAAGTTAATAACAATGTACCTACCTATATAGTTTAAGTTTAAAAAATTTGGCTCTCAAAAGAAATTTCAATCGTTGTACTGTTGATATTTGGCTCTGTTGACTAATGAGTTTGCCGACCACTGAGATAGATGAAACAAGTATACAAGACGAGTGTGGATGGGAGAGTTGGAAGGGGTCGACCTCAGCGAACGTACCTCAATCAGATTGAGGACGTTTTTAGCAAAGGCCAGCTTAGGAGTACCCTAATTAAGTTAATAACAATGTACCTACCTGTATAGTTTAAGTTTAAAAAATTTGGCTCTCAAAAGAAATTTCAATCGTTGTACTGTTGATATTTGGCTCTGTTGACTAATGAGTTTGCCGACCACTGCCCTAGGTAAATGCAGGCAGATATAATGGGCAGTCAAGTTTGAGAGCCACTAGTTCATGAAGTGTCATTATTAAAGATGGCCAGATTATAGCTCTGAGACCAAGATTCAAGAAGCTTCCGGGGCAATGGAAGAATGAGACAGTAAAACAAAATCAAATGCTATCGAATGTAAGATCAAGAATGTGGAGGGCAAACTTGAGAAATAGTGTTGTGAGGTTTTGAAATGTCCTTTGGAGCTGGGGTTGGGGTAAAATCCCAATATTCCTACTTTAAAAGCAAAATTCCCAGGAATTTCTGTTATGCTTTCTTCTCATAATCTGATCCTCTCACAAGACCTCTTCCCCATCCCCAACCTAGCGCTAGGCGCCGACACTTACCCACAATGATACCCAAGGAAAGACACGTTTGTAAAGTGCTTTTAAAACACAGAGTTGAGATGAAAATGATGAGAGAGGCAATATACTGAATGGAGAACTGAAATTTAATGTAGGACTCATTACTTTCCCAGGGGCAGAAGGCAGAGGCAAAAATTAAACTCATAATTGAAAACAACTTTCCTGATTTCTCGTGATTTGAGTACAGAGATTGAAAGAGCTTTCCATGCCGCAGGGTAAATAAATGAAAAACAAATTTTCAAAGATCCATACCAATATGCATCCTGTCAACTTATTTGCATTACCCTGATGATGAAAAAACAAAACAAAACCCCACACAATAAGTACCTATGCACTAGATATAGGCCGTTCGATTCCCACTTTGTCTCAGGTCTCACCTGTGACACCCAACAGCTCATTCACACTAAGCATGCTGCCCCAGACACAACATCTGTTCTTGTACCTGTACGTCTGGAAATTAAGCTGCCTCAGCTTCAGGCCTCCTCCCCACGCCTCTTCTGATCTTCTCCTCTTAGGTCTATTCGAGTTCTTCAAGGCCTGGCTCAGACTGTGTCCTCAGTCACCCCTTTCCTGATCCTCTTATTAGGATGAGTGTCCTGCTCCTGTCACCGTGCCCCACTTTATGATTAGAGTTGCCGTTGCCGCCCTGCAGACTGAGTCTCCCCTAAGGGCCGGAAGTGGTGCCTGCCCGACCCACTCAGCCCCTCGCTCCTGCCTGACCAAGCAATACTTGCTTCATAGTTGGGTTTTCATTTCCCTTTGTTTCCCCTGCAGGCTTCTAGAATAGGCCTTGGTTCTGTTCTCCAGAGCACAGTGGCCATTGGGTCACCTCTCAGTGAACCTGTTCAGGGACGCTGCCTGGGCAGCCAGCGCCAGGGGCTGCCCCATCTGCTGGGTGGCTCCAGCCTCCAACAGAGCCTGTCTCCTGGGACCTGTTGCTCTTGGGGAAGAACTTTCATGTGAGCCAGGTTGCGTCTGATGGCTCTGGGACTGCCTGAGTTCTTACCCTAATAGTTTAAATGGGGCCATCAACCATGGAGGCAGGAATTGCTGTCCCCACTTTACAAATGAGAAACTTGAGACTCAAAGAAGTGGAGTGTCCCGCCCTAGCCGACTTGGCTCAGTGGATAGAGCGTCAGCCTGCGGACTGAGGGGTCCTGGGTTCGAATCCGGCCAAGGACACATGCCTGGGTTGCGGGCTTGGTCCCCAGTAGGGGTGTGCAGGAGGCAGCCGATCAATGATTCTCTCTCATCATCGATGTTTCCATCTCTCTCTCCTTCTCCCTTCCTCTCTGAAATCAAAGAAATATATTTAAAAAAAAAGTGGAGTGTCCCACCCAGAGTCACACAGTCCCTCAGTGACCATACAAGGATTGACACTCAGAACTGGGGTCTCCACGTCCTGTGCTCTTTCTACCATCCCCACTGCTTCCAAGTCTGGTGAGAGGAAGAGGAGGGAGAGGCCCGAGACTCTATCTGGTTTGCCCTGCCTGCACTTCTCTCTGTCGGTTCTGTTTCCCAAAAACACATGGACCGTGATCGGTACCTGCCCGGCGCTTCACTGCTACCCTAGTTTCTTGTGGTTAGCACGTTGGATTAGAGACACTGTTTGACCTTGGACTAGCCCACTCAAGGGAGAAGATTCAAGGCCACTGCCCATGGTTCAACATGGCTCTAGAGAACTTGTTTCCATCCTCAGCTTCAGAAATGAAAATCTTCTAATCTCAGACTTAGCTTCTGACCTCTAGCAAGGAGAGTAAATAAGCAAACCCAGACAACACAAGCCCTGCAAAGGCACGGAAGCCCAGTCTAGCATTTAGCAATTAGGGGTACTGGTCTATAAAGCACTTAAAAATCCATTTAGACCATTCACGTCGGTTCAAGCTCTTTAATCTTGGATAAAGTAAACAAGACTGTTTTTAAGTCGGTTGTTTTTCTATTTTAAAGCAAGGCTATTGGGAGAGAAAAAAGAAGACATTCAAGGCCAGACCTCTGGACCCCGGTAATGTGTAACAGCTGCCGATGCCGGTCAGGCCTCTCGGTGATATTTGCCATCTGCCAACGCCAGCTCACCCTCTCACAGACTGGAAACAACACATCTCCTTGAAGTAGCCTTTTCTTTTCATCTGTGGCTTGGAAATTCCTTAAGGGCAGGGCCCAAACATTCCTCTGCTCCCTCGAAGTGTAGCTCAGCCCATAGGGTCTCGAGTAAATGCTCACTCACAGACTGGCCATTGGAAGCAACGTGTGCCCTCACTGTTCATTGTTTGCAATAAAGAAATCTCACCATAGCCTGGCTGGCATGGCTCAGTGGTTGAGCATTGACCTATGATCCAGGAAGTCAGGCTCAGTGGTTGAGCATTGGCCTATGATCCAGGAGGTCAGGGTTCGATTCCCCATCAGGGGACATGTCTGGGTTGCGGGCTTGATCTCCAGCGCGTTCCCCGTCAGGGCACATGTCTGGGTTGCGGGCTCGATCTCCAGCTTGGGGTGTGCAGGAGGCAGCCAATCCATGATTCTCTCTCATCATTGATGTTTCTTTCTCTCTATCCCTCTCCCTTCCTCTCTGAAATCAATTAAAAAAATATCCTATATAATAAAAGGCTAATATGCAAATTGACCAAACGGCAGAACGACCGATTCTGTGTCGCGCACTGACCACCAGAGGGCAGACGCTCAATGCAGGAGCTGCCCCTGGTGGTCAGTGTGCTTTCACAGGGGGAGCACTGCTCAGCCAGAAGCCAGGCTCATGGCTGGCGAGTGCAGCAGTGGTGGTGGGAGCCTCTCCCACCTCTGCGGCAGTTGGACATCCCCCTAGGGTTCCCAGACTGCGAGAGGGCCCAGGCTGGGCTGAGGGGACCCCCCTCCCCACCAAGTGCACAAATTTCGTGCGCCTGGCCTCTAGTATATATATATTTAAATCCCACCATAGCCTTCCAGCACCCAAGTTTCTAGCCAAACCAGTCCACTCCCAAATTCAAAAAGCGGCACTTGGACATCCCCCTAGGGCTCCCAGACTGCGAGAGGGCCCAGGCTGGGCTGAGGGGACGGCCCCCCCAAGTGCACAAATTTCATGCACTGGGCCTCTAGTATATATATTTAAATCTTACCATAGTCTGCCAGCACCCAACTTTCTAGCCAAACCAGCCCACTCCCAAATTCAAAAATCTTCAAGCTACTCCTTTCTCCTTATTTTGCGCATACAGCTTTACCTGGAGCCCACTTCCATCCTCCTGCCTCATCCCACCCCTCTCAGATCAAGGGACACCTCCAAGGAGCTTTTCCTGATCACGGAACCGCCCTGGTCTATTTTCCTGCTACCAGTCCCTTGGCAGTCGATTCTGGAAGGTACAGGCTACTACATATTTCTCTGTGTTTATTTGTTTAATGTCTGTTTTCCCCACCAAACTCCATGCAGGCAGGGACAGCCAGTGCTTTATTCATTTCTGTGTCCCTGGTGCCTTGCACAAGGCCTGCCAGCCCGGGTGCCGAGGGGAGCTGCATAACTTAGACCTCAGGAGGAGCAGGTAAACAAACCTCCATTCCTTCCCCCTTCCAGTCAAAGGTCTCTAAGTACAGTGTGTCCTTTAATCAGCATGGCTCGGCCAACTCATTCTTCACCCGAGGCCACGATCTTGATGTTTAGCGGGTGGGACGCCACAAAGTGGGGACTGCAGGGGCCTGAAGAGAAACGCTGTGCAGTTCTTGTCTGAACGAGCTCCCCCTACGAGAGATTCCGGGGAACAGGGGGTGGCCAGGGGCCGGACCGAGGTGCTGATTCCCGCTTGGAGAAATTGTTCCGTGGAGTTTTTGTCACACCTTCACTCCTCTGGGTTCCTGTTCCGCTGGAAATGATTGTTCTCCTGCGGGAGGAATTCCCTAGCCGGGAGGGCTCCCAAGAGGCCAGCCGTGGAGCCTGTATGTGCAGACAGGGTGGTGCTCCCGGCAGCAGTGTGCTGACCTTCAGACCCTCCTGGAGGCCAAACACTTCAAAGCTGTTTGCAGACTCAGAACACAAACAAAGCATTTAATCAGGAGCGGCCGACACTTTCTCAGGGCGCCACACTCCATTTCTCAATGGAGGAAAGATGCCGCAAGCATGGAGCTCAGCGCTTGGGCTGTTTGTTCTCAATCTTGATCTCCTATTATGTTTGGATGGTCTTTCAAGATAGTACAGGGAGGTGCTGTGTACCCTTCACCCATTTTCCTCAAGGGTCACACCTTACAGTCCTATAGTACAGTATTAAAACCAGGACACTGACATTGTACCGTGTGTGTGTAGTCCCATGTCACTTTATCACACGTGTAGATTTCCTGTAGCCACCACCACAATCAAAATATAGAACTATCCCATCAGCTCAAAGATCTCCCTGCTGCTACCCCTAGATAGTCACAGTCACCCTTACCTTCCACCATCCCAGTTTCCCAGAAACCACGAATCTATTTTCCATCTCTATCATTTTGTCACTGAGAGAATAATCTATGAATGGAAGCATACAGTATGTTATGGTGAGTGCGGACATGGGCTCTTTTCATTCAGCATGATGCTCCTGAGATTCATCCAGGTTGATACGTGTATTAATATTTTACCCCTTTTTATTGTTGATGGGTTTATTGCGGTGAGTTACCACAGTTAACTATTCACCTGCTGAGGGGCATTTTGGCTTGGTTATTTTGGCTATTAAAAATAAGAAGCTAAGCTATGAGTCATCGTGCGACATAGGTTTCATTTCTCTGGGAGTGCAATTTCTAGTAAATGTATGGTTAGTTTTTAAAGATATGGCCAAACCATTTTTTCAGAGTGACAGTGCCACTGTACATTCCGATGAGCAATGTATGAGTGCTAGTTTCTCCACATCTTTGCTAGCATTTGGCATTGTCACTATTTTAAATTTTAGCTGATTAGTCATGTTGAACATCTTTTCAGGTGCTTATTTGCCACATATATTCTCTTCAATGGAATGTCTGTGTCTTCTTGCCCATTTTCTAATATGATTTTAAAAATTGGTGACATGTGAGAATTCTTCATAAGTTCTAGGTATAAGTCCTTTGTCAGATATGTGATTATAGATATCTTCTCCCAGTCTGTAATTTGCCTTTTCATCCTCATAGTGGAATATTTCAGAGAGTAAAGGTTCTTAATTTGGACAAAGTCTAATTTATGATTTTATCTTCTATGCATCATGATGTTGGAGTCATGTCTAAGAACTCTTCACCATGACCTGGGTCCTAAAGATTTTTTCTATATTATCTTCTAAAAATTGATAGCTTTATGTTTTATTTACATTTAAATCTGTAATTCATTTTGAGTTCATTTTTTGCATAAAGTGTGAAGTTTAAGTCAAAGTTCTCCCCCCCCTGCCCCCGCCCAGAGGTGCCCAATCATTATAGACCTTTTATTGCAAAGACTAATTTTCTACCATTGAATTGCTTTTGCCCCTTTGTCTAAAATTAGTTTCTTATACTTCTGTGGGGCTATTTAAGGTTCTCTGTTTTGTTCTCTTCACCAATACCACACAGTCTTGACTATTGTACCTACATAAGTCTTGAAATTGAATAGTGATTTATTCCACTTTATTCTCTTTTCCCCCCCAAATGTTTTAGCTGTTCTAGTTCCCTTGCCTTTCCATATAAAGTTTAGAATAATTGTGTCCATATCAAGAAAAAAATCTTGCTGGTATTTTGGTGGTTAAGCCCATATTTCAATTTGGGGGAAATTTTCATGTTTAGTATGTTGAACCTTCCAATTAATGAACCTACTGTCTCTTCATTCATTGAATATAACAGTGGTAAGAACAGACATTCTTGTCTTGATTCAGATTTTAGGGGGAAACATTCAGTCTTTCACCAGTAAGTCTGTTAGTTGTGGGTTTTTCAGAGATGTCCTTTATCAGGTTGAAAAAGTGCGCTTCTCTCCTTAGTTTTTGGGTGTTTTTATCATGCAGGGGTGATGAATTTTGTCCAGCTGCTTCTCCTGCATCTATTGAGAGGATCATGTGTGTTTTTGTTCTTTATCAGTCTATTTTCTCTTTGTTGTTCAGATTGGCTGATTTCTATTGTTTACGTTTAAGTTCACTGATTCTTTTCTCTGTTCTCTCCATTCTTCTGTTGAACTCATCCATTGAATTTTAATTTTGGTTATTGTATATTTCATTTCTAAAACTTTCATTTGATTTTTTTCTATCTTCTGTTCATAATTTCTCATTTATGCGTTTATATGTTAATTGTTTTGAAATCTTTGTCAGATAATTCTAACATCTGTCATTTGGGTATTGGTATGTGTATTTGGTATTTGGTGTTGGTATTTGTACTTGGTATTTGGTCAAATATTTGCCTATTGTTTTCTTGCATCATTCAAGTTGAGATCCTGGTAGGATACGGGTTTTCAATGGGAACCTGGACATTTGAGGCATACAAGACTCTGGATATTATTTAAATCTTGAATTTAGAAAGCTTGTGCTCACACTGCCCTCGTGGGGGAAGGGGACATCACCTCATTCCTGCCAGGAGCAGGGAGGGAGCTCCTTTCCACTCCTACACAGGCTTGGGATTCATCTTCCCACAAGGTCTCTGCTGCCATCACCCTGGCCTCGGGGGGAGGGGAAGATGTACTTTATTCCTGCTCCCCACCGCTTCCCACTGGAGGTGGACTCATTCCTACTGAGTGGGGGTGGGGCAGCAGTCCTGACTCTCACCTAGGCTTCTCTGACACCCCAGCGAGGAGGGGAGGGGTGCTGCACTATCACCAGGTGGAGGTGGAAGTCTAGGCTTCCCACCCACAGAGGGAGGGAGGGAGGGTGTGTGTGTGTGTGTGTGTGTGTGTGTGTGTGTGTGTGTGTGTGTGTGTGTGTGTGTGTGTGTGTGTGTGTGTGTGTGTGTGTTGTGTGTGTATGTCGGGAGGGGTGTCTTTATTTCCAGATGAAAGTTCCAGCTTCCTGGCCTCTGTGATGCCACTCTATCAGGGGGTCGAAGTGCCTTGGCACTGCTTGTGGAGGGTTGAAATCTGAACTCCCCCCTTGGCCTTTGGGGAAGGGTTGGGCAGGGCCCCAGTGTTTGTCTAAACAAGTTTTCCATCTTGCAAGACTGCTCCTTTCCTATTCCTTTGGCTAGAGAGAATGGCTTCCCTTGGGCCCTCTTTTTGTCTGCAACCATGGGCACTTCTGGGATGCTGGCTTCCTTTTTATCCCGGCTGGGATCAATGAGGCAGAAAGAAAACCCAGGGACCTCACCGCCCTGCCATATCTGGGGTCCTGAGGTCCTTAGCCAGTGCCTGACTTTCTCCACCTTTCAGAGTCTCTTTCGGTTTCTTTTATGTGAACTGTCCAGGGTTGTGAGCTGTCCTGGGCAGGAGGAATAGCAGAAAGCACATCTCTGTTTTTTCAGAGTGAAAATCCTCCCTCTTAGAGTTTGAAAACTGGCATCGCTCGTCCTCCTAGACCCCCGGGCTGCATGGTGCTGGTGTCTTCATGGAACGTTCACTGCCTCAAAGAGTCAAGATTTTAGTGGAACACTGAACAGGCAGCCTGGGCGTTTCACCTGCATCCCGTCGCTCACGTACAAGGAATTTCAATAAACTGTCCGAGAGGGTCTAAAAAAATCTAGAACCCATTTTCTAATAAACAGGCTGGATTATTTATTGAACGTCGTCATGTTTGTACAGCTAGTGAGCAAAGGTGATGAGTAGGAAAAGAGGTAAAAATCAAATTTCAGTTCCACAAATCTAAAAAACTGGAATATAAAAATTCCCCCAAATTAGTGGGCCCTGGGGTAACGCAAAAGAATAGTGAATTCAGGAAGTTCGCACAAAATTCCCATTTCTTTTCCCCTTTAAAGGTATTAATTGAGTCAGCAGCCTCAAGTTCCCTTGGGAATCCTTGTGACTTTACTACTATATTATCTGAAAAGAAAGCAAATAAAGTGAAACAAGTCTCATCTAGACTCACTCTGCAAAAAAAATTGAACCCCTTCCTGAAGGTTTCTACAGTTGCAGCATCATGGACGCCCCCTCTAACCCCAAAGGCTCGCGGCGTTTTCCTTTGTGATTTGCGACTGTCTCATGTCTGCCTCTGCTGGTGGTTGTGTTCTCGCGGCATTGTTTTGCCCAGAGCTGCCTTTATTCCCCCCAAGACACCACTAAGACAGCGCCGTGTGGGAACGGAATTCACTGAAGGTCTGAGAATCACAAAGGGAAATTATTGCACAAGACAGAAAGGGACTTCACACTGGCCATCCCTGCCTTGGGCATATCTTACCGGCTGGCATCCAGCTCCTGACTTGAGCTCACTGGGGACAAATAAAAACATCTCTTAACAGTAAGTGAGCTAAACAGAGTAATTTCTCTCTTTTTGTCTTGACAACAGCCAGGGAGCTTATTTATAGCCAAAAGGGCCATGGGAACATTTTCTTAAAGAAAAGAATTGCTTTCTTCCTGAGAATAAATTCCACCTTCCCAAACACAAAACTGGTCGAAGTTTGTTTGCAACAGCATTTCCCCCATACTTAGAAATAATCACGTTTTTTAACCCGAAGACAAATTCATTGACCTGACAGGTATTTCTCCCCAATATTCATATGAAGCCTTTCAAAGTTCTAAAAGGAAATCAGATCGCAGTGCATGGGTAACAGAGCCTCGATTCTCTCATCGATAAGCCTGGGCAATATTACACGCCTTACAGGACTATTGTGCTAGAAGCGAACTGCAAAATATGTGAACTGTAGACACCTAACCAGGTCTCCAGCACGTAGAGCATGCGCAACGTGTTAGCTGGCCCTTTAATGAGCGGAGTAAAATTTAAAGAAATTAGGAGTGTTTTTGAAATATTTGGGTGGGAGTTACCACACCTTACCAAATACATGAGTCTTTCTCCATCTGTGATACATTTATTTTCTACAACGAAGAGAATTTCAGTAGGGCATGTAAAGGTCAAAGGTCACTCAGAGGAGGGAGGGCTTTGGGCTGCCTCTTCCCAATAGAAGCTTTCTCTACATTACCTGTCACCACCTTAGCACATCATCTTGAGATTAAAGACATGAAACATGGTCTATTAACTTTTATTGTACATTTTTGAGGTATAAAATTCCATTGTTATTTCCTTAACTTAATGTGCTTGTATGAATGTAAAAATATTTATGAGTTTCTAGGTTCTCATACAACCTCATTGGCCACCAATATTTTTCTCAGCCATATGTCTTCCTAGAAGGTGGGGTTTTTAAATTGTAACCATTATGACCAAGAAAAGAATAATAGCCAGCAGCTCCTCCCTACCCCCAAGTTACACTAGAATTTCTCTCACATGCTAAATCGAGTGACCCCACCAGTACTTCTACTCCGTCCTCTGAGCTGTCCGTATTGCTGAGCCTGACTTGACAGCCATTCCCTGTGGGTCAGAGGGTTTGAGAGCCAGTTTCGGAGCTCTGCACGTCAAACCCTCCAATGCTTTTCCTGTCTTCATTTGTCTCCCCTGGAGGCAGAGCCTGCGACCAGAGCTTGGTTTATGTGGAAGGAGATCCCAGGGAGCAGGGGTGAGGGGCAAATGGGAGAGGAAGACAGGAAGGAGGAAAAGCCATTCTAAATGTGTGTTAGCAAGGTTGCTGCTGTGGGCAGCTGGGGCTCACTTCTGCTGGGACCTCTAACAAGTGTACAGAATGCCTTCTAGAATATTCCATCCACGGGAGGAGAAGCTAGTTTGAGGGCCCAGCGGGCTCCCAGCTGCAGAGCTGGTTCTGGGGCAGAAAACTAGGGAGACTCGCCTCGTGTTTAAGGTGGACATTGTCACATGAGCCTGCACTGAACTTTGCACTAGACCTGCAGCCAAAATCATGGATGGGTGGGGGGATGTGTCAGAGGGTGCCCAAAGCATTGGCTACAACCATCTTGGGGAGGCGAAGGAGGGGCAAAAAATCTGTTGCTAGGAGATAAAGTGATTTGTTTATGCCGCAGTTGCCAAAGGTAAGTCGTCTGACACATGTAGGGAATTCCCAGAACTGACCATTCAAAGCAATACCTTGCTGGAATCTATTGCAAAATGCAGCACGGACTTATGCACTGACTTTTGCCTTTATTATTTTTAAGAAAGAGATACTCCAAGAGCCAGTGACTCAGACCACCAGGTGACTTGGCTGTGGTTTCCTATGAGTCAGGCCTTGGGCAGCCCAGGACAGAGGTGAACAGGAAACAGCCGAGAAAAGCCGGAGAAGCAGAGACTCAACACAGACGTCTAGGAGGCTCCCGGCAGCTCTCTCGGGCAAAGGGCACACAAACCCGTGAGCTGCAGACACGCACGCACGGTGGGTGCAGCTGATACGGCTTCAGCTTGAAAACTGCTGGGGTGGCAGTTGCGGAGAACAGATCGCAAAGACCTGGGATTATGGCCATGTGTAGGGGGCTGTTTTTCTTATTTATTCATTTCCGTGAAGGTGTGAGCTCTTGCACTTTCATAAACTGTGGATTTTCCCTCCCTTCTCTGTTCCCTGCATCCCCTCCCCACCCTCAGACATCTCAACCACCCTACCATTGCCCATTCCACAGAATATGTACCCATCGACATCACTAGGTGAATCCAGACAAAGAAAAAGAGAACTTGACTGCTTCTCCTTGCAAGTGCAAAAGCACAAAGAGGCACCTTTGAATAGAAAAATCTGCCCCCGCCCCCCCCCCCCATGCCCCTCACAGCCCCAGCAGCCGCCCAGGCTGATCTGATCCAGCCCTCGAGGTGTTTATCACCGAACGCGCCTGGGTCAAGCAGAAACGTCAGAGACTCTAATTACACGAATTGCCGGGTGTTGCGCACAGGAAATAACATATTACATTTGTAATTCTATTTGCAGTGTACAAAGCACTTTCTCCATAGTCCCCATAATCTAATAACAATCCTGAAATTATCATCACTACCCACAGATGCAGAAGCTGAGACACAGAGAGGCTGTGACCTGCCCTACTTCACACAGCTATTACCAGGTGGATCCTGGCATTGAACTGGGTCTGCCTGGGTCCAGGCCAAGGGCTGTTTCCAGGCCCCCCACTGCAAATACCCACCAGCTATCACCTACAGCCCCCCTTACCCACCTATGTCTCCTGGGCAGAGGTGTTTATTCCTCAGTCCCAGCACGTCGATGACAATAGCGGGTACTATAAAACAGGTACGCTGTCAGGACCCACAGGGAGAAGACAGGCTCCCTCCCCTGGGCATGCGCCACACCTCTTCCCTCCAGCCCTTCCTTTCCCCTCCCCTCCTGCCTCCTTTTCTCCTTGATTAATTCAGTAAATAAACCCAGGTATAACCACCATGCTCACAACATAATAACTGCATTTATGGAGCTCGTGCAATTTGTTGGGCTCAGTCCTTTACCTGTTCTCTCCTTCAGCCCTTTAGAACCCTCTGAGGCAGCTACCAGTATTTATTCCATTTTACAAAGAAGAAAACCGAGGTTTGGTGAGCTGAGTGGCTTTCTCTAGGTCAGAGGTTACACACGGGCTGAGCCAGGACATCTGATTGGTGCTGTGACCAATGAGCCACACTGCCTCCCAAATGCTCTCTGGTGTTCAGCAGATCTGAAGGTTCAAGCAACGACTCTGAAGCCCCCACGTAGGAACCAAGCGCCATGAGGAGCATTAGTGTTCACTTTCCTGTTTCCTTCGCACAAGCACCTGGGGGTGTAGGGCTTTATAATTCTCATTTTTGCAGAAGGAAGACTGGGGTCCCATGAGTTGGAACACCTGCAGATGGTTCTTTGTGGGAGAGCCGGGGTTCGATGCAGCTCCCTCCCCCCAGGCCAGGCTGCCCTCCCCCCCTCGTCCTGAACATTTGCTGCTGCTCTGGGTGGCCTTGTGCAATCTACTCAGCTGAGCTCCTGGTGCCACTAAGAAAGGGAATCCTGGTATCCACTTCATGGGGATTGCGTGGGGATGAATAAGATCACACAAAGAAAGCCCCCCGCACGTGGGTCCCCGCTGGTAGGCTTGGTATTTCTAACTTCCTGCCCACCGGGTTCTCAGGCCCAGGAGAGGAGGCACTATAATTAGGCTGTTCTGCTGTGGAATTCTTCAGAGCCTCCTGCCTCTCTTTTTTCCTTCTATTGTCTCTCCCTTCCTTTCCCACCCACAATTTCAAGCTGGCTGGTCTGTCTGCAGGAAATGTGCTAAATGAGACAATGTTTGTGTTCGCGCCTCGTTCCATGGGCTTTGCTGGCATGTTCTTCTCTTCTGGCTCTTGGGGAACATCTGAAATGTGGTCAGGTGCACTAGCTGAGTTTCACAGGCAAGAAAGACACACAGTCATTGGAAGAGAAATTCCAATTGCAGAAAATAATATGCAAGTGGTGTATGCAAATGGGCACGGGGTTTGTGTCCACAGCCCCGCTCAGTTATTGGCTGTGAGCCATGCCCCTGCTACAAACCATCTCCAAGTGTCTGTGTGCTCGTCCTGAAGACTTGCAGGGTTCCAATTAGAATAATGAGACACAGTGTTTTGACATCTGGACAATATCCAGCACATTGCAGATGCTTAATAAATGAGCATCTAACACAGTGGTTGGCATCAAAACCACCTGGTCCACAGGTCCAATTTAGCCCACTACCTGCTTTTATAATTAAAGTTTTATTGAGACACAGCCACCTACATTTGTTTTACATACAGCGGGGCCTTGACTTACGAGTTTAATTAGTGACGGAGCTCGTAACTCAAATTACTCGTATGTCAAATCAAAAAGTGAACGAGTGAGACACGTGATGCTGGGTTGATGTTGTGGCGTTCACTGTGACGTTCGCTGCGCCAACTAGCGGTGGGGTATCTGAAGCTGGCTCGTAACCCGAATTTTAGCTCGCAACTCAAAGCAAAAAATCGGCCGAGAGACGGCTCGTATCTCGAAAAACTCGTTAGTCGGGACACTCGTAAGTCAAGGCCTACTGTATTCTCTACGGCTGCTTTTACTCTACAACAGCAGAGTTGAGTACATGTGACTTACTGTTAATTCCTTCTTTTTTGTCCAGAAGCTACAGGGCTGCTGTAGCCCCCAGAGTACGATAGCTACAGTGGTTATGGGGTCCTCCCAGCAGCTGCTCACCTAGTGTATCACTTGAGATTCAATTCGGCTACATAAACAGAGAGCCACATAACAATGGCTTCAAGCTAATAAAAGCGGATTTGTCTCTCATAGAAAAGTCCGGAGGTGGGCAATCTAGGCTGTTCTTCCCACAGAGGAGTCCAGCACCCAGGTTCTCTCGCCTTGCCACTTCCCTAGGACAAGACCTTCATCTTCACAGTCTAAGATGGTGGCTGAAGTTCCAGCCATCACATCCTCATTCCAGATATCGGGATAAAGAAAGAGATGAAGAAAAGTGGGGGGGGGGCAAAGTGTATGAAATGATCCAATACGTTGAAGAGATGGTGGGCACATGGATGCTTTGTGACATTATAAAATGCTGAGGCAAACCGTAGACTGTCTACCTCTGGATTTCTTGATAGTTAACGAATAAAAGTCCTAGTGGCTCAAACCATTGGAGTCTGGGCTTTTGCTTTTTGTAGCTAAAACAATCCTAAGGGATGCACACCCACTGTTTTTGCACCAGCCTCTGATTTCATCTTCCTTAGTAAAGAGGACCGCCCCCATTTTCATTTGTGCATTTGACCACTTGGATTAGTGCTCCATTCCGCAGCCGCCCTTATAAATGTGCCCATGTGACCAGTGAGATAGCGGTTGATATGTCAGGTGGCAGCTGCTGGAGACCATTCATAAAAAGGATTATTATAGCCCTGGCTAGTATGATTCAGTGGTTGAGCGTTAACCTATGAACCAGGACGTCATGGTTCGAAACCGATCAGGGCATGTGTCCTGATTGCAGACTCCATCCCCAGTAGGGGGTGTACGGAGGCAGCCAATCAATGATTCTCTCATCATCGATGTTTCTGTCCCTCTATCTCCCTTTCTCTCTCTCTCTCTGAAAAGCAATCAACAATTATTCAAAAAGAAAAAAAAGAAAGAAAGAATGGGATTACCAAGATTGGCCTACACGACTTGCTGCCTGAACAAAATCAGGACACTTTTAGCAAGGAAGAGAAAGGAAACTACTTGAGTGGGAATGCAATAGAACTATCTCCTAGTGTCTGGGAGGGGAAAGAAATAGTAATTGTTTCTTCAGCCTCTAGGGACACAACACTTAAGATTCTTCCTGGATAAACGGCAAAGAGTGAATTGAACTGGGATCCTCTCCAGCTTCTTAGAGCCGCTATGTGTTTTGTGTCATTACAAAACCTGGAATCAGAGGCAGAATCTACTCCACAAATCTTTAGTCTTGAGCTCTCCGTTCTGTACTCCGCAAGGTGCTGCCTCCACGGTGCTCACAGCTATTTTCAGGTGGACATCCTGGACAGAAAGAGTAGCTTCCTAAAAATAAGCTTGCAGCGGCCCTCCTGCCGCTCTCAGAAATGATGCGCCTTATCTTGTTGATAGGGTCCGAGCTCGGTGGCAGGGCCATCAGCCCTAAATGGACTGCTGGTGATAATGAGATTAAATTCTCCTCCACTAAAAATAGTCATCCTTCTAGCAGAGCCCAAACGGCACTTGGCAACGTCACCCATCGAGCATGCTATCTGAGCAGTGATGGGCAGACCACATCTAGACGCACCACACAGAGCTGGAGACTAAATGTAACAGGCAACTCGGTTCATCCGGGTTTCATCCAGACCCTTCCCCTAGAGCAGTGGTTCTCAACCTTCCTACTGCCTCGACCCTTTAATACAGTTCCTCATGTTGTGGTGACCCCCAATTTCGTTGTTACAAATTGAACATAATGAAAGCATAGTGATGAATCACAAAAACAATGTGTAATTATATATGTGTTTTCCGATGGTCTTAGGCGACCCCTGTGAAAGGGTCGTTCGACCCCCAAAGGGGTCGCGACCCACAGGTTGAGAACCGCTGCCCTAGAGGAAAGCGATGCTCCTTGGGTAACTACCATGTGGTAGGTGTTTTATGAGTCTAATATTCTTCAAAGCACCACATTCATAAGTTAAGATGGTCTTGTTCCGGTCTGAAGCCCCTTCCCAGGCTGGACATGGCGGAGACTCTGGTTGGCTGGGTTTGGGGCTTGAGGCTGGGGGTCTTGGACTCGGGATTTAGGCATCCAGAATTGGAAAGCACCAAAGGGTATACACAAGACAAATTCCTCCGGGAATGCCGAGGGCCCAAGCCTAAAACCCAACAATACCGCAGAGGAAGCGGGGAGGGGCTGTAACAAATCAGGAAAAGACCCGCTGGGTTTTCATAAACGGAGCTCAAGGTCACACACGGTAGAGCAGCAGCCTGAAGGAGTTGGTTGGGGAAATGATTAGTCCCATTTCACAGGGGGCACCTGAGGTTCAGGGAGGACAAGAACATTACCCTTACATTTCAAAAAAATAGTTGATCCCGATATTCTTTTTTTAAAAAATATATATATTTTATTGATTTTTTACAGAGAGGAAGGGAGAAGAATAGAGAGTTAGAAACATCGATGAGACAGAAACATCAATCAGCTGCCTCCTGCACACCCCCTACTGGGGATGTGCCCACAACCAAGGTACATGCCCTTGACCGGAATCTAACCTGGGACCCTCAGTCCGCAGGCCGGTGCTCTATCCACTGAGCCAAACCAATTAGGGCCCGATATTCTTTAACCTATCTCAAGAACGATACAGGAACTGCTGACCCTCTCCATGAAAAATGGGAGCTTGAACACACTTCTTTCTTTCCCACCGATGGTCACCTCCAGTTCCCAATGTTTTTGCGTATAACCTTGGCTTTTAAATCCAAGTTAATAATATGGTTTAATTATCAATCTTTTTCTTTTCATAACAATGTTTACACTTGCATGAAGTTCCCTTATAACATTAACTATTTACTTATAGTTAATATTATATTTAAATATTTAATCAGTTAAACAATAATTTAACTTTAAACTCTACCATTGCTCACTGCATTATTTTCACATTGCATTTTCCTCCTACTTGAGTTCTGTATTGCAATTGGTTTCTAAGAGCACTGGACTACTCTTTGAGAAAACAGAATTAAGAAAAACTAGGGGAGTTGCATCCTTTCTGACACCTTGCTTGCCTGGGTCATCTTCTTCACCTGCCTGGTCCTGGAACTGTTCAACTGCTACCTGTAACCCTCCTGTATTTTCTTCCGATCTTCAGAGTTGCAGAAAATAAGTGAATTGTCAACATAATTGTTTTATCTACGTGGTTACTTGTAAGATGTTTTTCTTAAAGTTTTATCTATTGTATGCGGTTGGCCTCCTACCCTCTGCTTCTGCTGTCCATTAGCCTGGTGCTAAACTTCAGCCTTCTTGGCCTGAGCCATACCCTTGCTCTGGAGAAGGATCAGATGGTGTGTCACCTGTGGCCCCAGCATATCCAGAGTTTTATAAGCAAAGAAACGTGTAATTATGGGGAAACAAAAGGTGATTTTTTTTAAAGGAGATTTCCTAGGATGGAGCAACCATCTGCTTCCTTTGGTCCCAGCAGACCCAGCTACTGAATGGCCTTTCTTTTTTAATGTTCTTGTTACTTTAATTTCTAAAATGATGTATATAAATATTTTTAATAATAAAAGTGTAATATGCTAATTAGACCAGAGCTGCAGCAGAGGGATGGAGGCACCCGCTGTGGCTGAGAGGGATGGATCCAGGCAGCCGGCCTGTGGATCCAGGCAGCCACTGCGGCTGCAAAGGTCTACTCTTGCACAAATTTTGTGCATTGGGCCTCTAGTAAATATATAAAATATAACATATAAAATACATATTATATATATATATTTTTTTTTTCCTGTTACATAAATGGTGACATATATGTTTCTGAATCTTAGGCATCATTTAAAAATTGATGCTGCCAAATGTAAGCAATGTTTAAACAAATGTAAACAATGGTTTAATTCAGGAACAAGCATACAGATACAGTTTAGAGGTAAAAAGTGACATGTCGAGAAGCATTAAGAATGACCTTCCTTAGAGGCCTGTGTCTTTCTGAAAGTTTTGGTTTATATAACACAGAGGCCATACACACCGTTGAAGTTTATGATTCTAATATTTTCTTGAGACTACTGCTAACAAGAACTTACATTCTTTCTCAAACTGAATAGATGGGTAAATACATATTGATTTATATCAAGATAGATTTATATCAAGAAATTCTTCTCTTGCACTTATTTGGCAGAAATCTATATGGATTTCTCATCACAGTCTCTTGACCAGTCAGGCTAAATGCTAGAATCTATTCCAAACCACCTGGCATGTTATCAGATGAGCAACACCTGGATGAGTTCTAGGGTCAACATATTGCAAAAATTGTCTTTTACAGTAACTCAGTTCTCTTAAAAGTCACTGTTCAGGAGAAGACAAGTAATTTCTACAGCTTATGAATAAACTGAATTGCTAGGACGAGTCTTTACTCGACACCCACCCACACCCATAAAGACACCTGTGAGTCAACATTCTATACCATCGGTTCTCAACCTGTGGGTCGAGACCCCTTTGGAGGTCGAATGACCCTTTCACAGGGGTCGCCTAAGACCATCCTGCATATCAGATATTTACATTATGATTCATAATAGTCGCAACATTACAGATATGAAGTAGCAACGAAAATAATTTTATGGTTGGGTCACCACATGAGGAACTGTATTTAAAGGGCCAGAAGGTTGAGAACCACTGATCTATACTGTCAAGCCAATTAACGGCATTGACTGGCCATCCTGTAGGCTGCATCTCAGGAAAGCTAGCCCAATGTAACACAGGGCCAGCATGACAGGTGGCTCAGTGACATTTGATCCAGCAGCAATTAACGGCATTGACTGGCCATCCTGTAGGCTGCATTCAGGAAAGCTAGCCCAATATAACACAGGGCCAGCACGACAGGTGGCTCAGTGACATTTGATCCAGCACGAACTAGCTGACCTCCATGCTGCCTTACACCCTGATATGCCAGCCCTGAGAACACAATGCACTAGCGGAGACTCAGAAGGGTCTTCAAGGACTTTCTTGACCTTGATTCACCTTCCACACCGGATGGTCTTCATCATGAGTCCAGTTGGCTTGAACTGATCCAGCCACGGGTGTTGGTGGAAGAAGACGATCTGAACCAAGCATCCCCAGATAGGCTGGAAACGCATGTCTCATCTTTGGAGCCAACCCGCCGTGGGTTAGGAAAGCTTAATCTTTGATGTTGCAAATAGCAGCTGCTTTGACCGGTTAACTTGAGAAGATGAATTGACCCAGGATGTTCTCAAAAATTCACAACATAAGCAGCGATTTCTCAAAACTCTTTTTTGCTAGTAGAGGCACAAATTATTAATATCCAACTTAAGCCGCAAGTGGCGCACAGGCTACAGATTCCATTAGTGAAATTTAAATCTCTGAGCGGTGACTGATGGTGCTTGGGAACGCTGCACCTTCAGCGATCCCACACGTTCAGCTGTCTTAGTCTTATTTAAAGCAGGGATGGCAAGAAGCTCCAATACGGCACGTGTTTCTGTCCCCCTGACTGGCAGAGTGAGCAAAGTGGGGATTCTAACAACAGCAATAATGTCCATTTGGTGGCACAAGGCCACACTTCAAGCACATTTTGCCCACCCCCTCAAGGACCCCACACGTGCTCATGAACAGTTGTCCTTTACTCCTCTCTGGTCCCTTCATTAATGCGCACTGATCAGGAAGTCAGGGAAGGGTGGTGTCACCCCTGTTTGTCTTCCAGGAGGACCCAACAGTCTTGGTTCAATTTGCCTCTAATCGCGCCCCAAGACAAGGATTCAAGCAAAGTTGCCTCTTGGGGAACATGATCCCAGAAGTGGAGAATCACTCAGGGAAGAGAAGGAAGTAAATTATCAAATGTGTGAGGAAGCCAATCACTATCTTTGAACTGAAGGTTCATCCCAATGAGGAATTCTGGAAGCCAATGTAGAAAGGGCACCTAGGAGTTAACCCTCTGAGGGAAGAGGTTGTTTACATACCAATTCCCAGAAGTCCTTATTTGAGGGCTGCTGGGGATAGAGGTTTTAGTCAAGGCCAGAGAAAGCCCTCTAGAAAGGCAACTAGAAGACTAGCTAGTGTGCACTTCCACAAAGACCCAAAAGGATATGAATGGGGCAGCCACAGCACCTGCCTCACCAGTACCCACAGCAAGGATGGTATTTCCTGGTTGTCTCCAAGAAATCTAAACTATACTGTGGACATCTATACTGAGTCTTCAAATTCATGAACATGATAGATCTCATTTATTTAGGTCGTCTTTTATTTCTTTTATCAGTGTTTTATAGTTTTCCACATAACTGTTCTGAACATATTTTGTGCCATTTTTACCCAAGTATTCCATATTTTGGTGCCATTAGAATGGTACTTAAAATCTTTTCAATGTTCAGTCATTCATTGCCCATATATAGACATGTGATTGATTTTTGATATTGACCTTGTATCCTACAATATTGCCACGCTCACGTATTAGTTCTGGTAGCTCTTTTTGTAGATTATTCTGGATATTCTATGTAGACAGTCATGCCATCTGCCATTAGAAACAGTTTATTTTTCCTTTCCAATATAGATGCCTATTACACCAGCTGTGACAACAGCAAAGTGAATAGGAGTGGTGAGAGCAGGCATGTTTACCTTGTTCCAGACTTAGGGAGAAAATATTCCGTCTTTACCAGCAAGTATACATTAGATAAAGGTTTTTGCAAATGTCTTTGAACAGGTTGAGGTTAATTCCTAGTTTGCTGAGAGCTTTTGTCTGTGAATCAATATTGAATTTTGCTAAATGCTTTTGTTGCATCTATGGAGATTATCATATGGTTATTCTTCTTTAGTCTGTTGACATGGCAAATCACAGTGATTGATTTTTAAATGTCGAACCAAACTTGCATTCTTGAGATAAATCCCACTCAGTCATAATGTTTTGCTGGATTTATTTTCATAGTATTTAGCTGAGGATTTTTGTCTCCGTGTTCATGAGGGATATTGGTCTATGTTATTCTTTTCTTATAAAAGCTTTGTCTGCTAACAGGGTATTATTGGCCTTATAAAACACCTTGGGACATATTCTTTCTTCTATGTTCTCTAAGCATTTGTATGTAGTTAATATTATTTCTTTCTTAAATGTTTGGTAGACTTCACCAGTGAAGACATATAGGCCTGAAGTTTTCTTTTTTGGAAGGCCTTTAACTAATTCAATTTCTTTACAAGATATAGTACTATTTAGGTGGTCTCTCTCTCTCTCTCTCTCTCTCTCTCTCGGCATGGGCAGCATATGTCTTTCAAAAAATTTGTCTATTTCATCTAAGTTGTCCAGTTTATGGGCATAGAGTTATTCATAGTATTCCCTTAGTATTTTCTGAATGTCTTCAGGGTCTATCACCTCTTTTATTCCTGATATTTATAATGCATGTCTTCTAGTGGGTTTTTTTGTTCAGTTTGATTAGATGTTTATCAGTTTTATTAACCTTTTCAAAGACTCAAATTTTAGTTTCACTGATTTACTCTTTGTTTTTCTATTCTCTATGTCATTGATTTCAGTTCTTATCTTCGTGATTTCGTTCCTTTTGCTTGCTTTGGATTTGGCTTACTCTACTTTTTCTAGTTCCTTCAAGTGGGAGCTCAGATCCTCACCACCTCTGGAGTCCCCTTCCTGTGCTTGAAGACGTAATGAATCTTCATTTGGTCCCACAGAAGTCAAAGGTTGCTCCCTCAGCCTCAGTGTGCCTAAGCTGCTGGTATGTGATGTAGGCCCACCCATCAGACACATCCATGTGTGTCTTCTGTTCAGGAGTGGGCACTGTGAGGAAGCACGGAGTCCTTCTTTTGACAAGGTGGCTATGGAGGTGTCTAGTTCTACGGGAGTCTCAGGGGCGGAGCTGCTGCAGTGCCATGCCAAACGTCACTGGTGTACGTTGCCAGTGGTCGGCAAACTCATGAGTCAACAGAGCCAAATATCAACAGAACAACGATTGAAATTTCTTTTGAGAGCCAAATTTTTTGAACTTAAACTATATAGGTAGCTACATTGTTATTAACTTAATTAGGGTACTCCTAAGGCTTAGGAAGAGCCTCACTGAAGGGGCCAAAGAGCCCCATGTGGCTCGAGAGCCGCAGTTTGCCGACCACGGGTCTAGACGAAGGGTGGGCAGCAGGGGTATCTTAGCCAGAATAGCCCCTATGTGTGGCTGGTTGTGGTTCCGGCACTCATCTGCAATAGCCCTCCAGGAGACCCACCAACTCCTTTTCTGCAAACTCTCTGAACTGGTCAGCTCTGCTCCTCGCGCGGGCTGGCGGGCCTCCACTGGGACCCCGGCTGCTCCACTCGACCAGTTCTTCCCTTCCTTGGGATGGGTGGGGGTGAAGTCGGCCCATCATTTTCATTCGTCCAGGCCCCCGTGTGTCAGATGATGCCTCACCTGCATTATGTGGTTATGACCGCAGTCCACGTGTTTCCATGTGCCCATGCACATCTCTTGTCCATTTCCCAGCATACCCTAGGACACACCCGTCCACGTACTCTGCCAATAATCCCTTTTGCTTTAAATATATTGCAAATATTTCTTCCGCCTGCAAGTTCCTTTTTGCACCTTCTAACTTTGTTTATGGTACTTTGTATTGTTGTTGTTCAGAAGCCTTTTATTTATATGAGGTGAAATTTCTCAGTTTTCCACTTATTTGGCTTTTTGGAGTTTGTTTCTTCCTTAGGAAGGCCCTCTCCAAACATTGCTTTTGTTTTTAATTTTTTTAAGTTTATTTTTTATTGTTGACAGTATTACAGATGTCCCCTATTTCTGCCCCCTTCTCCCCTCCACCCAGCCCTCACCCCAACCCTGGCCTTCACTGCACTATTGTCTGTGTCCATGGGCTCTGCATATATACATATGCTAGTAGGTTCTTTGGTTAATTTCTTCCTGTCGTTCCCCACCCCCCTCCCTCTGAGATCTGTCAGTCTGTTCCATGCATCCATGCCTTTGGACCTATTGTGTTGTCAGTTTATTTTGTTCATTAGATTCCATATATAGGTGACATCATAGTACTGGAAGTCCTAGCCACAGCGATCTCCTTAGATTCCATATATAGGTGACATCATAGTACTGGAAGACCGAGCCACAGCGATCTCCTAGGGCAGTGGTCGGCAAACTGTGGCTCGCGCGACACATGCGGCTCTTTGGCCCCTTGAGTGTGGCCACAAAGTGTCAATCGCACTGTACGTGCGTGCCCGCACATGGTATTTTGTGGAAGAGCCACACTCAAGGGGCCGCAGTTTACCGACCACTGTCCTAGGGCAAACATTGCATTTTAAAAAGGTACTGTCCTATATTTTATCCTAATGCCATTATATGTTTATTGTTACATTTAACTGCTTAATCCTCTTCAACTATATTTCTGTGTGTCCTGTGGTATAGAAATGTAAAATCATTTTTTCTAACACCTTTTATTGAATGGCTTCAATCTTTCCTCCACTTTTTAGCAAATCCTGTAACAAAAGGACCCAAATATGAGTGTACATCACTAAGTGAATCCCTAAATGTAGAAGAATACTTGCCAACTATTCTGAAAACACACTCTCTATGTAAATGAAGACATGGTGGCATGCAACGAATACCGCGGAGTCGTTTCTTCATTCATTCCCCGCCCCAGTCCAGAAAGGGCTGTGCTCAGGGCTCAGTGTGCCATTCTTTCGGCGTTAGAAGTGGCCAGTGGAACATACTAGATGAGGTTAGTCTGCATCTCCTTCGTCTCCCTGCAGAGCTCCTGCGCACCCGGCCTTCTCAGAGGCCCGCGCTGGGGGGACTCTAACTGGGCAGGCTGTCACTGCAGACGCTTTCTGCTCGGGTTGGGGTGGATTCAGTGTGCATAGAGCAGTCCTGGAAAAAAGCTAAAAAACATGTCCTTGGCTGTCACTGGGTGAAGCACAGTAGGGGAAGGTGGAGGGTCAGCGATTTCCTTTTCATTTTGCCACATGGAGCTTTAAGGGGAGAAAAAGGCTCAGAGCATGTCACGCTGGTCCAGGGGGCAGGGAAGAGAGAGCGGGGCACCAGGCAAGGCCCCTCCTGGCCCAGCGTGAGGAGCAGCGGGGGGTGGGGGTGGGGGTGGGGGATGCTTTTGCAGCCTGGGGCCAGCTGCACCTGCACCTGCTGGATTTGGGGGCAGCCTTCTCCAGGCGAGGCCTCCAGTGCCTCTGGGGGATTCACCCAGGGAATTCCTGGGAACTTCCACCCACTTCCTCTCCCCCAAACGGCAGCAAGTGGCTTTTCACTCCGGCAGCATTTGTGTCTGCATGTGGGGTTAGGATACATTGTCAGTTTACCCAGGCTTCTTGGAGAATCCGCAACCACCAGCATCTTTTTAGGAATGCAAATGAAACTGTCTCCTCTGTGCTATTGTGTGTGTGCTTGCTTTGTTTATTGTAATTTTTAAATATCTTGTTGAGTATTTGAGGGCAATGATTTCACTATTAATTCAAGGCATATAAGAAAGGGAGAAAGAGTCACGCCGACAAAGGCATGTAATGGATGACCTGTGCCTTGCAGGGCTCGAAGGTGGGGGGATGTCCTCCAACCCACCGAGGGAGGAGGAGTGGGGGTCAGGAAGATGTCCCTGAGGAGGTGATCCAGACAGGCTCTCACTTCCCCTGTCTCTACCAGGGAGGATGTCACCCTCCATTTCCTGCCTCAGCAAAGCCCTTCCTGTTAAGGATCACTGCTTGTCGCAAGCCTGGCAAACAGACCTTGTCTGTGGCCCTCTGCTCCAGCCTCCAGGCGCCCCTGCTCTCCTGAGCCTGCAAGAGCCGTGATCACGAGATGAGGGCACCATCCCTGACCCCCACTTCAGGGACCCCTTTGGCAACAGTGGAGGGGACTGGAGTGATGAGGCAGGCGCTGCCCAGGAGCCCGGCGTGTGCGGCGGTCACGTGGGTGGGAGAGAGCGGCCCGGGAGACTGCCACTCCATGGTCACGCTGGGTAGGGGCCTGCAGTAAAGATCACTCAGAGGGTTGATGGCAAAACAATAGTAACAATGTGCCTGAAACTCTGTTAACTCCCACACCAGATCCGTGCAGTTTGCATTCCCGTTTCACAGATGATGAAACTGAGGGGCAGAGAAGCTCAGGGGCGAGTCCAACCCGAGTCTTCTCTCCAGATTCCTCCCACTCGCCTGCACTTGGGGTTATATTTTAAAGCAGCAGCTCTCGGCCTTCCCTTGCCTCCTCATCGGCTGCCTTCCCAGGCTTGCCCGTCAGTAACTTCCCAGGTTTCACAGGGGGATTCCTCACCAGGTCCTCACCCTCAACCCTCTGCAGGGTCCCCTCAGAGTCCAAGCTGGGGGTGTGCCTGGTTTGAAAGAAGCTCCCCAGGACTTCTAACCCCCCTCCAGGCAGCTTGATTTAATTAATCCAAGAGCTAGAGGTCACACAACTGCCATTTCCCTTCTCAGGGACAATTTTGGATTAACGTTTGT
>NW_005354756.1:1479135-1507303 GCF_000412655.1 Myotis brandtii | reverse complement strand
GCCCTTATTGCTTGGTTCTTCTCAATGTGGTAGTTTATCAGACTACATTTTCCATCTAGAACATTCACAGCCAGGGCCGCTGTGAGGGAGGTACAGAGAGTTGGAGTAGAGCAGACGGGGGCTCTGGGCCACCTGGGACCAGAACATGGAGAATTTAAAGATGGGGGCAGGGGGGTCCGAGCTGGAGCAGGGGCTGTGCCACAGCAACAGGAGGACAGGAAGGCCCCGGCTGCAGAGGGTGACGTGTCCCGGCCTCAGGCCTCATCCCCCTGCAGGATCCTGCAGCCGGATGCCCAGGCCAGGCCGCTGCTGGCTCCCTTGCCTCCGGCCTCAGGGCATTCTCTGGCCACAGGTTCCCGCTGCCGCTGCCGAGTCCACACACAGGTCAGGCCGGAAGGACCAGGGACTCAACTGCCGCAGAAAATCTCTCAGCCAACGAGGGCTGGGAGCTGGTGAACAGCAACTTCGGGTTCCTCAGGCCTTGGTGAGAATTTCTGGGGTTTGTTCCACGGTGGATCCCAGAGGTGCCAGCCGGACCGAGTCTCACGTACCATAGGGGTGACCTGCCCATCCACACCCCCTGAACTGTCTCCTTTTCCTGTCCTGTCTCACTTCCCCCTCCCTCATTCCTGCTTCCTGGGACCATCCCTCCAAACCACCTGCACCAGGTCCTTGTTTCAGGGTCTGCCCCGTGGAGACCCAAATGACAGACGCCCACGGAAATAAACGTTTTCAGCCCAACCTCTTTCTCAGGCTTCCGCACCCCTGGGGTCTATGGGCCCCCTCCCAGCCCCCCACAGGACTCCTCATGTTGCAGTGTGAGCTCGCTTCTCCGCCTGCCTTCCCCAGTGGCATGGGATTCTTTCCCAGGGTGCCCTGCTCCTGGCATCAGGGATTAAGTCAGCGACACGATGTGGATGACATGAAAGCCAGGATCAGGCATTTCGCTCCAGTGTTGGGGGGCAGGTGAGGTGAGGGTTGTCTCTCCTTTCCAGCCCCAGGAAATGCTGTTGCCACTTGTGAATGTGAATGAAGGCAGAGCCCCTGAGAATGGAGATGAGGCTGATGCTGCTGGGGCCCCACCGTTAGCCATGGGGTCTCACCTCCCAGGGGCACTGGACACTCCGTGCTCCTGTGTGGCCAGTCACTGCCCCTCTGCCTACGGGCTTCCTCACAGACCTGGAAGCCTCTGCTCCCAAGTGCCAGCAGCTGGAGGTGCCATGGGATTAATAGTCCCTGGGAGCAGCCTCCACCAGCCTCTCCCCGCACCAGGCCCAGGCCCTGCCTGCTTTCCCAGCGCCCACAGTGGGAGCGGCTGACACTGCACTGTTTTCTGGCATCTTCCCGGCCCTGTCCCCGCCTCCCCACACCGCCAGCCCGTTGTGGGGAGTTGGTACTTCCTGCATCTCCCAAATTAGCTCGGATCCTTGCCTCGGGGTCTGCTTTGGGGAAGCCAAATGAAAAGGTGGCGACTCCAAGGACAGAGATGAAAGAACAGAAGGGGCGCAAAACTAATCTCGTCCTCATTTGAACCCTGGATTACACAGCGCCGGAGGCAACGTGTTGCTTTTTATTTTTGCTTAAACAAATCTGATTTCTTTTGTCAGCTGCAACACTGAGTCTTGAGAGCGGTATCTACAACCCTGCAGCAGCCACTGGGTAACATCTATGCTGCCCGTCCCGACCCCTCAGGGGTCCCAGCCTTAGGCTCCCTCCCCTCGCTCCCTCACCGCCAGGCACAGCGCAGAGGGGTTCCTTGCAGGTTGCTGCCCCGTCCTCTGCTCAAGTTCCCGGCCACCCTGGCGCCCCCTCCCCATCCCCTTCTCAGTTCTCAAGCCTCCTTGGCTCCCTCCCTGCTGCCAGATCAAAGCGTCCTCCATTTGGAATAGGATACCGTTCCTCCTCCACGGCCCTCCCCATGTTTCTCTCGAGTTTGCAAGAGGGAGAAATATTTGCTATTGAAATGACCAGCTGTCCACGCCTCTGGGTTGTGGGGAGGGGCTCTGGGATGCTCCTTCTGTTTCATTCCTTGGTCTGGATACTGGTCACACAGGTGGGTGTGTCCACTTGGGAGGATTGATCAGCAGGATGCTTCCCAGGCACACACCCTCTGCATGCATGCTGTATGTCCACAGAAGAGTTTACTTAGAGATAAAATATCAACTGTAGTCTAAGTCTCAGGGCAAAGAGAAAATCCTCTTTTCTCCTGAGCACTATGATTGGTTGCACAACTTTGGGGTTGGGGGATGGTGAAAGTCTCGCCCTAAAAGAGGGAGGAAAGCAAGGGAGCAGGGGAGGGGAGGCCGGGAGACCAGGATGGGGGCAGCCGGACTCCGCATGCTGCCCCTGCTCCGTGGCTCTCCACTGCCACACGTGACCTGAGCTCACACATGCAGGAGGGGACAGTGGTCAAGTGGCTCAGTTCTCCATGTTCACTGAGGGGTGAATGCTGTTAGCGGCCCGTGACTCCAGAGCTGGCAGTAAACAGCGACAAGAGGGGACTCTCTAGAGCAGCGGTTCTCAACCTGTGGGTCTCGACCCCTTTGGGGGTCGAACGACCCTTTCACAGGGGTCGCCTAAGACCATCGGAAAACACATATATAATTACGTATTGTTTTTGTGATTCATCACTATGCTTTAATTATGTTCAATTTGTAACAATGAAATTGGGGGTCACCACAACATGAGGAACTGTATTAAAGGGTCGCGGCATTAGGAAGGTTGAGAACCACTGCTCTAGAGAGAGCACTCATCACTGGGGGGACGTTGGACTTCATGGGGCCAAGATACTGGGTGTGGAAGCCAGTTTTGTTCCTCCTAGAGGGGCATGGACATGATAGAGTTTCTCAGTACGTCCTTTCTCCTTTACTGGTTGGTCTGTAAGTTTCTTGAGGTTAAAGGAAGCAATTGGACAGATGAGTGGATGGACAGATAGATGGATAGATGGATAGATACAGAGATAGGCAAACAGACATGCTATCCTTCTCACTGCCCTCCTTCCTCAGCTCCAAGCATCAAGTTGCTCAATAAATCTCTGTGCATGAATGAATGGAAAATGGCGAGAGATGAGGAGATCTGGGGCTTCCTGGGTAATCAAGAACACCTGCCCTGTCGAAGCACCTAACCGCGCATAAAGAACACACATCTTGTAGTTAAAGAGCCAGGTTCGGTTTTGCTACGTTAGCAGCTGTGACAACCTCTCAGAACTTCAATTTCTTTACCTACAAAACAGGTGCCTGCGGAAAGAAGTGCTTTTTTACTGGGTGACGTGCTTTTCCGATTTCTGTATTGGAGGACCGTTTCCAGGCCCAGCGTTCTAGGAGGACATCACTTACCTGAAGGTGTAGATGCCTCTCCCAGCTGTTTGTGGCTCTGGTGTAGCTCTTAACCGTCATCAAGAGTGTAGCAATGTACGTGGTCAAGGATTTAATTCACACAGAGGTGCAAGTGGTTCAGGACAGAGTCATTCCTTTAGAAAGAGCAGGTTTTCTCTGGGACACTGAGAATTTCAGGGGGTGGGGAGGGGACACAGGAGAAGGGGCTGGAGACCTCCAGCGGCTTCATTTCAAACTCCGTCAAGAAGGAACTCATACCTCCCTTGCTGTGTTGTCACTGCTGTGCGCGGTTGTCGTTTGTGTTCCTGTCCTGATGAAGTGGGCAGATGAGACATGAACTTCGGAAAGGAATAAACCAGATGTGACATGTCTTCTCAGAAGTAACACCTGCAGGAGGAGCACCTGGGCGCCCCCTGACCATCTCACAGTGAGGTGATACTTGCCAGGTGCAGCATCCCCGCAGAGCCCGACCCAGAAGTGGGCCATTGCAGGGAGCCCATAGCTCAGACCTCCTGACTTGTCTATGGCTGAGAACCTCCTGGCAGTTTCATCACAATACAGGTTCTGGTTCAGCAGGGTCGTGGTGGGGCCTGAGATTTGGCATTTATGACAAGTTCCCCATATGTGCTGGTGTTGCTGGCCCATGGCCTGCACTTTAAGGAGCAAGGCTATAGATCCTTGTTAAATTAACACATAAATAAATGAATAAATGAGAAGGTATTACACGTCCACCATGTACACTATCAGCCCCCGCTCTTTCATCTGCTAAGAGGCACTGACCTCTCCGCCCCTCCCCCAGAGCCTGCTATTCACAGCCAGCTGTCTGACAGGAAGCCAGGATCTGTCTTCAGCCACACGGCCCCATCTCTGCTTTGGAGCAGCAGCTGCCTACCCTTCACTCCCCCTACCCATAGCCGGCACCCTGTACCTCACCAGGTAGCATTTGATGTGAAGATGAAAAGACCAGCACACCTGGGTTTCTGCCTCACTCTTCAAGCTCTACTTCCTAGACATCAATCACTCCAATCCTCTCATTGATCCAAATTAAAAGCTGGGCTACCCAGCTCTTGCTGCAACAGATTCTGGTTCACAGGAGACCCCAAGGCCAGCTCCGCCCAGCCCCAAGGAGAGACGGTGGGGCCAGCCAAGTGATCATTCAGCTTCTGGGAAACAACTCGGTGTCCAGCTGACTGTCAACCTCTTCCTAACACCCCAGGGGCCGCATTGGCAGTGTCTGAGAATGGGCGGTGGAGGGCCCTGTGCATTGTCAGGGTCCTGTCAGGCGGTGGGCCTCAGAGCAGCCTCCTGGCACAATCTCTAGTGATAAATACTCTATGTCTTGAGTAGTATCAGACATGGACTAAGAGCCTGGCCTCCTATTTCATGGCTTCTCGCCGCTCAAGGACCTTCATCGGGATACATTTCTGAGGACAAGAACACCTCCAACATCATCCGGATTTTCATCCTTTGAGTTTCTGCTATGCGGCCCTCTAGCATGGGGAGTGCCCTCTCTCTGAAGGACTTCTGTTACCTCTGAACACAACCGGTGATCCTTGAGGACATTTGGAAGTGACCCAATTCAACCCATATTTACCAGGCACTGAAGAAGTCCCCAGGACCACCCCTGCTGCTAAGGACACCATGGTGAACAAAACCATCTGACTGCAAAAGATCCAACGTCTGGCCACAACCCACCTTTCTCAGGACTCTGGCTACTTTTGATTTTTCTTCGGCACGTTCAGAATTTGTCATCTTCAATGAATGGATGTATAACAGGAATCTCTGTAAACCTTTTGGTAATGGCTAGTGTCTTTTCATTTCACAGCTGATGGAGACTTCATTTTTGCCAACCTCAGGACACAACTGACCTCACTCACCACCCTAATTTTTTATTTGTCCAAGACCTAAAACAATAACAAATGACTCAAGCCATTCCATCTTTGGCCAGCTTTGCTCATAAGAAAGTTTTTTTTTCTGTTACTGAACCAAACCCATTGACCTGGTTCTGCCTCTTGGGGCCACACGGGAAAAGTCTAGTCCTTCTCCTCCATGGCAGCCACTCCCACGTCTGAGGACAATTGCCATGTGTCTTGCCATCCTACCTTTTTCTGGCAAACAACCTACCATGGTGTCCACCTCGCCTTGAAAATCAATGCTAGGATTATTTCAAAGAAACAGAAGGTTTCATGGAAGGGCTCCTAAATATGTCATAAATATGAATTCTGAGAGGAAATTCCTATATTCTCATTCCACCTCTCTACTCTAAAGCAAGTGGAGACTTGGGATGTTGTCATGATAACATTGGGTGATACGGTGTTTGAGCAGCTGGTTTATGGCTCATGGTCCTTTACAGTACAGTTTTGAGTGATGCAGTTCATCCTAAAATATCATGAAAACATCTGATTAGCCTCTGTGACAGGACAAGGTGACCTGGTCGGTTGTTACAGCACAGAATCCTGAATGCAAAAAAAGAGAGCTCACTGCCACAAGCATGCAAGGGGTTCCTATCAAATTCTTCTCTTTCTTCTGTCAAATTTACTTATTTATTTGACCTTGGCCTTGCCCAATTGTAAGAAAAATTTTGCAGGAACTTATATAAATAGACACATAATTTCAAAAAATGTTAATGAGAAGTGGGGACAAAGGGAAAAATCAAAAGCAGCCAGAGGGTGGGTCAGTTTGCACAGTGAGAATCAACAAGCTCTATGCAATTGACAGGCAGGCCCTGTGCAAATTTGCCAAATTTGGGTCTAGATATTTTGAGGTCAGAGGAAAGGGAATCATAGCTATTCAGGAATGTAACAGGACACCCCATGGGGGAAAAAAATCAATCCAAGAAAAAGGAGCCACCGGGTGTAAAACAAAACTACATTATATATATATCCAAGTTAAAGAGACTATAGTATCCTCTAGAGGAGAGAGAGAGAGACAATCAAGACAATCAGGGATGTTCTCATGGAGACTTCAACTATGTCAATAATATTTATTTCTTATGTTGGATTATGGATACGTGAAAATTTGTTAGGCTATTCTTTGTACTTTCCTTTGAGTCTGAAATATTTCACAGTATGTGTTTTATTCTGACTGTTATGAAGGGAAGAATGAAGATAGTAAGATCACTAAGGAAGTTATAAAAGTTGTCAAGGGAGAGATGAAGGCAAATTGAACTAAAATGAAGACAGTGTAGTTATAAAAGAAGCAGACAGATTTGAGATATGAATTTGAGGTAAAGTCAGCAAGACCTGCCAATGAATTGCATGTGGTGTGTGAGAGAAAGCAAAGAACTGAAATTAACCAAGTTTTTGGTATCATAAACAGCATGGAGGTGGTGACGTAGTACTGTGGGAATGACTTAGAGGGGATAGTTGGGGCTAGAGTGAGGGAGGGGGAGGTAAGCAGTAGTTATTTTTGGATATGTGAAGTTTGAAATGTCTAATAGACAAGCAAGTGGAGATGTTGAGTAGATGTTGAATATAGGAGTCTAAAACTCAGAAAGATCTGGTCTGCTGATTAAAATCAGACAGTCAAGAACACATTTTATTTCTATACATGAGACTGGAGGGGACCACCAATAGAATCTGGATAGAAAAGAGGGCCAAAGGAAGAGCTCTGGGCATTTCCACATTTAGAGATCTGGAACAGAAGGAAGTGACAGCCAACTAAGGGGACTGAGGAAGAGTGGACAGGGGAGTAGAAAGAAAACAAGAGTGTGTTATTTCAGAGTCAGATGAAGTAGTGTTTCAAAGAAGAAGGGAATAGTGGATTAGATCGAATTCCTCAGAAAGGTCAGATAAGGACAGAAAATTGACCTTCGGCTTTGGCCACATGTAGGTCACAGGCAACCTTAGTAAAAGCCCTGTCAGTGTGGATTGATTGACATGAAATGTGGCTGAAGTAAAAGTGGGAGGTGAGAAATTTGAAAGACTTGTTTATATCAAAATATTTCTATGAGTTATGTTATGACTGGAAACAGAAATGGGAAAGCTGGAAGGGGAGGCTAGGTCAAGAGGGTTTTGATTGAGGTGGGATATGTTAGGACATATATTTACGTATGTGTGAGATGGCCTAGTTGAAAGGGAGAAAGTGTTAATGCAGGAAAGAAAGGGGGTGATCACGGTAGGTAAATCCTTGAGTTGAGAGGGGCCGGATATGGGGTAAAATCCAGGGCTCAGACAGTACACAAGTCTTCCATTATAACAATGGTGAACAAATGCAGGGGGAATGGTGGACCAAAATGTGGAGAGCGGCTACAGCGTTTGGACAGGTTCAAGCCTAGGACTGATGAGAGGGCACGATCCTCTCCTGGCAAAGCCACGTGCAAGTCCCAGCACAGTTATAGCCAAAGGCGATAGTTGTAAGCTTGACCTTATGGTCCGAACCTGTGGGCCCACGTGGCTGAGTGATATGGGCTGCGGGAGGTGCAGCAAGTAAACAAAGCTTGGTCAGGTGCATGTCATTGAGTAGATTCGAAACCTGTGAGAATGCTGTAAACATCTTGACCACGCCCTTTCTTTGCCTCATGGAAACTGGCTATAAAATAAAGACTCGGCTTACAGGCTGTGGCGCTGTCTCTCCATCAGAGAGGGCAGCCTCTCACCCAGACCCAGCTTTCATTCTCTTGTCTGTCTTTTCTCAATCCTTCACCACCCACCCTCAGGCTCACTGAACTTGGCCGTGCCGGCTCAGCACATCTCATGAAATTGTTTTTCTCCATGAAGTTGGGATAGAGATCTTGCTGAGATGAAGAGGTGAGGGCTATGGGAGGCTTGAGGAAAGAAGAGAATTAAAACAGCTGCTGGTGCGGGGAGAAAGGTAGTTATTGAGGAAAAGTATAGGACTGTCTGGAAGGGTCAAGTGCCCGTATCAAATCTAAAGTCATACATTTGAAGTGATTCAATGTAATTTTCTTCAGGAATACTCCGCGTCTTGGGTAAAAAACAGAGAGAGTTCAGCAGAAAACTGGGTTTCACCGGATTGTTTTTCCAGGAGTAATTATGGAGGGAGAGAGGGGCAAAGGGTGTTTGTAAGGAAGCGGACATACCGTGTTGTCTGTATAAAGTGGTTAAAGAGGGAAACAGGCAGTGAAGGACGGTGATAAGAGACAAAAGCAGAGGTTTGGAAGTTTCGATAAAGTCAGACCTTTTCTGCCATGAGAAAACCAGAGTAATGAGTCAGAAGGAAAGGCGACGATGGTCAGATACTTAGATATTTAAAATGGAGAATTGGGCACGATTCATTTTTATGATGGATGAAAAAAATCCAGACTAAAAAATGTTCATGTGAGTGGGTGGCTGAGGTCAGTGATGAAAGAATGGTGGCAAAGCAACCAATAAAAGTCATAGCTAGCTAAAAAGGCACTGATTACTTAATTAAAAGAATACAAACTAAAGATAGAATGCCCAAATGATTTCAACATGGGAGATTGTTGAAGAGGAGTGGGAGGAAGAGGACAGAGTTTAGGGAAGTAAAAGTGTTCCAAGGTTATGTTCTTATTTGGAGAGAGGATATAAACATATATTAACTTTAAATATGGATTGGAGATATATTTATTTAAAATCTAAAGGAAACTACCAGAAGAAAAAAAAGAGTATATAAATTTTCAAATCATTAAGAAGGAAAAGGTTCAAAGAAAATGCAGTTCACTAAAAAGCAGAATCAGGGGGAAAGAGGACACAAAATGTGGTAAAAACAAAGCTAAATAAACTGGCAGGAATAAGTCTGGATTCGTATAAGCATTTGCAATAAATGCAAATGCTGGAGATGGGGCGGGAGGACTTCTGAAATAGCTGAGGGAGACGCTTAAAAATCCTTTCATCAAAAAAGAAACAATAAAATGAGACAAAATGTTAATTAACTACCATTTAAAGATTCTTGAGACTGACCAGAGGATACAACAAATGGGAAGTATCCATGCGAACAGCAGGCAGGAGTCTGACATTTCAGTCTGAGGTCGCTCCCATTTCCCTAGGGCAGTGATGGCGAACCTTTTGAGCTCGGCGTGTCAGCATTTTGAAAAACCCTAACTTAACTCTGGTGCCGTGTCACATATAGAAATTTTTTGATATTTGCAACCATAGTAAAACAAAGATGTATATTTTTGATATTTATTTTATATATTTAAATGCCATTTAACAAAGAAAAATCAACCAAAAAAATGAGTTCACGTGTCACCTGTGACACGCGTGTCATAGGTTCGCCATCACTGCCCAAGGGCTTAGATTCTGCTCCGATACATAGAGGGTCTGTGGGGGCCGGGGGGGTGACTGTGAGACTGGCAGCTCCCCTGCTGAAAGGGATTCACATTATTTGGAACAGAGGGCAACATCGTCCATGCCCGGGATGCTGTGCACATTGAAAGGAGACAGAAGGGACTACCATGAACATGTTTATGCCAGCAAATCAGACAGCTTAGATGGAAGGGAAAAGTTCCTAGAAAGACAAGTGCAAAAATACATTCGACAGAACCCAGCACCGGGAATGATGAAACTCTCAGCCAACTAGGAAGAGAGGGAGCTTCCTCGGGTCGATGGGGAGCATCTGTGGAAGACCTACAGGTAACACCACACTTAATGGTGAACGACTAAATTCTCCCCTTGTTCTAAATTCAATAAGCAAACCCTGAAGGACCTAGAAAGTTTGAACACCATGATAATCTGACGAGAGAGTGAGAGAGAGCGTTCTTTTCAAACCCACATGAAATTTCCAAAATGTGTGCCATATTAAGCCACTTACACACACACATCTCAAAAAACCTTTTTCCCCTGAAGCGGGAATCATACACTAGTAGACTATGTTCTCAGACCACAATGCCATAAAATCAGAAATTGGATAGTCAAAAAGAATCTAGCTGCTTAGGAATATTCAAGTTGTTTTAAATATCATTTTTGGATAAAAGACAAAATGAAAATCATTATTATTAAAAAAATAAAAATGAGAATGCCATACATCAGAAGCAGTTCCCCCTGGCAAAGATACAACTTTACATACATATATTAGAAAAGGAAAAATCTTGAAAATAATTGAACTATCACACTACTCAGAAAATTACATAAAAGTTCTACAGAAGAGTTCCAAAGAAGGAGGGGAATTTAATAATGATGAAAGCTGAAATTATAAAGCTAAATAATAAAAGAAATAATAAATCTTATACTTGTTCTTTGAAAAGACCAACAGACAGATAAACCTCTGGCAAATCTATAGAAAAAGCATAGAAGACACAAACAATATTAATGACCATACAAAGGGGGACATGAATCCAAGTGAAGAGAAGGTTTTTATAAATAAAAAGAGACTACTGTGTAAAACAGAATGAACAGGAACTAATGAAATTTTGAATGGAATAGGTGATTTTGGGGGGAAGAAAAAAATTGATTAAAGAAGAGGCAAACCTGAATAGAACAATATCAATTGGAAAACACAAAAAGAGGTCATTGCAGAGTTTTTCCCCGGAGCAGGCACCAAGTGGAGATGGTTTTAAAGCAAGTTATACCCACTGTTCTGGCGATTCCATTTCTAGGAATCTACCCTAAACCAATACTCAGATAAGCTCAAGAAGTTGTGCGCAAAAGTGATTCTTGTTTCGAGTTTCATAATAGCCAAAGAAGTGAGAGCCATCTCCATTCCCATCAATAATGGAATAGATAATAGAGTAAGGTTAGCCCTATAATAGAACATTACACAACCTTTCAAAACATGAATTTGATTTTTTTTCGATGAATATAAAAAGATCTGCAAAACAGACTCATGGGAGAGAAAATCACATTTAAAAACATTCTGTTTGGTACGATCCCATAATGCAGCGGCATACAAGTAGATCTGTGAAGATCTGTCCATTTGTCTACGATGTGAATTGACAGAGAGAGGGGCTGGGAGGGTGCTTTCGGTGGCTGCTTTCGCAAGTGGGCCCGGGGGGCCGTGGCATGAAGCGGAATGCTGCTGTCCTGTGACTGTTTACAAAGAGGGCATATCCAGGTACTGTTTGTGTCATAGAAACAAGAACTATCCACACAAAGCGAAGCGTCCGAGTGCAGGACAGAGATTTCTCACAGGACAGCCTTTAAGAACCCTTCCAGACTGAAAGGTCCATGACTCACCCTGCCATGGATCCTTCCAGACCAGACCGTCTGAGCAGACAGCTGTTTATATTTAGCATTCGGTCCCCTGGCTGGGCCGGAGCAAATGACTGCGTTTCATGTGGTGCCCTCCAGAGCTAGAAGGCATTGGCAACACCGAGGAGGTCCTCTTCAAAGACACTTTTCTGCTCTCTGTCATTGTTCCCACGTGGTCCCTACCCTACACCAGGGAAGCACCCCTGTGGTAAGACTCGGCAGCTGTCGTATGAAATGCTGAGTTCCTTTCTGACTCAAGAACAAAACTGTGCTTGTTGTGTTTGCCTAGAATAGGACTAAAGGAGCTGCCTTGTTGGCCCTGAAACGAAAGGGGGTGGGTTTGGGGTTTGCATGCACACCAGCAGCTTGTTGGCTTGTCTCTGCTCTGAATTCACTGGTAACACCAGTCCACTCCTCCATGTGTTCCCCGGTCCTCGAACCGGGTGAGCTATGAGCTGGAGCCCTGGCTCCACTCCTGTTGTTTTGTGCTTTTACCTACCTCTCCCTTGTCTGCTGAGCTGCAGCACGAAGATCAAGAGCAGAAATACCAACGGCCCACTTTTGCTGCAAAGCAAGCAAGCTACCTCCACACCTAGTGGCTTCAGCCCTCAGCCATTTATCTAGCTCATGACTGTGAGGGTCATTCACGTAGGCAGGGTTGGCTGAGTGGTTATTCTGGTCTCACCTGGACTTCCTCCTGAGCCTGCAGACAGTTCGGGTCATTCAGGTGGTTGTGCCTCACAGGTTGGGCTTCTGTCAGCTGGGTGACGGGGGCGGCTGGGACACTTGCCTTACAGCCTCCCGCTGGCTAGCCTGGGCACGTTCACATGGTGGTGGTACCCGCACAAGGTGGTTAACAGGCCATCTCCAGGCATTAAATTCTCAAGTGAAGAGAAAGAAGGAAACTCACTCTACGATTCACCTTTCTGCTTATTGTCTCAAGATGAGCATCCCACGTACCACAGATTCCAGCATTTTAGCTCCTCAGAGTCGTTCAGTCCAACTTCCCTTTTTGCCTTTGCTGCCAATGAGGAGACCCCCTGAGAGGGGAAGGATCTTGTCCAAAGCGACACAGGGGTCCTGAGGGTCCCTGCAGATCTTCCTTAGGTAGATTCCCTGCAAGCAAGTACACAGACTGAATGTTCGTGCTTACCTCTATAGCTAGGCCCCAGCAGCTCTCTGGAATTCTGTCCCTTTGGGAGGCCAGGAGAGCATGGAGGAATCAGAAATAACTTTCAATCCAGCCCAGGTACTGGCATCCCAGCATGCCCTGCAGGTGCGAGAGCTGCATTCAGTTATTCACATGCAGTGTGATCAGGATTCTCCTTCCCGAGAGAGTTCAGCATCAGGGGTTCTTTGAAGGAAATGGAAGAAATAGAGCCCAAAACCTGAGTTTTTGAGTTAAAAGGCTGCCTGTAAACCCTGGATATCAACATCCAGGCCTACCGTCATGGCTGGCGGCCTCAACTCTTCAGCTAAATCCAAAGACCTGCAGGCTTTAAGATATCTGGGGTGCCCATTGGGTATATCACTTCAGCCCTTTCTTCCCCCCAGGCACCATCCACCTGATTTCCCACAGTGCCGGAGCCCTTCCTCAGAAGGCAGGAGCAAGGGGACACCAAGAATGCCTTTTGCTGGCATCTTTGGTATAAAGCCCAAGGTGTTACCTACAACTGGGCTTTAGGTTTATATAATCTGATAAAAAAAATGAGCAAAGGACCTAAACAGACATTTTTTCAAAGAGGTCATACAAATGGACAACATATATGAAAAGGTGCTCAAGATTACTAGTTATCAGGGAAAGGCAAATCAAAACCACAATAAGATATCACCTCACACCTGTTATGATGGCCAGCAAGTGTCTTAAAAGACAAAGTAGGTGTTGGTGAAAATACAGAGACAAGAGAACCCCGGTACACTATTGGTGAGAATGTAAAGTGTCACAGTCCTTGTGGAAAACACCATGAAGTTTCCTCAAAAAATTAGAAATAGCACTATCATATGATCCAGCAATTCCACTTTAGAGTATTTATCCAAAGGAATTGAAATTGGGATCTCAAAGAGATATCTGCGCCACCCCCCAAGGCCATTGCACCATTATTCACAATAGCCAAAATACAGAAACAACCTAAATATTCATTTATAGATGAATGGATAATGGAATATTATTCAGCCTTAAAAAGGAAGAAATTCTGTCATTTGTAAAAATATAGATGGACCTGGGAGACATCGTGCTAAGTGAAACAAGCCACACACAGAAAGACAAATACTGCTTGATGTCACTTATCGCAGGATGTAAAATAGACACATAGAACCAGAGAGTAGACTAGTGATTATCAGGGGCTGGGGTGGTGGGAATAGGGAGATGTTGGCTATGAGCTATAAAGTTTCAGTTATGCAAGATGAATGAGTTTTAGAGATCCAAAGTATAGCATGGTGACTACAGGTAACAATATTGTACTTTATATTTGAAAGTTGCTAAGAGAATCAATTCTACGTGTTCTCATCACACAAACACACACACACACACACACACACACAAATGGTACCTATGTGTGGTAATAAATATGTTAATTAGCTTGATTAGTGGTGATTATTTCACAATGTATACATCAAATCATCAAGCTGTACACTTTAAATACATAGAGTTAAAACAGTTTAAAAATTCAGAGGCGAGGGAGAGCTTGGCTGAGTCTCGAGGGCACTTGGCTCAGTATTACTAGGGCATCTCAATGAGGTTGGAAGGAAGAGAAGCAGACAAGAGAGAAGCCTGCGATTTGGCGACTGGTTAGATGTCAGGTGGAAGAAGAAGGAAGGAGCCAGAAATTTCGATGACGTTTCTACTTGGGCCACAGGGCAGGTGATAGAGTCACTGGTGGAGTTAAGCAATGACAGATAAGAAGCAGGTGTTGGGACAGGTTTGGCTGGAGGCAGCAAATGGTAAAGTAGCATTGGCGCCTTGAATTTGGCGCCTTAGAAAGGGCAATCTTGGTGGAAACAGAGGCCTTGGTCTGTGGTTCTGGGACTAAGGGGGAGGCCCAGGCTGCCAGGAGAGCAGAGAATGTTGGCTGGAGGGCACGAAGGAAGAAAGGAAAGGGGAACTGAGCCCCAGGGAACACACAGGCAGCAGAGCCAGAGGGAATGTGAGCTGGAAAGAGAGTCACAGGGTGGGAGGGGCCACCAGTGTCATCTGCTTCTGAGAAACTGGGACGATAAGGCCTGAAAGCAGTCACTGTGTTAGCCCCATGGAGGTCACCGGTGATGTCAGTGGGAGCTTTTCCGGTCAGACAGGGTTCAATTCCAGCCAGATCGGAGCAAGAGAGGTCAGAACGTGGAGACAGCTGGTGGAGAAGGCACTTGAGAAATGTGGTGCGGGCACAAGGAAAGAGCGTAATCATAATGGTGTTAGCTAGAGAGGAAGGCGGCTTCTCAGGAGGGCTTTGCTTTAAATAAAGAAGAATTTACACTAAATATTAAAAACAGTGGGAATGATACTACTACTCTCTTAGGACTATAATCAGGATTAAACTAGACTAGAGCATGCATCTAAGGTAATTAGCACAGTGCCTGGAACATAGTGAGTATCCAATAAATAGTCAGTATATTAATGATATTATTAATAATGACAATAATAACCATCGAATGCAGAACACCATGGGAAGGCAGGTTGAAGACACACACAGAGAAGGAACAATTGATGGCACAAGGAGGCGGGAAGAGAAGGGTCCAGAATGCAGGTGAGTGGACTTGCATCAAGCACCTACTGTGTGCTGGGCACAAAAGAGAACAAGTGAAATACTGTTTCTGCCCTCAGGTTGCTCACAGCCTCACAGTGTGGTGTGATGGGGTTAAAATCGGGGCTGTATACAAACCCACGGGGGCCCCTAACCTAGTCTTGACCAGCAGGGGCAGAAGGATCCAAGAGAGACTTCCTGGAAGAAGTGATGTCTAGCCTTAGACCTGATTTCCCTAGACCCGTGGTCGGCAAACTGTGGCTCGCGAGCCACATGCGGCTCTTTGGCCCCTTGAGTGTGGCTCTTCCTACGCCTTAGGAGTACCCTAATTAAGTTAATAACAATGTACCTACCTATATAGTTTCAGTTTTAAAAATTTGGCTCTCAAAAGAAATTTCAATCGTTGTACTGTTGATATTTGGCTCTGTTGACTAATGAGTTTGCCGACCACTGCTAGACAGAAGATAGGACAAAGGCAGTGTATGAGGGAGGAGGGGGCGACAGGTGCGGCGGGATTTGCAGCAAATGGGGCAGGCGGTGGAGGAATTCGTGCTCAGGCCTTCTTTCCTTCTGTGCCGTGAGAGGTTACCCAAGGCTTGAGAATGGGTTTGGAATAGCTGCAGGGAAGGGCAGATGGAACCGGGGTGCCAACTGGTGTTGAGGGCACAGGTGGGAGCGCTGTGTTTGCCCCCCTGGAAGCACTCAGGGGCTTGACAAAGATTCTCTTCTTGACCAAACTAGTCAGGTTCCTCTTACCCTTGTCCTTGGCCTCCATCCCTGCTGAGTCTGTATAGCCCAGTTTTAGCAAGAAACGTGCCAAGAGAATCCCTCCACCCTTGATATCTGATCACCCTCGATCTCTGATCGAATTCCTCATTCCCCATCTTCTCCATGTCACCTGGTCACCCCAGCCTGCCTTCAGTAAGAATCCTGTTAGGTCAGTTTAACAAGAATTCCCCATCCCTTTGATCTCTCCTCTAGTAACTTTCCATCCACTGGCCCTCCCTCTAAATACCCACTTGTTTGTACTATATTCAGAATTGAGTATAGTTCTATACTAACACCCTTTTTTTCCTACCGAACAGTTCCTGAATAAAATCTGTCTTGCCCACTTTAACCTGGTTCTCTTTAGCCAGCTAGACAGGCCTGGAGAGGGTGGACGACGTTTGCAGAGCAGTGCGGCAGGCTGGGGAGGGGGAGATGACGGGCTGGCCAAAGAGAGGATGATGTGATGCCCTCAGAGATTAGGGCAGACGATAGGGGGCATGTGAAAAGGAAAGCATGTGGAGGCAGAGAATGAACGTGGTGGGAATTGGGGGTAGGAAACCTGGGTGGACGAGAGGCCACACTCAGAGAGGCAGGTAATGGCGTGGCCCACTAGACCAGGCTGACAAACTCCAGCAGGTGCCCCAGGCATGGACGCGTGGAGGGGAGAGTCATGAGGTCCAAGAACTGTTAGCACGATCACCCAGGAAAGCTAGGATGATGGCAGGAATGGGAAGCGACCCCCTCTCCATCTCCCTGACAAATGTGGAGATAGGACCAGGGTTGGGGCAGGAGAGCCATGGCCTGTTAGCTCAGGTACAACTTGCTCAAGGTCAAGGCCACCCATTGGATTTACAGCCATTCCCTCCCATCCTTCCCATAAGTACCGGTGAGACCTTGTGCCCTGACTTTTTTTTAAATTTTATTTAAAAAATACAGTCTATGAATATGAAAAGTGACCTATTTTCTTCCTTCTGCAAATTACATTCTGATGTTCACCCTGGGGCTGTTCTTTTGTTGCCAAGTGGGCAAAGCCAGCAAGTACAAATTTACCACTTGATTAAGGCACCATGATTTGCTTTTAAATGTTATTATTCAGGCACTTCAAACCCTTCCGACCTAGAGGTTTCCATCCAACCTCATTAGCTAGACAAGTAGAAGGCAATTACAGAATGATGTGTGAAGTGATGCAGTAGGAGTCGGTGGGAACACACCCGAGGGGCCCCAGGCCAGTCTTATGGGGGTCAAGAAAGGCCTTCGGTGCCCAAAGGAAACGTCTCCTTTACTTCCCTCACCTCACCTCCCTCACCTCCTGGCCCAGACGGAAGTGCACATGAGACATTAAACATGTAAAAGGCAGAAGCAGAGCGGGAAGGGGAAACCATTTTCTATGATGCTCTTTGGAGCAGTGGAGATGGGAAGATACGCAGGCCTTAATTTGGATTCATCAAGGAAACTATTAATCAAAGGCTTGAAAGTCACATCCCCAAATTTCTCATCAGCATCAGATTGCGGGGGAGGGGGGGGCAGTGGCCACATGAAAGGAGAAGGGGCTGCCAGAGCTCTGTTCTGGCAGAAGCCCTAAAGAAGCTGCTCCTCCCACCTCGAAAAACGGGTCCCCAGGCACCACCTCTCTGTAACTTGGGCCTACTTGGCTCCTCAGTCTCCTGGCTTCATGTTTCCAAGGCAACAAAGTCCCAGACAAGTCCAACATTGGCTGGTGAGTTGTACTTTCCTGAAATAAACCGACACATACGAGAGAGAAATGGCTGCAGGCTCAAGCAGACAGTTGCCTGGATCCCAAAGGCCATTGGTTGATGGGCCCTGTTGTACTCGTGAAGATGCTGACTGAAGACTGGCCAAAGAAAGGAGGCAATTTCCCTGGGAAAGCACAGAGGCCTATGGGAGAGATGTTTAGGATTGAGGACAACCTGAGATCAGGATTCAGATACAAGTGATTTATTAAGGACATGCTCACAGGACAGATTGATATGAGAGGGAGGGAAACAGGACAGAGAAGGGGAGAAGGTCAAGCAAGGTTCTTAATTCAGGTGAAGTCCCTCCAAGGCTGGCTTCAGCCTGGTCCTACTGCAAAACTCTGCAGTGTGTGTTATAAGACCCTCAGGCTGGGCTCTCATAGTCCTTCTCCAGGCACTCACTGGGCATTAGCTGCCCCTTGGGGTGTAAACTTCCTGGCACTCCCAACCCTCCACAAACAAGCCCCAGGAGCTGGAGGGCAGTCCTGTAAAGAAGAGAAGAAGTTAGTTGCTATTGGAAGCAGAAATTCACCAAAACCAGGAGAGAAACGCAGATGTGGTGGGAGGGGCTTGCGTGGATCTGGGCAGAGTACAACGTCCACTCTGGTTACTGATATTTGTGCAGGTGAAGGACTGATCAACAGAAACACTCCGGACTTGGACACTGATTTCCTTTGTGGAACCTCAGAGTCTGAGGACTTGTAAGGGGCCACCCCAGTTGGGAGGAGGGCAGAGGAGGGCCAAGCATGCCAGCATCTCCAAGGAAGGCCACGCCTCTTTCCTTCCTTTTACATACTGACCTGCCATCGATAATGTCATCTAAAGAATGGCTTCCCCTGCAAAACAGAAGTTTGACAATCATTCTCCAATAGCTCTTCACCCCCTGCATGTGTACCGAGGGCAGAATGAATGGAGATGATAATTAAGCGTAGTGCCCTTGGGGAGGTCATCCACCCTACACTAGGATAACAACAGTTCTATCCAGCAGTCGTTCGATGCACGCCCTCCCTTCAGCCCCCTATGCACTGAAGACCCTGAGCCCTCAACAGCTCTGGCCACACTCACAGAATTCTGTGGAAGGTGCCAAGAGTAAGCATGCATAAAACATACTTCACCATTCAGCGCGGAACAATGAGATGTGCCCAGCCATAAACATGGGACAGAATCAGAAAGAAGAGAGCTGTGGCAGCTGGTAAATAAAACCCTTGGAAATAAAAAATACAACCTCCAGATACAAAGAAGAGGACCAAAGGGAGAGGTGTGGTCTCACAGAAGACTTGCTCTCCCTCTGGTTCAACAGGTTGCTGGAGAATAGCTTTAATTTCATTCCAGGAGGAGAGAAATACAGCCTGAAAGAGTTGCTGGGGGAAAGAAGTGCCTGGGTTCCTAACTTTGCAACCCTTCAACAAATACCTTGTGCCAGGCAGCCTGCCTGATCAGCTGCCCTGGTAGAAAGGGGTGGGAGGGAAGAAAGGCCATAGTTAACAGAAGCCAAATAGGACCCCAGGAGAAATAAACCCGGGGAACCCAAAGCAGAGCGTGTTTAATGAAGGCCACCCAAATTCCAAAGTGTCTATAATGACACTTGAATGTTACCAGCCAATGAAGCTACCACCTGCTTGAGAGAGAGAGAGAGAGAGAGAGAGAGAGAGAGAGAGAGAGAGAGGCTGTGTCTGCTTTCAGGACACAGGACTGGTTACCGACAAGCTGTGCAGAAATGCCCTAGAGCAGAAGCAGAAACTGGCTTGCCAGGTTCACTTGGATTAGTCACCAAAGTCATAAAATTGAGACGTTTCACATAAAAATCCCAACTTCTGGGTTGTTTTCTGAAAACTGAATTTGATAGCACTGGGCCCAAGATCCCAAAAGGCAATCATGGTGGGTGGTACCTGGGTCATGCCCTGTAGAAGGGGACACATTCACGTTTCTCTGCATGAGGTCCCCTTCCAGCATGAAGAACAGGGTGCACCTGCCTATGTAGACGTTACGAGTAGAAAGGAAAGTTATTGCTGCTGGTGATAGTCCTGTGTCGTTGCTTGTACCACCCCCTGTCATTATTTTCAAATGTATTTCGAAAATTAGAAGTCACCAAATATCCATTTCTTTAGACCAGGCTCTGTGATTGTACATCTAACTCAAACACCAATCCAATCTGGTTATAGTAAGCCTGGGTGCGCCAAGTCCTCAGTCAACCAGGAGGTGCAAGTGAATGGGGTTGAAGAGTGTCCATTTCTGGATTCCTGACCAGAGCACCGATTCAGTGAATCTGAAGGAAGGTTGGAAATTTGTGTTTTTCACAAACCCCTTTGGGATTGCAATGCAGGAGGCCCTCTACCTTGCTCTGAGAAACACTGGTCTGGCCTAAACCTTCTTCCACAGATAAGAGAGCTGCAACTCCGAGGGAGGAAGCTGGGGGAAAAGTCATGGAGATGAGTGTGTTCCTTCTGACACTCAACCCTCCTCTCCTGCTTTTCTTGCACCTTCCTCTCTGCCTCCTCCAGTGCTTTCTTTGCACATATTGAGGGCTCAGTGACTGCAGAATGAATGGACAGATGAATGAATGAATGAATTTCGGAGGCCTGTGTCCTAATACCTCAAGTTTATTCTCTGGTTGTAAAGTTAAGAGATGCCCGTGGCAGCTGCAGGAATTCTGCCTTCCCATAGGATTTTCTGGATACAAAGTGGTGAGGCTGGAGGACAATCTACAAAATACCTGATCAGCACTCCCCACAACTGTCAAGGTTACCAAACACACGGAAAGTCTAAGAAACTGTGGTGGCTAAGGGGAACCTAAAGAGACCACAACGAAATGTAAGGTGGTCTCCTGGATGGGGTTCAGGGACAGAGAAATGACATTAGCTAAAACTAAGAAAAGCTGGAGTTAAGTTTTGTTTTTTTTTAAAGTGGTAGAACCGGAATCTAAAGGACTGGTGCTCTTTTCTCTTTAGCACACGGGGAAGGACACAGGTCTCTGGTCAGAACCTCAGTGTCAACACCTCAGCCAATTCATGGTTCATGCTGTGTGTGTTTGTAAAGACGGCTGCTAGCCCAAGGGGTGCTCTGTCCTCTCCTGTTTTTCACTTTCTGGAATGGGTGCCCATGAAGACCTGGCTGTTCTGAAGGCCCGGATGGCACAGGTGGGTCACAGAGCAAGAACGTGGGCACTGAGGACGAGGAGAAGGGCAGCACAGTAAGGTCCATGGACCCTGTGCCAAACCCAGCCCTCACAACCACGGGCTGTGTGACTTTCTGCCTGTGCTACTTTCCGTCGCGAAAGTTGAATGAGGGTGACAGTGCCCTCCTGGCGAAGCTATTGTGAGCGTTCAGTGACCGTAGAGCCAGGGGCACAGCAGATACTCAATACCTGCAAGATGGTATTTTACTTAAGACTCTCTGGCCAGGCACTGGGAGTTTCGGGTTCATGAAAGAGGATAATTCTGGGGCCTTTCAGAGTTTCTGCCTCAACTCGTTTCCCAAGTGGAGCTGTGTGACATCCCTGGTGGCACACCTCCTCCAAAAAAGTCCTTCCTCCCCCTATCAGGGCTGGCTGGGTAATGCCAGTCATAACTCAAACTTCTGGCTCTTTATAAATAGAACATTCACCTGCCCTGATCCCAGATGTCACTTTTATTGGTGGCTAAAAATAATAATTTGCTAAACGGTGGGGAACAGCCTCAACCTGGCCAGCTGGGGTTCTTCCTCTGGGCCTGCTGTGCAAAGCCATTCGCACCACGTCCAGATTGCAAACCCCTGACCCGTCACCAGCCTGTCGGTGTCAGTGCAAGGATGGGGAGAGAACACAGGCCAGCAGTCCAAGGAGGAAGCTTCCAGACGCCCAGCGTGCAGTCTCCGTGTCTGGGATGCTTCCCGCCCCAGCTGCCCCTTCAACACTGGCTCAGGGCCCTGGAGGAAGGAGGAGAAGGGGGGGGGGGGCAGGAAGGGGGGGGGGGAAGGGGGGGAGGGGGGGGGGGGTCAGGAAGGGGAGAGAGGAAGAGAGGGAGAGAGAAGAGCCTGACAACGTATAGGGGAAAGAGGTAGTTCTGGTAGATAAGTACCAGACTCCTCCTACATGAACCATCTATGCAGCTGATTAGATTGAGCATCGCCCAGAATCATTCTCCGATACACTCCATGGCACACGGGGGAGATTTACAGGTGCGCTTCTCAGAGAAGCTGTGCTGGGAGTTATGGCATCTCTGCACAGTGCAATCGGGGAGGCCAGGAAAGTCTCATGCAATTTAAAACACTCCATAGATCTTTCTGGACACCTTGATGGATCACTGTGGCCATTAGCTATCCCAACACAGGCACAGAATAGGAGTAGGCTAGGGGTTGGCAGACCCCTCCCCCAGGATGGAACACGACTGGGTGGTCTCAGTCCCCGCTCTAAAGGCCTTAAACTCCAGCTGAGATTCTTGGGGATCTGCCTTGAGTAAACTCAATCTCAGCCCAAGGTACCAGGATTCCCAATGGCTCGTATATAATTGGACATTTTTTTAATGACCTAAGTAGTACTTAAATGTGTTCTCCTTGTAAAAAAGAAAATTAAAGCAATACACATAACCAAAATCCTACTCATGCATTACTTCTAAACTCCCGCACCCCCCCAGTGGCCACTGGATTGGACAGTGCAGATACAGAACATTCCCATCATCACAGAAATGTCCATTAGACAATCTTATCTATAGAACTTCTTCCCCTTAATCCTTGCAACACTCCTACAAGGTAGTTTATCAGTTTAGAGTGCTTCGGACCGCCTGTAATCGAAAACCTCAGGCAAAAATGACATGTAAAACTATTTTTAACCACAATTTTTAATGTTGGCAATAAAGATAAATGTGTTTTTAAATGAACAATATTTATTTATACCTGGAGACCAGAAGACGGGTGGTTCCAGGAACAGCCCAATCCATGAGGTTATCAAGGACCCAAGGTCATTCTCATTACTGCCTTCGCATCAGGTCTAGTTCCCCGTGTGGCCTTGGGACAATGTGCTTCCTTGTTCGTATCCACCAGAAGAAAGTTAAAGCACCCCTCCTTCAATCTGTTGGAACCATTGGGCATCATGCGCCCTTCCCTGGACCAAAAATAGATTCCAGGGACTACTACGTATTGCTTAGGATGAATCAAGATTCCTTTATAAATTAGAGGTTGAGAAAACCTGAACAAAATCAAGGTTCTGTTGAAAAGGAGAAAGGAGAGAAATGGATGCTGAATAAATCACCAGTATTATCTGCTACAGTAATTGTTGTTATGCCCATTGCACAAAGAAGCAAACTGAGGCTTGAATGAGGTTAAGTAAATGACCCAAAGTCACAGAACACATACTCGACAGAGGGTCTGTGCCACTACCCACCCACCACCCTGCCACACAACACTGGGTATATTTTGCCATTCAGTAGCACAGTGCCACTTAATGGTTATCACCTCATTTTTGATGAGTAATAACATGATGATTAGCTAATAAGGCAAAGCACCATGAACTTGCTCTGATCATCTTTCTGTGTAAGCAACTTCTGGTTATCTGTTGTGCAGAACACATTATGCAGCTTTTTATCTCCCAGCCTTTCCTTTTATGTTAAATATATGATTTTTATCCTCAGAAGGAGGATTATCTCAGAGCAGAATTGGCAAGGTTAAACACTATCTATAAAACACATTCGGCTGTGCCATGAAATGAATTACATAATATATCAGTCATCTACCTGGCTTTCAAAAACCAGCAAATGGTATGGGTGAGTATTTTATACTTCGCCTCCCTTCCCATGAAGGTAAAAATGACCTTGGTTCTTAGGAAGTGAAGATATATTGAACGGGTTAGGATCAACACAGTTCCATTTCATTTAGCCTCCACTAAAATTGCAAGGAGTGGAAATAGAGATTGAATTTATTTTACTATATATTGCCTCATTTGAACTTTAGTAAGGCATTAGCTTCGAAGGAAAACCCTCCCCCTTCCATAATCTCTTATTGATGGCATATTAAGGAAATTGCCTTGACTTTATTGATTCTGAGCTACGAGGTACAATGTACCGGGCGGTGTGTTAAACTGGGAAAGTGTGCCGGGCTGGCTCCCGCTGGGGAGATGGAACTTGCTGACAGCACAGCACTTTAGTTCTACCCAACACCCACGGCCGTTCCCCCAAAGAGCAAGCTCATCGAACGCTGGCCACCTCAGAGCCTTCCCTCCACCACTTTGCTTTAAAGGAGGGAGCCCTGCCTGGGAAGAGAGGAGCCTCTGGTCCTGAAGAGGGAGCAGCAGGACAGGAACCCCTGCAGAAGTCGCCCCAGGTGGCCCGGAAGCTGTGTGTTTTGGCCATATTGTTTCACTTCACGGTGCCTCAGGGTCTTCAAATGCAAGGTGGTTGTAGCAAGGTGAAAAAAACGTTATTTGGGCTGGCACCAGCATCCCTTTTACACACTGTTCAGGATACTATGATGGAGCACTTTAAGGAAGGAGGAAGAAGCCCGGAAAATGGTCTGTAAGGAGACAACAGAGCAAGGTGGTAGCTAGAATGCTCTGCACTAAAAAGCTATCAGACATGTATGGAGATGGGAGAGAACCCGATGAGCAGATGAATGTGAGAAAAGGAGATGAGAAGAGGAAGTGTGGGGGCTCGTCTGGCAAAGGCAGGATATTTAAGATCAGGAATATCTACTATCATTTGATGTTGTTTGTGATGGAAAACCATCTGCTGCTCCCAAACTATTGATAAAGTCTGTTATTCGCACACAATGTGGTACAGGGTGGGACAGGAGGGAGGCCAGGCATGGGATGAGGAGTGAGGTCAGCACAGAGCAGAGGGGAGAAGCAACCCTAGAAGGCAAGTGGGGGGAGTTCAGAGGTGACAACAAGAACCCCCTACCTGGGGCATTGAAGACATCTCGGTCAGGGGAGTGGGCTGGAACAGGGGCAAAGCCATCTTGGTTGAAATATCAAAGCATAAACTGAAGTCAACACCCTATGGAGAGTGAGGCCCCAATGGGTGCATTGGCTCACCAGTTGCCTTCAGAGATGTATGTTCAGAAATTAGGTTTTTATCTTCAGTTGAGAACGTCTTGGGCTCTCAAGTAAGATCTGGTCTAGAACAGCCAAATGTATTTTGCCAGCATCCCCTCCCTTCCCACAGCCATCTGCCCTACTGCCTTACTCCCAAATTTTTATTTTTATTTCTTCCCCAGAACCTGCCCCTTGCTTGATAACCAACTGACCTAATGGGAGAAAGCCCCACGGTAGACCCTTCCACTACAGAGTTAAGAGTTTCATGGGTCATACCCCATTTAGGGTACTTACTTTTCAGTAAGTGCTGAAGAAATGACATAAAGGGCAGAGTGTCTACTACCAGCAAAGAGATGGTTAGGACTATGTGTTTGGGGTTGACAATATGGACTAACCTTTACCTGCGGACCCTGCCAGCCCGCTCCAAAAGAGAGAGGATCCCCGTCACCTTAATGTCCTCAGAGCCTGCCCAGCATCTGACACAGAGAAGTCAATGAGTGTCAACAGTCCCAGGTCATCCCAGCTGCTGAGTGAGCTTGCTCACCACTGGTGACCCCGAAGCCATAGACGTAGCCCACCCAACTCAGCTGAAGGAGAGTGTCCCTTTTTTTCCGAACTTGACAGTTGAGATCACTTTCTCAAGGGCGAGACCAGAGGATAGTGTAGGCTAAACAAGTAACCCTCTCTCTTCCTGGCATGCACTGGCTCCATGGCTGTACTCTGGGTATTGCGCTAACCAAATCTTTCCGTTTTCCTTGCTTTAGCAAAAAGTGGAGGGAGTTGAGGATGGGTAGGGGAGAGTGATAAGAGTCAAGGAGAAAAGAAGGTTATGAGGATGGCAGAAAGCCCATCCTATCATGTAAGTGGTCAGCCAATGCACGATGACTGAAATTCGGCTGGAAGTGACACTAGACATTATGTAGGTCATGGGCCAATGGCTCGGATGCAGCCAGTGAGACAGGTAATGAGGGGCTGCTTCTCCCAGGAGGGCCTATGACCTTTCTAAGGCCAGTAGCCTCTCCTCAGCTCCAGACAATCATTGCCAAGCACGTATGAGTCCCCTGTGGCTAGATCTTCCTATTTTTTCCCCCCAAGAAAAGCCAGAAAAGTGAGTTCTCCTATTTAAAAAAAATACCCATTTTAAAACATTGGAAACAAGTTTTCAAAAATTCAAACGCTGTTCCAGTCAATAAAAATGCATTTGCAGGCGGATCCAGTTGTCTCGTTGGATGTAGAACAGTGGTTCTCAAGCATAACCAGGTATCACCATCTCCCACGGAAATTGTAGAACACAGACTGCGGGCCCACCCCCGGCACCTCTGTGTCAGCATTTCTGGGGTGGAGGCCGGAAAGTCGCATCTCTAACAAGTTCCCAGGGGCTGGGGTGGACCCCACTCTGAGATCCTCTGCTGCCATGGACCACCGGGGCTCCAGCCTTTCTCTCTGCCCCCGTGATGGCTGCTGGCTGGAGTGGAAGGGGCTGCTCTTTCCTTTCGGGCCTCCTGTGCACAGAGTTCTGTGAGTGACCCTCTCTACCCTAAGCCCGCCTTCAGGGCATTTTATAACGGAGCACAAGGCTCTCATTCTTGGATTCTTTCACTTCCTGAATATATTTTCCTGGCACGGTCTGGGTCCCAAGCATCCGGTCGTCTTCTCTGAGCCCCAAAGCCGAGGATGCTCTCCTAGAGAAGCAGGTGTCCCTTAGAGCTGCGATGCTCAGCTGCATCTGATCGTGTGAATAGTAGATAAATTCCAACACAAATCCTCATGGTGTCAGGGGTTCTGCAAGGTGGCACTAATTGCTTGAAGCTTAAAAGGCATGTGTAACCTCTTCTGCCTTCAGAGAGTCAATTCCAACTAGGCCGTGGGAAATTTATAAACCCTTGGGGTTCTCACTAGGGCAGGAGAGCACATTTCCGGTAACTAAGGGGGGTGAGAAGAAGTAGCACATACTCACTGCTCCAACCGGACTGTGCTCACCAGGGTTTCCACTGTGACTTGTGTCTCTTCAAACGCAGAACTATAGAGCTGACCAGCTCTTCTCCCTAACACAGGGGCTTGGCGAGAGAGCAGTAAACCACCTTCCTCTAGTCTCCGCAGACAGTGATGCAGAGGTTGCTGAAGACCAAGTTTCTCAGGAGGCCCCCAAAGCCAGAGCTGTGGAATCTGGCTGTCCTTTGGGACTACCTGCCAGGGCCCGACAATGACAGCTCACACATACCTCTCATGATGGATCTAAGAACTTAGTCCCCACGTTCCAAATGCTGTCTCTCATCCCAAATGCCTGCATGTCTTGTCCTTGAATTCTTCCAACATTTGTCCACTGATAAGATAGAAAAATGGAAGATTGGCAGGCGAGTCTTCCATGTACGTCACTGTTTGGCGCCTGGAAAAGGCCACCACCTTGGGTGGATGTCACAGGGCAGGTGAGCATCAGCAACTGTAAATAAGGGGACCACAGGCCAGGGCTCTGCGCCTGGTGGGTTCCACTGGAGAACCCTCCGGTTCCGACAGCTCCTCCAACTGAAGGGCGAGGCTCCCGGCATGGACCTTCACGGGTGAAAGCTCAGCTGGGACATCTGCAGCAGCCCTGCCAAGATCCTGCTTCCGGAAGCAGGCCCTTGAAGCCCAGGCTTCCCGAAGCATTCACCTCTCCCCCTCCACCGGGCTCTCTGGGCCAAGGCCTTTGTCCCCTTTCACAGCGGGCCTGGGCTTGTGTTTCCGCCACTGTTTACTGCACCGAAGCCTTCCTGCTAAAGCTCGGCCCGCTGCCCCTGCCTGAAATCAGGAGCCTGGGCTCGGATAGACCCACAAAGAGGCCCGAGGCCCAGCTGTAAAATGTGCAGTGTATCACGTTTGCTGCGACTTTACACTCCACCGGTTTGTGTCCAAGGAAGTAGCGGTAGCACAAAGCCAACAAGGAACCCGGGGACCCCCAGGTTGGAGTGTGAAGCCCAGCTCTGTCCCCGAGCGGTGAGGAGGGGGCCTTAGGCAAGTTACTTCTCCACCCCTGAGCCTTACTTCTCTACCCATAAGATGGAGGGGATGATTCCTGCCTCTCGAGGTTGGTGTGAGACCAAGTACCTTTCTTAAACCATCTACCTGTGCATGGAAAAAATGTCCCAAGGCCTAGCTTAGGGCTTGACGGGAGGTCATAGTCAGGAAATTTAGTTGAAATGGATTGAGTTGGAGCAGGTTGACGTGCAGTTTCCACCCACATAGAATGCTTGTGTGGAGGGGGAGAGGGTTTTGGAAGCTTTGATCTCCCCGCCTGCCCTCCTCTCTCTCGCCCTTGGTGGTTTTCACATGGTGCCTTCAGCTGTCACGTGGAAGTATTTGTCCCTGCCTTGTGACATTCAAGAGGATGGATGGAGACTCTCGGGGACAGAGAGCAGGGCCAGAGGCGTGTGGCCTTGGCATTTGGAGTTCACAGGCCGACCTCCAGACTTCAAAGCAAATGCAGCAAACT
>NW_005354756.1:1403357-1479094 GCF_000412655.1 Myotis brandtii | reverse complement strand
GGGGGGGGGGGGGGGGGGGGGGGGTGCGGGGGTGCCAAATGCAGCCCCCGGCTTCTATTGCATTTGGCCGGTGCAGGTTTTAATGTTTTAAAATTACTTGAAGACTTCTACAAATCTGGAGAATTTATAAAAGCATCTGACTTTCTGGCTTCTCTTAAAAATAATGGCATCAATCAACCCCCCCTGCATGGCAACTATTGGCTGGAGCGGAGAGCAGGGCCTACACGCTCCACTCTGTCACAGGCCACACCCATTCCCCCTGCGCACATGTTCCCTTTCTGGCTTCAACCCACCTGCCTTTCTGGCCTCTCCTTGACTGAAGAAGGACTTTAAGACTTTAGTCCTCTATAGTCTATGAGGCATTGAAAGAATTGTGTCAGCCTCCTAAGGATGCCAGAGGCCCTCAAGACACAACATTTGTCTCCACTATTCCAGCACTTAGGGTGTGCAAAGACTGGATGCTGAGAAAGGTACATATGTTGGCCACAACCACCCAGGAGGCCAGTGGCAGAACCAAGGCTTACCTATGGACCCAGCTCCTAAGGCCTAGGCTATTGGCTTAGCTTCATGGATGTGCACATACAGAGTTGCAAGATGAAATTTTAAAAGAACCAACGAGTTCCACCGTAGTTATTTATAAACTCCGACACCAGTTGAAAAGAAGGGGAAAAAATCAATCGGTAACAAATGTTGTTGGATGCCTACTCTTTCGTATGCCCTTTCATTTGTACTCAAACCCTCTTGAGCAAAGCCTCCTTATGACATTTATGCTAGTGTAAGAACAGGGCTACTTGAAGGCCTGCTGCATACCTGCCAGCAAGCAGAGTTAACTGGCGCCTCGAGATGCAGCCTTCACATGGGTCTTGTCCCCGATGACCAGCTGCTCTCCACATAGTCCAATGTGCCCATGGGACCTCTGGGGTCCCCTTATCACCCAATTCTGATGCCACCTTACAATTCTCTTGATTCACACTCAGAATTTCTCCCCTGCATCCCCAGCCTGGACCAGCCCAACAGGGTAGAGTAACAGAGACTAACTAGGCCCCCATCAGCTCTCTGGTCATTACTTGACATTGTACGATCACCCTCAAATTACAAGCTTGGGACAGATATTTTATGTTGCCAAGTCTCCATTTCCAGGGAAAGAGATTGCCAGTTCTGCCTGCTTCCTGGGAGGCTACCCTGGAATGGAGAGAATAATTTTTGAAAAGTAAGAGTTAAAACTTGCCTTTTAGGATCATCTCGGTGGAATAGGCCTATGACAATATTCATAACAGCTAACATGTACTGAGTGCTTTCTTTGGGCCAGGCAAGTTTATTACCTTTTTAAACTCTCACGTGACAGATAAGAAAGGGATGACTCAGAGGGGTTAAGTGAGGTCCTTAAGGTCACAGAGCTAATTAAGCACAGAGCTGGGAGTCAAACTCAGGGCTATCTGGCTGCAGGGCCTGCCCTAAATGCTACCACGCTAGACTGTCAGCTGATAATCACTTAGGAATCTTATGATTGGTGCTGGAATGGCATATACCTTCCACCACGCTCTGGAAAAAGACAAGAGATTCTCAAAGTATCGGGTACATATTTGGAGAAAATGAAGACTTAACAGGATCTGACTTTGGAAGCGTGACTTCCACACAGAAAACGCATCCTTATCTTCAAAGTGATCACTGGGTTAAGAACACAGAACAGGTGATGCTAACAATGTCCACTTCGCTTTAAGGATACAGGATGATGACACAATTGCCAAGCTTATTGGGGGGAAATATGTAAATGGTTAAACCCAGATCAACCTTAGGTAAACAATCAATCAGCAAACATTTACTGAGCACCTACTACATGCCTAGGTGGGTGGCATACCACCAACTCCTCTTGTTTTTAAACTGTGGTTAAATGTACATAACAATATTTACCATTCTAACCTTATTTTTGTTTGTTTTTTAACCCTCACCCTAGAATATTTTTCCATTGATTTTTAGAGAGTGGAAGCGATGGGGAGAGACACAGAGAGAGAGAAACATTGATGTAAGAGAGACACATCGGCCAGGATTCAAACCTGCAACCCTTCAGTCCATGGGCTGATGCTCCAGCCACTGAGCAAACCAGCCAGGGCCATTCTAACCATTTGTAAGGGTACAGTCCTGTTGCATTAAGTACAATCACATTGTTGTGTGACCATCCCCGCTGTCCATCTCCAACTGAACTCTACCCAGTCAACATGAATTTCTCTTACATGAAGTACCTAGAGCAGCCAAATTCACCGATTCCTTTCAAGCAGATGCCATTTTTTATATTCCACTTTTTACACAATAGGGAGATGGGCACCGAACAGACACCTTGACTCCCTGACTCATTCTCTCATTCATTCGTTCAAGCCGGGGTGCCTACATGCGCCACGGAATAATTGCCGCCTGTGGCTCGGTAGGGACGACAGCGAGACAGGAAAAACATAAAAACGCCTCAGTAACTTCTGAGCCACATTTTTCACAGGGCTGTGGGCGGGCTGGCAACAAGGAGAAAGGATGTATTTTTGAAAGGATAAAGCCCCCTTATTACAGTATTACACAAAATTCCTGCTGCTACAGTTTCCTTCAGGAAACTCCAGGCGCGGCCAGGCCCGGTGCAGGAAAAACAATGAAGACATTCTGCAGCCCCGCGTTCAAAGCCAAGAACGGGCTTCAGGGGTGCGAGGAAATGTCGCCGTAAAAGTCTGGGGAGACGGAGGCGTCCTGGAGACCACGCTGGCTCGGCTTTTATCTGCACTATTGTTTTATGGCTCACCCTGCCTTGCTCCCCCAGCGTGGAAGGGGGAGCCTTGCCTTCTGCTACACTTCTTAAGTCCCCAGTGGCTGTTTGGCTGTGTCTGACTAGGAGCATTGAAGTTTGGGAACGTATAGCACGTTTTTCCACGCGTGTGGGTGAAGCAGGAAGCCCACGCCGGTCCTTTAGTTTCTTCCAAGGACGGCGGAGCCGGTGGGTAGCCCGCTTGTGAGTGAGATCTAGGGCAGGCTTCCTCCACCTCCGCACCACTCACATTGGGGCCACATAATTCCCTGTTGGGGGAGGGCTGCCATGTGCACTGTAGGGTGTTTAGCAGCATCCCTAGCTTCTAATCACTAGTTGCCGGTCTCACTGCCCATCCCCACCCCCCATACACACACACACACACACACACACACACACACACACACACACACAAGCTGTAGTTGTGACCACCAAAACGCCTCCAATCATTGCCAAATGTCGTCCAGGAGTAGGACCGCCAGAAAATAGAAAAGCAAAAGAGTGCCAGTTAAATTTGAATTTCAGATAAGCAAAGAGTCATTTTATTATAGTATTTGGGACATGCTTATACTAAAAAAAAAAAAAAGATTCAATGTTTATTTGAAACTCAAATGTGACAGGACATCCTGGCTTTTATCTGAAAACCCCACCTGGTGGGCAAAATCGCCTCCAGTTGAGAACCACTGACCCAGGTTAGCCACCCTCCTGGTTTGCCCAGGACTGTCCTGGTTTTAGCACTAAAAGCCCAGCACCCCAGGAGCAGCCTCATTCCCAGGTGGACTGGGACAGTCGGCCATCCTAGAAGGTCCACCCTCAGTCCTTTGTGCTGGGTTCGGCTTTCAGGCTCCCCAGGGGCCTTGGGAGATGCTGGTGCTTTTAGTGGATGGAGGGGCTTCCTTGCAAGATTGACAGATAGGGCTCTCCATGGGAACTACTAAATGGTTCTATTTTTTTTTGCTGAATTGTTGATTCGCAAACACAACTAAAACATTACCAATAATGGCCCCCGTCAGCCTTCAAAGGGGCCTATTGATTGTGACGGCCTCAGAATAGATTATTCTTCCCAGAAAAGAGCATCCATATTCCAGATATTTCATCTTAAATAATCCAATACCCAGGGCTAATGGGACTTCCCCACCAGCTAGTGGGACTATAGCTATGCCTTAGCTTTCCCGTAAATCCTCAAGATGGATGTTTGGGGGGTTATGGTTGCCCTAATTCAGAATTGTATTGACTGGTCTCAGCAACAGAAATTTTCCCCCCAGTCATCTTATGTTGGGCAAGACAGCAGATCCCCAGGGGCCTTGGGAGATGCTGGTGCTTTTAGTGGATGGAGGGGCTTCCTTGCAAGATTGACAGATAGGGCTCTCCATGGGAACTACTAAATGGTTCTATTTTTTTTTGCTGAATTGTTGATTCGCAAACACAACTAAAACATTACCAATAATGGCCCCCGTCAGCCTTCAAAGGGGCCTATTGATTGTGACGGCCTCAGAATAGATTATTCTTCCCAGAAAAGAGCATCCATATTCCAGATATTTCATCTTAAATAATCCAATACCCAGGGCTAATGGGACTTCCCCACCAGCTAGTGGGACTATAGCTATGCCTTAGCTTTCCCGTAAATCCTCAAGATGGAATGTTTGGGGGGGTTGCGGTTCCTAATTCAGAATTGTATTGACTGGTCTCCCCCTTCACCCTGGGCTGTTACTCAGCAACAGAAAATTTCCCCCCTGTCATCTTATGTTGGGCAAGACAGCAGAGTGAGGCAGGGGGATGGGTGTTCCAGAAGATTCTTCTGCACTAATATATCTATTGCTACCCATGGTGTCACTCAGTCCATCACAGACCCCCACGGTTCGTCTTCACAGAACTCTGGACACTAGGCACTATGGAAAGGAAATCCATTGTGGGTTTCTTGAGCCCAACAGGTTTCCACTCACTGTGATGGCCACTTTATAACTATGTCATCGTAGTTGGCACCTGGAGGTAAAATAAAATGTTCTCCAAAAACTTAGAAATGAGGCCTTTTCCCACGAACTAAACTGAAAATGTCATGTACCATGGCTGTGACTAACTGGGTAAATATGCTACCGAGAATCTGGGGAAAACCTCATATTCCCATCAGGGCATCTGAACACTGTCTCCAGGAGGCAGGGTGCCATGTGATGGCCATGGTATGCTAGAGCCTGCCCACACGGTCTGGGGGCCACTGTGCCCAGCTCTCCCCACTGGTGGCTTCAAGTCAGTTGTGGTGGGAGTATTTACACCATAGGACTTGGCAAACGCTACACAGCAGGGCTTGTTTTTTTCCTTCTTCCCAGGGGCCACTTGTTAAACCTGTACTAGTCTAGCAGTGGATAGAAGTATAATTAAGACCTAGAGTCTTGTCCAGTTGAATTTGGTCATGCCTGGAGGAGGACTGTATAAACAGCCTGGCATTGAAACAGAAGCCCTGAGACTTGGCCATTCTCTCGTCAGTAACTAGTCAATAGCTAGCCAAGGAGTAGAGGCCTAGCGCTTGCAGACATGCCCCCATCGGGGAGCCAGGGGTACCTTGTCTATTGATCCGCTCCAGGCTCCCTTGGGAACTTTCTGAATATAACGTGGCTTCTCAAACTGTGGATTATAATTCTGGCGAGTTCTGTTTTTCCTTAGGAGGTAATAGATCAGCACTCCCGGTCATGTATCCATCTTGGGAGCGTGATTGCTTCCCAGGGTAGTAGTTGTGAGCCCGGGTGTTGGAAGGAGTCCGACAGCCTGGGTTTGAGCCTTAGCTCGGCTACTTTCCGGCAGTGCAACCGAGCACGTTGTTCTCAGCGTCCTCACCTGCGTCCTTCCCGGGATCCAGCCCCGCTCAGCTTCCCCATGTCCACAAAGCTTCCGCCCGCTCCAGCACGCACTGGATGCGCCCGTCTCTAAACCAATTATTTTATTTTATTTCTAGTCTTGTCTCCACCAACTAAGTTTTATGATGCTTGAAGACAAAGACGATGCTTTTTATGACTCTTTTATTCCCAGAAAGACCTGTCCCTGTCTGCCCAGGTGGCAGGTGCCTGATACAAGCTCACTGGGAGTTAGTTAACTAATCTATACAGGTTCTCAGGGATATTCCAGGTAGAGTACAAGGTATGTTTCACACTAACCCACTGCCCATTGCATGCCCTTCCCTTATTTCTCACCTTAGTGGGTGCTCTTTTCTCAAGGGCATGACCCCTGACTATAAGGGGATGTTTCGAGTACAAAGAACAGAGGGCTCCAACTCACACTTGGCCTCAACAACAAGCAAGTCCAGAGGCAATACAATCTGAAGGTGAATACAGATCAGCAACCAGTAGTGCTGTCTCTAGAGACCCAGGAACCTTCTGTCTTACCTCTCAGCCATCCTTGGTGCTGGCCGCTCCTAGGGAAGATACCGGGGCAACACGTCAGCACCAGGCACTCCTGGCAAAGCCCATCTCTCTCTTGGAATCTCCTTAGGAGAGCGTAAACCTTCCCGAATACTCCCCCCACCACACCCACATACACACCCAGGCTTTTCCTCACATCTCATTGGTCAGGAGTGGATCACATACCCTTTACATAACCAACCACAAGGCACAAAGGACCCCCCACCCCCACCAACATCATGACTGCTCCTCCAAGCCCTGCTGGCACTCCTAACGAAATGGGGGAGATAACTTTCTTCTCCCTCTTCCGTAAATTTGATAAAGTAGTGCAAAGCTGCCTCTGAACTTTGAGCGAAAAGAACCATCAGTGTCCTGCCAGTGTTTATTGGACATTACTATTATTAGTACAGTATGTGACAACCAACTTCAACCCCAGTGTCTGTCTCTGTGCCTGTGTCCTTGATCCAGAACCTGAGAAGGCCGCTCAGCCTCCAGGAAGCAGGTCAGAAATGCCTGGCACTATTGTCCCAGCCCCGGGAGCCCTGAACCCATGATTCCCAGGAGATGGTGTATAATCCCCAGCTCCCTCACACCTGGGGGGCGGATAACTCCGAGGTATGAGTTTTCTACTGTTTCCCACAGGATTAAGCTCCAGGCACCCCTGGCTCACATCACATCCCTTCCACTCTTCCTCTCCCCTCGCAGAATCCTCATCTCAGGGTCTGCTCCTAGAACACAAGCTAAGACTTCAAGTTCAACCTGTAAGCTTGTTTTCCCCTTATAGCCCAGGCCTGGGTCATGCATGAGGGGATTACAAAGTCTGGGAGACACCTAGTGTGTGGCCCATGCACCTAGCAGACCCTCCACGTCTTGGCTCCTCTTTTCCCCAGAACCACGTTCCCAGTTAGAGGCAGAACTAGAAGCAGGAGTTGACCTCTCATTTATGGTTCAGGCTGCAGACTTCCCTTCAATTACCTAAGCAGCCGTATTGTCACATAATTTAAGGGAACTGCTCTCTGACAGACAAAAACAAATGGAGGCGGAAATGTTCGGGGGTGGGATAAAGGCAAGAAGGGAAGGAGGGCACAAGAAAGACAAAGACCCCAAAATGTTATGTACAAGAGACCCTGGTCTTTCTGAAGGGGTTCTAGCCATTGAAGAGGATGCCGCATTAATGAGTGTGAATTACAGGAAGCACATTTTTTCCCTTTTTAACGGAAGGGATATCGGCATGACTGTCCTTAGGGCGTCCGAACACTGAAATGAGAGCAAAGACCCCAGGGGTATGTAACTCGGGCTGCAGCTACTCCTGGGCCTCCACAGACCAAGCTTCAGAGAGTTAAAGCCACTCACAGTCACTGCCTCCAGATCATACCCTGCCTGGGACAGTCCTGATAACAGGCCTCCCTCCCTCCTTCCAAACTCCTGGGGCCAGAATGTAGAATGTGCTTTAGAAAGGCAATTTGGGGCTCAGATCACACCTTACAGAACACCCCCAGCGGGCTCTGGGATATCTCCTAATCAATGGCATTCATAGCTTTACAGGATCGCGTATGCAAATCCACACCACGTGAGATCAAGGAAGGCTATAAGAAGTGCAGGTCAGAGATACCTGGCAAATGAGATGAGCCAGGTCAGAGTTTGCCGCTATTTAGATTATAACTAACTTTTGGTTTTCAGAGCTTTTTGGATCTTGAGATTCTGGATAAAGGATTATGGTCCAATGGAAGCATGTTTTCATAGAAATATATTAACTCTTCGTAATGTCAGTGAATTCTGGCTCTCACCCTGGTGAGGCCTCACCAGTTGCCAGAGGGGCTAGAGAAGCCCAGCCTGGGCTGGGCTACAGTCCATGACCATGTTATCATGGAGTTGAGGGAAGGAGGTCCCCTGTGACACCAGAAACTGATGGAACTCAAGGAACCAAGACAGTCCTCAGAGAGCCACATCAAGTGTCACATCTTAGGGACAGGTAGGGGACAGCATGGTCAAGGCATAGGCTGGGAGCAAGGCAGGGGTCGGAGGGCTAGACACTCCTATTTGGGACTGGCCCGGCACTGGAGGCAGGATGAACACTGGCGAGGCTGAATTTGCCTCCTGGAGGCTCCAGCGAGAAGGTGCATTCATTGCCTGGTCGCACACGCTCTGGTCCTGCCCAGGAGTGGAAATCTCTCCAGAACCCTTCTGTGGTGTGAGTCTGGGTGTTGCTCCAGACCACGTCTCTTCCAGCTCAGATATCCTCCTTCCTACTGATTCTCTAGTCACTAGTCACCCAGTGTCCTTCCCATCAAACTCTCTTCTGATGAAAGGATTTCAGTGATGGCGAACCTATGACATGCGTGTCAGAGGTGACACGTGAACTCATTTTTTTGGTTGATTTTTCTTTGTTAAATGGCATTTAAATATATAAAATAAATATCAAAAATATAAGTCTTTGTTTTACTATGGTTGCAAATATCAAAACATTTCTATATGTGACACGGCACCAGAGTTAAGTTAGGGTTTTTCAAAATGCTGACACGCCGAGCTCAAAAGGTTCGCCATCACTGGATTAGGTCATCAGACTAGTGAGGGCGGGCCAGGCCTCCAGGGACGGGAGAGTGGTTTCTCTTGCCTAAAACAATCGCTTAGTGGTGTAACTGGAAAGTGTGTTCTTGCACATACGGCAATCTCTATCCATCAATTATTCAAAGGCTAAGTGGCCTTGGCCTCCAGCTGTCTTCTCTTCCAGGCAGGGGAGAGAACTTAGAAGGTGGACAATTTGGGTTTGACTGTTTCACATCCGGGACTCAAACCTCAGCTCTCAGATCCCGTTCGGATCCTGAACAGCAGGGCACAGGAGCAGGCCTCCACGGTGGGACAGAGCTCGAACAGACACACAGTCAGGCCAGCAGGCAGATGGGGCCGTATTACCTGCCCGTCCCCTGACGACCCATTTACACAGGGGCCAAGAACCTCTGGGAACAGGACCTGGACGATGTCAGTAATCAGAGTTTTGACACATAAACAAGGCATGTTTCATGAGCTGAGGATAAGTCCAACGAGGGCATATCCATAGGTCCACACAAGTAGACCAGTTAACACACACAGGGAGGCACCCATTGTTCTAGGCCCGTGGTCGGCAAACCGTGGCTCACGAGCCAAATGCGGCTCTTTGGCCCCTTGAGTGTGGCTCTTCCACAAAATACCACGTGCGGGTGCTCACGTACAGTGCGATTGAAACTTCGTGGCCCATGTGCAGAAGTCGGTATTTTGTGGCAGCGGGAGGGAACTGTGTGACAGCAGGTGGGTCTGTCTGGGAGGTGGGCAGGTTGGGGAGATCTCCAGTGCTCCCAAGAGGGACTGATTGCAGAGAGAGCTGGCCCACCGGCGCCCACAGAGGAATGCTGGAATTTCTCAGCTTGGCCAGAAGTCCCGGCATTGGCCTGGTCTTGGCAGAGAATGGTGATAACACAATGATCACCAAAAACGCGGTGTGATTCAAGCCCACATGCACTGTTCTTGGAGACTCCCAGGAATACTTTGAGATGGGATGCTCGCAAAAGACTGGCATTGCTATTGACAATTCGTGTGATGGAACTGTCCCCATGAATGGTGAGGCTTAGGACAGATGGTGACAAGGCTCTAACTTAAATAAATACTCACACAGCGGCACCCATTCATGGAAGTGTGACCGCAGCTTCTGAAGAGAGGCTAGGATCTCAGCGTGGCCACCCACTAGGTGTGTGCCAAGGACATGTCTATAATACAGTTGCCTTTTTTGTGAACTGGGTATAACATGAGTTAAGTGCTGGGAATTTGTCATAAGAATTAAATGAGATACTGCATTTAGAGCTCATAGCACATGTGGGGGTGGGGGAGTATGGCCCGCAAGTTGTATAAGGTCCACGAAATCATTTGGTCTGGCCCTGCCAAGGCATTAGGGGTGAGTTTATTAAATGTTTGACCAAATATAGCAGGGTGATTTTTAAGTTGATAATTTTGTTTGGCCCGGGAATGATGTTAAAAATATCCAAATGGCCCTTAGCAGGAAAAAGGTTCCCCACCCATGATGCAGAGTAATTGTTCAACACCTGTTGCGGAACATTATCACCATCAGCACCCTGCCCCTCCCCCAGCTTCTCAATTCTCAATCAAGGCTACACTTGTAAATATTGATCATTTTATTTGGCCACCCAATATCTGGATCCCCTTTTTATTAAGAAAGTCCCCCCATTTTACCAGCTGGTACAGTTCTACTTCCTGTCCCTGGCTCCCTCCCTCTTCTGCCAGTCTCTTCTGTAGGCAGTGAAATGAGGCAGACTTGGGTCCCCCACATGGGACCAATAATGCCTATTTTGCAAAACTGGTAATGGCATAACCAGGCTAGTATTCTAAAAGAAACCCCATAAATGTTGGTCCTTTTCTTCTCTTGACTCTGACCCTAGCAGCCCGGCAGCTTAAGGCTCACAGTATTGAAGTCCATGTCTGGAGGGGTCAGCATAGTTGGTAAGAGAGAGAGGAGAGAGGAGAGAGGAGCGGGTGGACTGGTGAGGATGCTAGCGGTGAGAATTGATTGAGCTGTTTTACAGCAGAGGATGTTGCTCCCAGGCTTGGAGGAGTGGTCCCTGGACCACACCTGTCATAAAGCATCAGGAAACATCTATCCACATCAAAGAAGTCAGAGCCTTGGTCTCCGAGTGTTTAAATCCTAACCACAGTCAATACTGGGCTCTGAATGTTGCAGCAGCTCTTCATCCAGAGGCTCCTGGGGGGACCACAAACCAAACAGGTTGCTAGCGAACTCCTGCAGATGGGCCACCCTGGCCCACGCCTCAAGGAGTCCAGTTGCATTCTGGTTGTCAAGGGCCGAAACTACACACCCATTAGTGACATCCCCATTTCTTTGGTGATTTTGAATAACAAGGTGACAGAGCCGTGTGACTTCATGTACAAGTAGGACTGCAATTCCACCTTCTTAGGTCAGAGTCCCTAGAAGCAGATCCTGGCCGCCCCCTGGATGTGCCTGTACCCTCAATAATGCTTTGTCTTTCTAACATGCGTTTGGTGATGGTTTGGGTACACCCTATCTCATCTAAATCCTACAAAATCATTCTGTAAAGTGGGTGGAGCTACATGTTTTTTCTCATTTCAAAAAGTAGAAAACTAGACTCAGAAAGATAAGTGACCTCCAGCTGGTCACTCTCAGGGCTGGGACTCCAGCCCATCTCGGTCAAGACTCCAAGACCAGGTCTCTCTGGTCTCTCTTCTCATAGTCAGTGTTTAAAGTTTCCAGCTGTTGGGTCTTCCCTCCCTCTGAACCCCTAAACACTTCGGCTTCTCTAATTGGCCCCCTGCACACAGAGTTATTACGTTTCAGCCCATCAGCTTATTAGTCCCACCACCTAGACGGACTCTCATCTTGCTCACCTGTATAATGCCAGTGTCTAGTATAATCTGCTTCCCAAGTAAACTCCATTGACTGAAGCAATGGTAGATGCAGCTAGAGAGTGACCAAGAACAGCCATGCATGGCCTCGAATGCCAGGAACAGGAAAGTATACTTAATCCCATAGACTGGAGATGCACCAAAGGTCTTGACAGGGCTGCAGCACCATCAGATTTGCATAACAGAATGTGTATGGGTCTGTGAGGAAGGTGGCAAAGAGGAGTCTCCCATCGCTGTTTTAAAATATGACAACACCTTAAACGTGAACGAGTTTTTGCTGATGAAACTATTACTGTAGGCGATCTCAGAAAGGGGAAGGGGGCTCGCCACAGAATTCTCTACCTGGAATTTAAGACGATCCATGAATGATCACTTCCTCATCCCCTCAGTCGATGTACCCCTGCTTCCTGTTTTGTACTCGTCATTTCAAGCTACTTGACAATTCCTGAAAAGGTCATGCTAATTCCAGACACTACACTTTGCCCATGCCAGTTGTCTCTACCTGCAATGCCTCCCATTCTCATCTCCTTGAGAAATTCCTATCCAGTGTTAGTATCTAGGGCAATCTACTTCTCTCTCTGCCACTTCTCCTGCTCCCTAAAGGAATGCTGCTGAGGGTGGGCTCGCTTTGAGGACATTTCCTGGGACATTGGGAGCTTTGGGTGTAACAAGAAAGGCCAAAGCTCAAAGCCTTCCAGAAGCAAGGTAGCTGGATTGCCCAGCAGCTCCGTCAGTCCAGAATTTAACTGAAGATTGCTCAGCACAGAAAAATAAAATAATAATAAAATAAAACAAGTGGAGGCTTGAGCAAGTTTCCCTAGAAGTTAGACTGTGAAGACAGACACCCAGGAAACTCGTGTTCCCACAGTCCTTATTCTCTTAGAGGGGAATGTGTGTTTTCTAAAGAGGCAGACAAGAGGAGATGAGACCAAGTTACACACCCATCAGCAGTATTTGCGAGTACCAGTTGCTTTATATCCTCACCAACACTTGGTATTTTCTGAGGGGGGTTGTTTGTTTGTTTGCATGCTCCTTATAAGTCTCCTCACTTCTACCCCTTCATCTCTGAACCACTCATGAACTGTGTGTCTTGCAGGAATTCTGGGAACTACAGCTATTTCCATCTTGTTACATGTAAGTGATGGGTTGGCGTCTCAGTACTCTTTGTAGACCGGCATTCTGGCCCAAGGTGCCCAATGAGCCACTTCCTTCTTACCTAGCTCTAGAAAACAAACTCACAGATGTAGCCAGATTATGTTCCCACTGGACTAGCTCTAATTCCCTCTTATTCTCTGTCTCTCTCCAGAAAGCTCACCGGTGCAAGTGAGAGCGGGTTATCATAGAAATTACCTCAAATCTGCCCTACTTTTTTTTTTTAAATAAAGCATTTACAAGCTTCAGTCCCTTAATAATTACTAGTATCAAACTTCTTGGTATGCCTCACTGACACCACAGGTTTGCCAACCATCTGTGTGATCCCGAACAATTTCCTTCTTATAGTACCACATTCAGATCTGGGCAAATAAGTGGAGCCCCTGCTCCAATCCCCATGTCCCAGGAATCCACCCCACCCCCACACCACACCCTTATTTTGGAATGCCTTCCTTATGGCGTCACTAAGAACACTTGGGTACTTGGAAACAGCCAGGGCCAGAACTACTATTTGAGTAGGGCATTTGAGCATGAACAGGGATACAATGTGGATTCCCATCCCCATTTCTCCCTTTGGAACACTCTCTGACCCTCTGTCCCATGGGTACAGTTGACCTGATGCCCTGAGGAGTTCCAGGTCTTATGCTTATGGGGTTGTCCTAAGGCCACTTGATGAGCAGATGGCATCCACTGGCTGGCATGTATTGTTTTTAATGAATCACCCAAAGTTTGGCTGCCAGATGGTGCTGATATGCTGATTTTAGGTGATTCTCTCTCACATCAGACAAAGGATGAGATCAGGGTTCTGGATTTCCAACAATTCACCATCAATTCTTGGCCTTGGCCTTGTACATGGGCTCCTGGGTCAGCACTCACCCAACCATGTTCTGAACACAGTGCCATCTCCAGTCTATAGCTCCTGACGGCATCTGGGATATTTTATTCTGGGCACCCAGGGCAGTCACCCCACCCCTCTGCAGAACCTACTTCCTGTCAGGCAGCCCTCTGGAGCTGGCTGCACCAATCTCCTCCAAGAGTTTTCAAAACTGTTACTCGACAAAGCCAATTGGCCTGTTGGATCACTGTCCTTCTTTGCATCAATGTAGTGACACCGTGTTCTCTCAGGTCAGTGCTAAGGCACGCTGGACAGAGATGGCAATTCCTTGTGCTGATGGGCCTTAGCCTGTCCACTCGTGTGGAGGCAGGAATGCAACCAACGTTGAAAGCAATCACAGTTTCAAAATGCAGTGATTACAATCTAAAGAATTCAAGAGAACATATGGTTAGAAGACATGTTGCTCTACATTTACACTATAAAGTTCTAAACAGTAAATTTAATATGACCAGAAAATGACGTATCATTGTTTTTCAGCATATTCTGGGTATGACTTGCATTTGTAGTTGTGATGTTGAGTTTTATGTGCCATCTTGACTAAGCTATAGTCCTCCCATTATTCAATCAAATACTAATTTAGGTAGGTGTGATTAACATCTATGATCAGTTGATTTTATGTAAAGGAGATTATGAGTAATGATAAAGCCAGCACTAAATAGATGGCCTGAGGGAACTGCAGAGGCAAGAAGATCTGTTTTTTTTCAATACAAAGAGGTTCCGCCCATGAGTGTTGCTACCTTTTTCTTATATTAGGAGATGTGATTTTCCCCCAGGAACGGTGCATTTCACAATAAAGAACAGGAAGAGATGATTCTTGGACCCAAAAGGGGAGAGACAGCACCTGGATTCCATGAAGAATCTTTACGTGCACTGATAGGACAATAAGTATATAGTGCCATTTCTCTACCCATCATTCTACATCTTCAGTGATAAGTCACTATGTCTTACATGGGCCCATGAATTTTCTAATAGAAATATTGATATAGACAGGGACCCTTCAAAAAGATGCTTTGCCAGGGCTCACACACCCTAAGGGTGATCGTGCCTTGCCCTTCTGCACCTGTTTTCCATTGGTAATGAAGCTTTTGTCTGGTTCTTCTTCAGAGTTCCTTCTGGCTCTAATATTCTGATATTTTCCCCACGAAATTGAAAGAGCCTTTCATCTAGAACAACTTTCAGCCCAGGGAATGTGGTTGTGTGTGTTTTTTTAATTTGGCTTAAAAGAAATTCTCCCTTCACTTGTCCACTCAGAGCCTCTTGTTCCATTCAGAGAGAAGACTTCACAGCTCCATTCTCAGACCCAGCGCATCCTCCTTAGGAGATCTCCACCTGGACCTTCACAGCAGATAAACAACTCAGGCCAAGTGGGAGATGGGTTCCAGCGCTGAGCTCACATCTGCACGTCTTCATGTAGCAACACTCAGCCAGGAAGGCTTGTAAGCCAATTCTGTCTGGTCCTTCTCTGCTGGTGGACACAGTCCCGTTGCCTAAACCTGACCTGCACGCTCTTCCACGCATGATGCTGTGACTCCTGTCTAGCACACACACTTGCGTATGGATGAGAATGCAGGGAGAGGAATACTGACCGGACATCTGAATGAGCAGTCCTAAAATCGTAGCCTTGGTCCGACATGGACCGAGGTTTGGCCAACAATGTTATTAAAGATGTGAATACTGATGCTTTTCAATGGGATGTGCACTCCCCGGTGCTATTATCGCACTCCTCCTAACCTCCTTCCCTCGCCTACATTTACACTATAAAGTTCTAAACAGTAAATTTAATATGACCAGAAAATGACGTATCATTGTTTTTCAGCATATTCTGGGTATGACTTGCATTTGTAGTTGTGATGTTGAGTTTTATGTGCCATCTTGACTAAGCTATAGTCCTCCCATTATTCAATCAAATACTAATTTAGGTAGGTGTGATTAACATCTATGATCAGTTGATTTTATGTAAAGGAGATTATGAGTAATGATAAAGCCAGCACTAAATAGATGGCCTGAGGGAACTGCAGAGGCAAGAAGATCTGTTTTTTTTCAGTACAAAGAGGTTCCGCCCATGAGTGTTGCTACCTTTTTCTTATATTAGGAGATGTGATTTTCCCCCAGGAACGGTGCATTTCACAATAAAGAACAGGAAGAGATGATTCTTGGACCCAAAAGGGGAGAGACAGCACCTGGATTCCATGAAGAATCTTTACGTGCACTGATAGGACAATAAGTATATAGTGCCATTTCTCTACCCATCATTCTACATCTTCAGTGATAAGTCACTATGTCTTACATGGGCCCATGAATTTTCTAATAGAAATATTGATATAGACAGGGACCCTTCAAAAAGATGCTTTGCCAGGGCTCACACACCCTAAGGGTGATCGTGCCTTGCCCTTCTGCACCTGTTTTCCATTGGTAATGAAGCTTTTGTCTGGTTCTTCTTCAGAGTTCCTTCTGGCTCTAATATTCTGATATTTTCCCCACGAAATTGAAAGAGCCTTTCATCTAGAACAACTTTCAGCCCAGGGAATGTGGTTGTGTGTGTTTTTTTAATTTGGCTTAAAAGAAATTCTCCTTTCACTTGTCCACTCAGAGCCTCTTGTTCCATTCAGAGAGAAGACTTCACAGCTCCATTCTCAGACCCAGCGCATCCTCCTTAGGAGATCTCCACCTGGACCTTCACAGCAGATAAACAACTCAGGCCAAGTGGGAGATGGGTTCCAGCGCTGAGCTCACATCTGCACGTCTTCATGTAGCAACACTCAGCCAGGAAGGCTTGTAAGCCAATTCTGTCTGGTCCTTCTCTGCTGGTGGACACAGTCCCGTTGCCTAAACCTGACCTGCACGCTCTTCCATGCATGATGCTGTGACTCCAGTCTAGCACACACACTTGTGCATGGATGAGAATGCAGGGAGAGGAACACTGACAGGACATCTGATGAGTCCTAAAATTGTAGCCTTGGTCCGACATGGACCGAGGTTTGGCCAACAATGTTATTAAAGATGTGAATAGTGATGCTTTTCAATGGGACGTGCATTCTCCGGTGCTATTATTGCACTCCTCCTAACCTCCTTCCCTCGCCTCGCCCAGCTCCCTATCCACCACAGATGCACTCGCATTTACACACCCTACCAGGCCAGCAAAGCATTGGAGTTTGTGAACATCAATTTCTTGTGCCTATCGGAGAACAGAAATAATAAGAGCGTTTCCTATCCTTTCCCATGTCACCGCCGCTCTCCCAGGAGATATTGCACAGGCAGTGAGGGCTCTGAGAAGCTTGTCCTTCCTACCGTGGATTAATTGTATCCCGATGTAACACAGGAAGAACTGGGCTTGGAATGAATAGACTTGGCCCCAGATGCCAGCTCCATCCTTGGCTTCTTTATCCAGAGCCTCCAATTCTTCATTTACTTTCAAGATTTTGCGGTGATCAGCAAAAGCGTCTGGCACAGGGGAGCACACAGCGGGAGCTCAATAAATGCTAATTCCTTCTCTCATCCTGGTGCAGAGTCAGCCTAAACCGCTCTCCAATTTCTTCTCCGGGGAAAAGATCTCCTGGGCCCACCCAGGCTGGGCTGTGGTGTGCAGCGCCTCATTAAGAGATGTGAAGAGCCTGGAAATCGAAGTGCCATAGAGGACACGGAGTGGGGCTGCCTATTTTGTTTCGTTTGCAATCCCACATGACCGTGGGGAACAGCACTGTGAACAGGGCAACTGTGACAGCAGCACAGGTCAAATGCAACTGCCCTTCCAAAAATGCCCCCATTTTGGCAGCCCCCATTTTTTTCTAATCAAGGCAAAGATTTCTCAAAAAAATAAAATAAATCACACAGCAAAGAAAGCCAAAGGAATGTTGGTGCCTGTCCCTAGAAGCCACATATATCTATTTTTGGTTCCCAGTAAAGCCCAGTACACTGTAATTAGTATAATAACATGCTCTCTGCCATAAGGACACATGACACAGATGACCCCGGGTGCCCATCTGGGCATAGGACGTGTGCTGTGGGTTGTTTTGTCAGCTGTGGACCTGGATTCTTTGTTGGTACTCTCTCATCTAGTTCGGTCTGCAACCAGGCATTTGCAGGAAAAGGGGGAGAAAGATGGGTGTGGGGTCAACCAGACCTCCGAGGAAAGAATACTGGGTAGACTGGAGTCTGGGGGCCTCATGGGAAAGAGAAGCATCCATGGATAAGAGGAGTCACTTCTGTAAAGGCCAACTGGCCCCTGACCCCTTTGAGAGTCAAACCCTTTACGTTGGCCTTTTCACCTGAGGCTGGTGGACTCAGTGCAGGCTCCCTGCCCAGCCACTTCCTAGTCTTGGGAGCTGGCTTGTCCTTGGGGTTTCCCTCCATCCAGTGCACTCTAAAGTGCAGCCTCCTGGTGAAATGTCAAATATATACTCTCAGGCCCGCCTCCTCAAACACAGTAAAACCCAATTACCCACAGGTAGGCATCCACAGAACACTCAACAGGAATGAGAAATGAAGGAAAAAGTGTCAGGTAAGCTCAGGTGTCAAGCTTCCTGAATACCCTCCCTTACAGATAGCACTGTCCAGCCACCTGAACCTTCCCTGCTTCCCCCAGCCGTCTTGATTGTCTCTCTGGTTCCAGTCTGCTTCTTTCCCACCTGGACTGGGTTTTTCCTATCACGTGACCCAAGCTTTCCAATATTACATTTAAATGTTCCAACTCTTTTGGTCCCTGCCTACCCATGAGTCATGAGTCTCTAAGCCTCAGCGTCATTCTGCTGGTTCTGGGGAAAGTACAAAGAAATCTCTTACCAAACCTCAATGTCCTCATTTGTAAAGTGCAGAGGATCTTGTAGGCCCCCTTCAGTTCAGAAATTCTAATCCTAAAAATGGCTTGTCCGACTGTGAGCAGCCTACCAACACTGGATATATATGTATGTGGTATTTGTGTGTGTTGTATATAGACATGTAGAGACGGGTAAAGCCATCATAACCTACAATGTTAAGAGATGTGAAGAGCCTGGAAATCGAAGACCTTAGTCATACACCATGTAGCATTCGGTCTTTATCATAAACTTGAGGCGGGCCGGGCAGGTGTGTTGCTACTCACATCCAGATCATCTGCTATTAGGGCAGGGCTGCCTTGGTGACCCCACGCTGCATTCCTGGCAAGCAGAGGTACTGGGGGTGTACGTGCCTCAGAGAGAACAGATGGGTGGGAACTCCCCTAGGTTCTCTGAGCTGGTATCAGGCAGCAGTTAAGAGCTTGGGCTCTGCATTGGACTGATCTGGATTTGAGTCCTGGCCCTCCCATTCAGTGGCTGTACACTCGTGAGCAAGTTACTTAACTTCTCTGAGCCTCAGCTTTATCTTCTGTAATATGAGGGAATTAATAATATGTACATTCTAATGAAGCTATGAGGATTAAATGACTTAGTCCATGGAAGGCTTAGCATAGATATGGTACACTAAGTAATATTATTATTCATCTTGATACTAACATGCACTGATCCCCAAAGTGTATATGGCTGCATATGTTTAGAATTGTTTTAAGAATATGAGGGAATTAATAATATGTACATTCTAATGAAGTTATGAGGATTAAATGACTTAGTCCATGGAAGGCATCTTGATACTAACATGCACTGATCCCCAAAGCATATATGGCTACATATGTTTAGAATTGTTTTAAATTTTAAAACCCACTAGTAATACACCATTCCTAATGAAAAGCATAAACCTGAGGTGAGGTTAGATGAGCAAGTTCAGAAAAGACACTTGAGAAAGCTGATGGAAGGCAAGGCACCTCTTGTAAAATTCTGTGGTCTTCCAGACTGTAGTAATGCCCGTGATTCATGCATAGCTAACACAGAGCAAATCGTATGTCCATAAACAGAGCTGCCCACAAGGAATGGCTCACATGTCCCTTTAAAGGAGCACCAATCTCATAAAAGACCAAATGAAAGCATGAACAATAGCAAGAACCTTGGCTTTCAACACACGACACATTTCCTGCAAGAAGCCTGCTCTAACCACTTAAGAATCCAGCTGGAAAGGTCATTAGGGGAAGTGGGGTCTGCAGCCAGGTCAATCCAAGTAGCCTTCATGCTGAGAGCTCCGCTCCTTTGCAGGCAGAAGGTTTGGGATGAATCTGCTTCCACATCCGAGATAACTAGCTGCCTGCGCATGGTTCCTGGGGAAAACGTCTCCCAAGCTCAGAGTGAATGAAGCATTTGTGCCTTCATGAGGGGTTAAGTAGTAGGTTCCCAAGTCCAAATACAATGGACTCTACTTCTCCAATGCCCACAGAAGGGTCTCATTCCATTGTGTTTGCTTGTTAAGAGCATCTCCTGGAGCCCCTGGGAGCCTTCTCTCAGTGACATCTGGGTTTTCCAAACCTGTTTCATCTTTTAGAGAGAAGTGGGAGGGTGGAGGCTTACGTATCTCAGGAGGAAATCCATGGAGAGATGGGATGGACCCAAGTGAAGAACTCTGGCTAAGTCTGGGGAGCCCTGAGTTTTGGCTCTGTCTCTGGCCTGAGTGATCTTCGTGTCTGTGGCCTGGGTTTTCAAGCAAGACTGACCGTCCACTGTGGACTGTGCTCTGGGGCAGTGCCAGCTTCCAAGGTGGGAAGGGAAGTTGACCCGGCAGCCCTTCATGCTCTCAGGCTCTGCTGCCCTTTCTTTCTCTGGCCTAATCTATAAAGCAGGAGCCTGGGCAGGCCTCTCCAGGCCATGTCTTCTCAACATCAATGGTATTGTCCCTAAGGGGGTAAACATCGGCTCATAGGGAGGAGTCTGTGTGTGAAAACTTCTGACACTTTTTATGTACATATCTATTAAATATAGTGCATAAATACATATGCAATATAGATATGCAGTGCATAACATAAATGTTAATGCCACCCGCAGCCTATCTCATCATTTGGGGTTCCACAGAGGGTGGATCAAAGAGGTTCTCCCTGTTTGTAAAGCTCTTGAGACCAAGGGGTCACCAGACACCCTATTTCTCCAGCCAAGCTCTGGCCTTAAGCAAAAGCCTCTACTCACTTTTTAAAGACTGTGCCTGTATCACAGAATGCCCTGGTGAGAAGTGGGATCTGTCTTGTTTACTTTTTCAGTAAATAATCTTTGTTCATCTTCTTCTGCCAGGGTAGTCCAAAAATGACCCAACTAGTTTTTCATTCTGTCCTTCAGGTTCAGGCTGGGTTATTACTGAGCTAGGAGGCCTTTTCAATATTTTTCCTTTGCTAGCTCTCCACTCACTCAGACGAACTTTTCTTTCTTCTACGGTTTCTTTGGGCTGAGCCCTTCTATTGATAGTTTCTTTTGCTATAGTATGCCTGCACTGCTCAATGGTTTTTGACTTTTCTATCTGTTTGATATTAGAAGATGAAGTAGACCTGGCTATCATTTCGGATGTGATGCTTCTTGATACTGTCTTATTTCCTTTTACTTCCTGAGAAGAAATGGTTTTGACACTAGAGAAAACTCTATTTAATTGTAGTAATTCTTTCTCATGAGACCCTTTCCGAACTGTAACATTGGCAATGCCTTGTTTCAGGGAGTCCTGGGTATTATGAGTATTACTGTGGTGACTTCTAATAGGAGGACATAAAAGTTGTTCATTCTGAGATGTAGCCCTCACAAATTTAGTCGTAGTCATCATATTTGAGGCTCTGTGACTTTTTGCTGTTACACTGCTTGTGTTTATAGGCTGAGGTTTTGTGGCCTTAGAGATAGGAGTTGAAAGTTTCTTTGTTATTGCAGAATGCTCATCTTTGACTTGTACAGGTTTTCTAAACGAATTAACCTTAGATTGAACAATTTGGCCACGATAAGATCCAAGCACAGGTTTCTTGAGCACGTTAGCATCTTGCTTTGGTTTTTCTGTAGTCACCTGTTTCTTTTTATTATTGTTTTTAATGTGAAACGCTTGGCTTAATGTCATACGTTGACCTTGGCGATCATTTGTAATTGGTAACAACTGCAGAGTTTGATTATTCTCCAAGTTATATATATCAGTGGCTATAGTTGAATTGGTTAATTCATTAGAAGGTTTTAACAGAATACAATTTTTTCCCATTGTTACATTATTTTTGCTCCTTGTAGGTCTATGGACATTTTCTTTATCAGCCATTTTTGTCTTAAGTTTCAGAACTTTTGTCTCTTCTTGGACCAGACCCTCAGATGTCATCATTCCCTCGTTTCTACTACTCTGAAGGCGAACTGGGCCCTCTGACTCGGGGGAAGCTGCAGGTCGCCTGGAACCACTGGGGAGCTCATCGCAGGGCGACGCAGGAGGATGCGTCTCCTCGACCTGGGGACATTCTTGACATTGAGTTAATGGGGACGGAGAATGCTAAGTGTCCTGCAGTGCACAAAATAGCCCCAGAAACAAGGAGTTGTCTGGCCCCAAATGCCAGCTACTACTGAGAAATATTGATTTATATGGTAGCATCATGGTCATTATAAATCATATGAAACTCGGGATGACAATCTTAAATGCCTCCAAGGCCCGTCAGGGATTGAAGGATATATGCCCCTTCCTAAGACATTCAAATTCAAGTCTTTAAAAGACACTCTACTCTCAATCAGGATCACCTATGCACTGAATTTGGCTTTTGGTCTCCAGCCTGTGACCTTTTAATAAAGGTTTACTGATCGAGAAAGATGCTTATCATATAGTATGGGAAAACAAAAGGCTGCTAACCCATATGATCTCATTTTACATAGGTACATATATGTATATAGATAAGTATATGCACACAAGTATTATCTCTTCATGTATACACATACATATAAATGGGAAGTGATACATTCCTGTGTGTATGCATATATATATATATGTGTGTGTGTGTGTGTTGTGTGTGTGTGTGTGTGTGTGTGTATATATATATATATATATATATATATATATATATATATCAATGCATATATATGTACGCACATACAAAAATTCTGGAAGAATATGGAATGATATAGGGCAGCGGTTCTCAACCTGTGGGTCGCAACCCCTTTGGCGGTTGAATGACCCTTTCACAGGGGTTGCCTAAGACCATCCTACATATCAGATATTTACATTACGATTCATAAACAGTAGCAACATTACAGTTGTGAAGTAGCAACGAAAATAATTTTATGGTTGGGTCACAACGTGAGGAACTGTATTTAAAGGGCCAGAAGGTTGAGAACCACTGATATAGGGGATGACAAAAAGAATAGACAACCCAAAGCTTCAGTGTTTTCCCTTTAAAGTTTTCTAGAGCTATGGAGAAATATGCTGCTTTGAGCAGATATTGGCAACGGCGTAGGATGGAGGCCTCCTGGGAATGGTCTATGAAAAGAAACAGCAGCCACAACTGTAGGGTCTGTGCCTGTGATTGTCATCACATCCCAAATGATGTCTCCTAACCCTCAATCAGGCTTCTGATGGACGTAAATCCACAGCCCGGGCTCAGCCTGCAGACCCACAGGAATTGGAGCAATGTTGAGGGCTGGGGGTGCAGATGGGGACAGAGGGCAGGAAGTAGGAGCGAACTAGATGCAAATGAGCAAATCAGTCCCTACTCATATGTTCTTCTGGGGAAAACACATACCCTGGCCACCAAGACAATCATTTCTGGGCTCAGAAACAGGAAGGAATTCACTAAACACCACATCGCCAGCACAAAGAGCAGAGATGGTTTGCCAAGAGCACAGCCCTGTCCTGACCAGGACATCAGCTAAGCCTTTAAAGGCGGGACCCACTGCCAGGTGCATGATTTCTGAGCAAAGGGGAAGTTCTACCTGCCCTGGATCTTCTCAGATGGCTCTGGGATGATCTTAACTGAGGACTGTACCTGGCAAGAAGGCATTGGGATGGTCTCCTCATTCAGGTGGGAGGACACATCTTTTCTAAGCTCCTCAGTTACTCTAGGCTTCCCAGCTCGACCTCCCAATCCTACAGGTTGCTGAGCCCTGATCACGGACTATCTCATTTAATCCTCACAATGACCCTGGGAGGCCAGTATTGCTGTTCCCAGTTTACTGATGAAGAAACTGAGGCTCAAAGAGGTTAGTCCAGTGATGGCGAACCTTTTGAGCTCGGCGTGTCAGCATTTTGAAAAACCCTAACTTAACTCTGGTGCCGTGTCACATATAGAAAATTTTTGATATTTGCAACCATAGTAAAATGAAGATTTATATTTTTGATATTTATTTTACATATTTAAATGCCATTTAACAAAGAAAAATCAACCAAAAAAAATGAGTTCGCGTGTCACCTCTGACACGCGTGTCGTAGGTTCGCCATCACTGGGTTAGTCAGTGTCAGGTTTCAAGTCTAGTCTTGTCAGTGCCACAGTCTGCCTTCTATGCTTTTCCATCCTTGCACACCTCCGAGGAATGGCAGAAGGAGCTAGGATAGATCCTCCGTGGTAGGGTAGCCATGGGTGCTGTCTCTCCTTGGGGATAATGTCCAAAGATATGAGGGACTATGGAACTAGGCTTTAGGAATTCATCAGCTGTGCCACTGACTTAGACATTAGCCAGAAATGTCCCCCTCTAATAGCTAGTAAAATAATTAAAAGACAATGAAATTATTTGCACTGATTGCTAAGTGTAGGGAAAGGAACACACATCACCATTTCAGATTCTCAGACCCCATCCAACTTTGTTAAATAATGTTAGTTATCTATTGCTACATAACAAACAACCCCAAAACTACATGGCCTAAAACCACAGCATTTATCTAGCTCACACGATGCTATGTAAAGTCAGTCCTCACTTAACGTCATCTGTAGGTTCTTGGACTTTAAGGGAAACAATGTATAATGGAACTAATTTTACCATAGGCTGATTGCTATAAACCAGAGTTGAGTTCCTACAGCATCTTATCAATGTTATAACAAAACGACATTATTCAAGAACCTGCTATCCTGGCATTGGGGATGGGCTCAGCTGGGCAGTCCTTCTGTTCTTGGCTGGGCTCCCTCACACATCTGCAGTCAAGTGCGGGTCAGCTGTTGGTTGGCTTTGCTGGTATTCACTGAGCCCTCACATTTCTGAGGCCTGCCCTGGACAACTGGACTGACTCATTTCCTATCCATTTCGTCTCTCATCATCCAGCTGGCTAGCCTGGGCCTGTCCACATGACTGGACTGGTTTTTAGGAGAAAGAAGTCCGCAAAGCCTTTTGAGGCCTAGACTCAGAACTGACACAGTGTCACTTCTGCCACTTTCTATTGGCTACAGCAAGCCTTAAAGCCAACCCCGATTCAAGAGGTAGGGAAACAGACTTCACGTCTTGATAGAAAGAGCTACAAAGTCAGATTGCATAGCAACACGGTTAGGTGAAGGGGGAATACTTGTGGTCATTTTTGCAAATGATATACCACAAGTGGATTAACATAAGCTCTATTAGTAATCACTTCATGCTTCCCTAGATGGTCTTCTCTACTGCCTCTACCTCTTCAAGCTACCCTGAAGAATTGGAGGGAAAAGGAGGTGGGACAACTGACACCTGAAATGAACCCTAAAAGTGGTGAACTATGGGAAGGTGCTGTGTGGAAGGGGAACATCATGAGCAGTAAATAAAAGTGGGGACTAGCGTGATGTGGGCTGGAAAGCAGAGCACTTCTGTGCTTATTTACTGCCACACTGAGCAGCAGGGGCAAGAGCAGCCTCTGAAGAGTGGGGGAGTGAGAGTCAAACCATGGAAGATGTAGACATACTTGGGAGGTAAGGAACTGAACTATAGGAATGTCCCCTCAGAATGACAAAGTGGAGATTCAGCGAGAAGGGAAGTGGGCAGAGCTCTTCCAGCTGCAGACACCCAGAGGGCTATGGGGAAGACAGAAGACGGAAGTCCAGTGGCTCAGCTGAAACTCAGGTTCACATGGGTGCCTAGACAGGACCCTGGAGTATGGGGCCGTGGCTCCTTTCCTCCTGCCAAAGACATGGACCTGCCCTCCAAAGTGGCCTTCAAGGGAATACCAGCTCCTTAGAGAGATTCTGTTAGTTCCCTGGAAGTGTTTGCCCAGTACACCAATTTATCTTCATTGTGATTCGGCCATTATTCACGGCATTCCCACGGGTGCAGCACCAGCTGGAGCCAAACTTGGTAATCGTTTCCTGTCTTATCCTCAGCAATTGTGTATTACATTCCAGCTGATGGTATGTACACTGACATAAATTGTTCACCAATAAACATGTCTCTTAAGAGCCTTATTTATCTCTGGGAAGCGTCATGAAATAATCATACAGATTCATCATGCCATATTCTGCCCGTAGACTTTAAAGGCGATTCCCCATTAACTTTAATGGGGAAGGTTGTTAGGTGTCTTTCCCCCCCACCTTTAGCATAGATCAAGGTTAGTGCATGGCCAATAAAAGACATATTTTCAAAAGACCTACTGGGTTGTCCCTACGCACCTTCTTAGTGACTGCAAGAGTGTCTTCTCACAGGATGGTTTCTCACATGTTGCTGCCTCCACAGTAGAACATCCTCCCCTCTCAGCTTTCTACCCCTGCCCCCACTTTCCAATACATATTGGTCTTGTGCTAACAAATTCTTCCTGCCTTAAAACTCCAGCATTCTTTTCTCTGCTTTACCCAATGTCCATCTACTCACTATTACCAGTGTAAATCTGTTCCCACTGTTTCCACCTAAAATCCTGGCCAGCCTTCTGTCAGTGCGTCCAGCTACTGGACAGTCCTTTGTCCTTGTTCTTCCTCTATGTGCACCTGTGTAAATGTTCTGATCCTTTAGGCTTCCTTCCTCAGTTGGAGTAGGTCACTTTCTACTTTCTGATTTCTGTTGGTTGGTTGGTTGGTTGGTTTTGGAATTGGCTCTTATATTAGCTAGGGTAAAGGTGAAGCTGCTGTACCAAAAAGACCCCCAAGAATCTATGACCTAAAAAATATTGTATTTTCTCTCATAAAGCAGTTCTAAGGGAAGTAGTGAGGGGTAACGGCTCTACATGATTATCTCAGAACCTTGGTTTTCTGTATTTTATTGGTTCACAGTTCTTGGCTCATGGTCAACGCCAAGTCATTGGCACATCTGACATCAGGATTTGAGTTTAGGGGGTAGAGGGAGAGGAAAAATGTCTTCTCTTGTGTGGCATTCACCTGGAAGTGATACTTTCACTCACCTTCCCTTGGCCTATACTAGGTTCCAGAGGTATATCTAGCTGCCTCATATCCGACGTAACTTCTGCTGCTATGTATAAAGTAAGGGGAGAATGGATTCTACGGACCTCCAGCATTCTCCCCACAGTTTGTGCTTGGTTGGGTTACTTAAAACTGAACTGCTTGGTATCACACATAGTCAAAAAGAGATCTTTCCTCAGAATAAGATTTGTGTAGAAGAATGAAGTATAAATCAAAGAACTGGGTATAGATCCTGCCACCATGCCTCAAATTTCCCTCAACTAAAATGCTTTCTTTAAGATTAATATAAGAAAAAGCCTCGACAAGTATCACATGATCTTACTTATATGTGGAATCTAATGAACAAATTAAACTGACGAACAAAACAGACTCAGAGACATTGAAGCATGCAACAGACTGACATTTCAGAGGGAAGCGGGGGTCGGGGGGTGGGAAGGAAGAGATGAACCAGATAATTTGTGTGCATATGTACATAACCCACGGGCACAGACAATAGCGTGGTGAAGGCCTGGGGAAGGGGCAGGACTGGGGTGGAGGGGGTCAATGGGGAGAAAGGGAGGACATCTGTAATACTTTCCACAATAAAGATAAATTTTAAAAAATAAAAAATGTTTTCCAACTTTAAAAAAGAAAAGAAAATGCCTTAATAGAAAGGGATCATCCTGATTCTTTAGCACACACAGCCTAACGGATCCATCAGCAAATACTGTGGGTTCTTCCTTGACGATGTATTCAGAATCTAAACATTTCTTCACCTCCACTACCAATCCAAACCACCATCAGCTCTTTCCTGGCTTATCTCGGTCACCTGTTAATGATTGGAATTCTGCCCTCCTACAGTTTTGCTCTCAACACAGCAGCCAGGGCAATCCTTTTACAACATAAATCAAAACATGACACTGCCCAGCTCAAAATCCTCCAGTGACTTTCACCTCAAATCAGGAGTAAAAGCCAGAATATTTACAATGATCTACAAGGCCTACATCTGCTCTTATCTCCTCCCAGTCTTCCCCTTACCCCCACCTCATCATTTAGCACCCTTCTTCCTGTTTCCCACTGTTTCCAAATCTGCGTCAGCCACACTGGCCTCCTTTCTTTTTCTAAAGCATGCCAACCACAACCTGCCTCAGGACTTTGCGCTGGCTGTTCCCTCTGTCTGGAATGCTCTTCCCCAGATACCCATATGTCCCCCTCCCTCACTCCCTCTAGGTCAAATGTTATCAGTGAGGTTTTCCCTAACTAACCCATACAAAATAGCAACCCCATATCCAGTGTGTGTTGAGAAAAGTTTAACGACCAGTTGTTCCTGAATGGTAGTATTTAATGTGTGTGATGTAAATACTTCCATCATGGCCAATGTCAAGCTGCCAACAGGAGATAATTAAATATGGGCTGGAAAGAGATATACACACAATTTTCAGGAGCTTGTACACACCAGCTCCAGGACACCATTGCCCACATTTCTCCAGCATTCTCTGTCCCTTTACCCTATTTTTGTCTCCTTGGCACTTATCACTGCCTGATATATTATTCACTCATTGAATTGCTTGTGAATAGTGTGTCCCTGGAAAAATATGATGAGGGCAGAAACTATATCTTCACTCATATCTGTACCATCCAGAATATTTTAAGCACTCAAGTAATATTTGTTAGAATGAATGAATGAATGAATGGCAAAAAAAAACATAGACAACTCCTGTTAAGAGAAGACACATTATAATCAAACCTATGGGGAATGTTCTTCCCTGCTACATGCACTAATTGTCTAAATCAGTGCTCACCAGCAGGAGGAGGAATGCTGTCCAGAGAGCATGGAACAGTAACTCCGTAATGGAAACAACTGTAGGAGTTAACTGGACAGAAAATGTGCCACACTAGAAGAATGTGGAAGAGAATCAAATCTGGCAGGAGCCAGAGGCAGGCGGGGAGACTCCAGACCTGGTTTAAGAATCAGTGAAAACAGATTCAGAATCTGTTTGTAGGGATGTTCTAAAAAGCTAAGGCCAGCAGGGCATGGTGGATTGCAGATCCTCCTGGATGAAAGAGTCATGTGCAGGGAAGACGGTAATGATACAGGAAATGCACTTGAAGCACATGTGGGGTACTAAGGTTTCGCTATAAGAATGAATAATACAAATTCGAATGGCAACAGCCAACATGAGAGAAGTTGGGAAAGAAATAGTACCATGATACATAGCCAGTAACATGGGAAATTGGTTCAATCCTTTTGGAAGATAATACATGGTAAGAAGAAGAAAAGATGTTCACACCTTTCAACCCGGTAAGCCCACCCCCTATATTTTATCCAAAGGAAGAATTTAATAGGAGAAACTGACTATAAATAACAAACATGTTCCCAGAGCAGTCACCATCACAGACACAAGTTGAAAATTATCTAAATGTCCATTAACAAGGGAATGACTAAACAAATGATGGTCTAGTAACTCAATGGAATATTTGTCATAAAGCTCTGAAAAAGAATTATGGAATCATATAGCAACACTAATGCTGCTTATGACATGATGCTGTTGAATGAGCACCAGACTGCATGGTGTCCATTACATTGGTTTCAAATCTTTAAAACTATACTCACAACATGACTAAGACTGAAGGGGAATGTGCAAACGTAACTGTGTGAGGGAAGGAGGTTTTCTTTCTTTTTCTAAAATTGCCTTAATTTAATTATTAAAGTTTTAATGTTATTAAGCTTTAGATAATAAAAAAAAAATTACACACAAAAAAAATGGAGGGTTGAGGTGTGGGAAGAACACCCCTTGTCTTGGTGGCTGGTCCGCCTTCTGCACGGAGTACCATCCAGCCTGGTCACCTGTCCTACCTACCGTGGGGGGCAGAGAATCACTGGAATATTAGGTTTGGATGGCCTCTTGGGGTTCTAGCAGTCCCACTGCATTTCCTGCCTATAAACAAGGATGACAGCTTAAGACAATGAACTTCATCAGGATACTTCCGCCTCCCAGGCTAAACACAGAGCAGCAGCCCCAGGCTCCAAGGTCAGGGTGAGAAAAACCCAGCCCTCCTCAGCTAGCAGCTGAGGAACCCGCTGCCCCTGAAACCTCTGCTGCCCGAGGAGAGCTGGGGGCTCCTAGCCGCCCTTTAATTAGTCTCTGAGCCTGCAGGCTCCTTGCTCTCAGAACCACCAGAGTGCACGAGTACAAGGGGCATAATTTCTTCATTTTGCAACTTGTCTTTTTTAATAGCTCAAACTCCTCCGTACCCCGTGATAAGAGCCATATAAGCTCACAGAGACAATACTCGTCCAGGTTAAATCATCTATTCCCCTGATTCTGGGCAAAGCTACATTTTAAATCCCCCATAAAAATAGTTGTTGGCCTTCACCTTAATCTTACCCACAGAAAAATACTCTCCAACCTCCTACAACTATGCTCATTTGAAACGCAAAGCAGGGTCCCACAGCTCCACCGGTCTGCAAGTCCCAGGAATTCAACTCCTCCTACTCTACTGCAGGTGTACCATCCACATTCCCTTTCTTCCTGTCAGAATGATTCTCACCTTCTTCACCACTGTGTTTAAACTTTATTCATCCACTTAATCTTCACAACAATTCTAGGTAATAGTTATTGGTTTATTACTCCCATTTGACAGATGAGGAAGCTGAAACACAGCAAAGTCACTGGTGCAAGGTCGCACAGGGCGGGGCAGGAGGAGGATCTGAGCTACTTTAGCAGTTTGATATCAGGACCCGCCCATAGCTAGTTATTGGTTTATTACTCCCATTTGACAGATGAGGAAACTGAGACACAGCAAAGTCACTGGTGCAAGGTCGCACGGGCGGGGCAGGAGGAGGATCTGAACTACTTTAGCAGTTTGATATCAGGACCCGCCCATAGCCGCTATGTCCCCTACCTTCCTGTACATAATTATTGACACCGAAGAAGAGAAACACAGCATTTCACAATGGACAAGCTGCCCAAATTCAATTTGCCTTCTAAAATATGTTTGAGTTGCTGATGGCCAGCCTTGGGGAAGGCTGAAAAGCTTCCAGCAACAGCCCAAACCAGCATTTCTTTCAAAGTGAGCCTCAAATCCAGCTCCGTGCTCTGGGAGGAAAGTGGTGGATCTCAAGCTAAAAAAAATAAAGAAGTTTCATTGTGAACCTTCAACTTCTCTAAATAAAAAGTCTTCGTAAAGAGAAAGTGTGGCACCCCGGTGATACTCATGGGGCGAAGTCACCCTGTTGTGGGGCCATCTAACAGGACAGATCACAGAAGCAGCGCCCCTACCTGCAGGATCGGTGGGCGCAGGTGGTCTGAATGGAGGCTGAGAGCTGGGAAGGAGCCCAGCAGCAACAGACCCTGGAATTACCAGCAGGAGGCGCCCCACCCCCGCCCCCCGGGGTCTCCCTGAGACATCTAGTCGGGGTGGGGTCCTTCCGCAGGCGGCAGGGGCGTACAGTCAAGTGCAGCATAGTGACCTCTCAATGGCAGACCAAGTACGCATGTGCAATGGTGGTTCCATAGATTATCATGGCACGGAAAATTCCTACCGCCTAGTGACGTCAGCTGTCGTCAAGTGCTGACGTCGTAGCCGTGGTAACGTCGTAGTGCACGCATTCCTCAGGTGTTTGTGGTGATGCTGGTGTAAACACACCTGGGCTGCCAGTCTGTCAAAGTATGGACGATTATGAACAGTACATAATACACAATAATGACAACAAACGACTGCTATTGGCTTATGTATTTACTGCACTATACATTTTAGAGTTATTGTAGTGTGTACTCTTTCTACTTACAAGAAAAAAAAAAAAGTTTGCCATAAAATAGCCTGCTGGGTTATGCTGGCTGCAGCCTCATACATCAGCAGTTTACTATGTCCTTTAATTACATCATTTTCTCTTGTGCTTGATTTCATTGCATGTTGATTTGTGCCGTAATGTGCTGTACATGCTTGTAGTGTGGGAGCAGTAGGCTCTACCATGTAGCCCAGGTGTGTAGCAGGCTAGGCCATCTAGGTTCTAGACCCAAGTCTATGTTTGCACAAGTATGAGATCACCTAAAAATGTACTTCTCAGAGCACATCCCTGCTGTTACGTGGCGTGTGACCGTGTGAAATTACGAAAGTAAAACAGATCTCACCATCAATGTAACTTCATTTATACACACAGGACTGTGAGGAAGGAGGAATTCCCAGGGCAGTCCTAAAAAAAAACAAAGCGAATCACAGAGCTTCCTATTCAAGGACCTCTGCTGTCCCCACGAACCAACCGAAGAAGCTCTGACTCCTCTCTTCGGGACACAAAGCCCTTTGTGATCCGACTGCTGCCTCCCTCTCCATCTCAGCGCGTATGGGGAAGACTCTAAGTCAGTAGGCAAAGTAACCCTGTGTCTACATAACAGAAGTCCTTCAGGAATCCTGCCAATGCTGTGTTTTAAGAGACTCGGGGCCAGGTGACCGAGGAAATGAAATTGAACTTGTGTGAATGCTGGTTGAAGCCAGGCTTTCCACCAGCCCTGACTTCTTGTGCCCCAACGAGCAAGACTGTGTTTGCACTTGCAACCCCACCCCATGGGACTAGGACTGTCAGAATTTCCCTAAATCACTCATGGGAAAACTCCTTTGAAGCATAAATACTAGTTTTTCATTCAAGAAACTGGGAGAATTGGGTTGAGCGTTGACCTATGAACCAGGAGGTCACCGTTTGATTCCCTGTCAGGATACAGGCCCGGGTTGCAGGGTTGATCCCCAGTATGGGGCGTGCAAGAGGCAGCCGATCAGTGATTCTCTCATCATTGATGTTTCTACCTCTCTCTCCCTCTCCCTTCCTCTCTGAAATCAATACAAATATATTTTTTTTATAAAAAAGAAAGAAACTGGGAGAATTGGGAAATATTAACGGGCCGGGTGGTATCCCTTTACTGTGTCCCCATCCTTGCCTACTATGTCACTGCCACCTTCTGCAATCCCTCAGTCCCTGGCTGCAAGAGGACCCCTGGCCTTCCCCGCCCCCCTGCTCCTCCTCACTTTCTTCTGCCAGGGTCATTTACTAGGCCAGTTGGTTCCACCTCCCTGGCCCATAAAAAAGGATGGTGTTCAGAGCACCAGCCGTTTCTATGAGGCAGGTCCCCTCACTGAGTCATCCCTTACTGTGTCATCGAATACACCACATTCTGACACTTGCTCCCAACAGCGTTGCTGGCTATTCAGGTTTCTAAAAAGGCTCCTCTGGGAAATTTATTTTAGGGCAGACACAGAATTGCCTGGCCTTCTCCATATTTTAACAAGGTTTGATACAGAAGCTTCAAGAGAAGAGTTCGGAATGGGCTTTTTCAGTCTACCCCAGAAGACTCGCCGCTCCGAAATTGAATGCGTCCCTGGAAATTAGCCAGGAAGCCCCAGGCCAGCGTTCCTAGGAAGGCCCGCCTCCTTGGCACCTAGGGAATGTGGTAGGATTGCCTGAGGATGAGAGCAGGGGTGCCAGGGCTGGAATTCCTCCTGTGGGACACTCACCTCAGGTCTGGCGTGGTGAGCACCAGGAACAACTCAGACGCGGGCACGCCTCAGCAAACGGTGCCTTGCTTCCTCGGGAGGGGGACCAGGTTGAGGCAGGTACAATTCCCCTTACCTGGTCTGGCTGCAGGACATGAAGCCACTCATCTAGAGAACCAGCTGCATGCCAGTCACAGGGAGGCTTGGCGCAGGGCCCCCGAGCACTCCCTGGGCTGTGGGTCTTTGGCCATGGTCCTCAGAGCCTCCAATTATAATATCTTCCCAGGGTTCCTGTCATCAACTGGGCGCCCTGTGGACACCTGAGAAGACCCTCCAAGACCTGATCTGTGCCTGGCTCTGTTATAATATCTTCCCAGGGTTCCTGTCATCAACTGGGCTCCCTGTGGACACCTGGGGTTTGAGAAGACCCTCCAAAACCTGATCTGTGCCTGGCTCTCTTCTAATTCTAGGGGGTCCATTGCTCCTCCTTGCAATTCCTCTGGAATAAAACCAGCTATCACCCAGTACTTTGATGTGGGAGAGGAGTTGACTCCCTGTTGCACCCCAGGACCCAGGCAGGCATGGAGCTGTGTGCCAAACTGAGCTTCCCCTGAGCACTCCACAGCCACCTGACTAACAGCTAGGAGAGAGGGATGCCTGGCAGTGGGTGTCAGCCAGGTGTGACAAGGAGCCACCGGGTAAGGCAGCAGAGAGACAGCCAGGGCGGGAAGGAAGCCAGGCAGCCAGGTAGAGGGCCAGGCCTGCTAACTAGCCTGGAGTCAGGAGCTGAGCCCTGGCTCTGAGTCAGCTTCTGGGACCAGACAGCAACACCTGGGGACAGAGACAGGGGCAAGCAAGGGCAAGAGCTATGCAGAGCCCACTCTCAGCCCGGGGCACAAGCAGAAGTGACCAGAACAGGGCCTGGGGCTGGGCAGGGACTCCGTTCTCTCCAGCCTGAGGGCAAAATTAACAGGGAACCTCCTGGGCCTGCAGGGGGGTGACAAGGGGCCTCCTTTGAGGAAGAGAGACCAACTCCATGCGATACTAGCCAACCATCGGAGGGGAGAATGAGCCCCTGCATGGGACAGACAGTGACATCCCTTCCTGTGCCCAATCAGTCCCCTGCGCCTGGACCAGCCATGAGTGTTTGAATTCTCCAGAGCACCTGGGTGGGGAGGGGTTCTCTCATCCACAAGAACGACAGCACCTCAGAGACCCTCCTTGCCTTCTGGTCTTTTAAGGAGTGAAAAATGCCTGAGGCTGTCAGGATAGCAAGACAAATACCAACCTAAGTGTGAAATTGTGCAAAACTAGGATTTTGAAGGGAAAAGGCTCTCTTGTTTGCAAGGTCACAGAACTTTCATACCCAAACCAACTCTGTCCCCAAAAGCATCCCTCTGAAAAACCATACACAGCTTACACCTGCTGACGCCATTGCCGGGGATGTTCCGAGACACCTCCTGTGGCACCTTCAGAGACCAGGCTCCGAAGAGAAGCTGCAGCATCGCCATAACACCGCACCTGTTGTCGCCCAAGACTGCTTTACCCAGTATTTTAGTCGGGACGTTTAAGTTACCAGGGTGAGAAAGCCAACTCAAACTCGTTTCCCTTTGTTTGTTTTTCCTAGTTTTACTAGTTTCATAACTTTACCTTTTATATTTAAGTTTGTGATCCTTTTCCAGGTAATTTTTGTATAAGGTGTGAGACATCAAGTTGTGTGGTTTTGGTTTTGGTTTTGCCTAAGGATGTCCATCTAACGCTAGCACCATTGGTTGAGCAGGCTATCCTCTTTGGAATCATTTTTGTACCTCCATCAAAAATCAGTCAGGCAGGTTTGTGTGGGTCCAATTCTGGGTTCTGTGTTCTGTTCCATTGATCTTTACGTCTATCCCTCCAAAATGACCAGGCAGTCTTGACCGGTACAGCTACATAGAAGTCCTAACAATAAAGACTTATTCCTCCCATTTCATTCTTCTTTGTCAAAATTGTGTTCGCTATTCTAGTTCCTTTGCTTTTACATAAAAATCTTAGAAGAATCTTCTGTATCTAAAAATAAATCATCCTGGGATTTTGATAGGAAATGTGTTAAAACTAAATGTCAATTTGGGGAGAATTGACATCTTCACTGAGCTGAGTCTTCCAATCCGTGAACTATGTGTGACTCTCCATTTATTGAGATTCTCTAATGACTATCTTTAGTGTTTTACAGTTTTCCGCATACAAGTTCTTTATGTGTTTTGTTAGATTTGCACCTCAGTATTTCATTTTTCAGTGAGTGATTAAATGATACTGCATTTTAAATTTCACATGATCACTGCCAGTGTATAAACATGTAGTTGATTTTTCTATGCTTATCTGGTATCCTATGGTTTTGCTAAACTCACTGAGTAGTTTTACAGGGTTTTCTTTCTGTTTGTTTGGTAGAGTCCTTGGAATTTTCTACATAGACAATCATGTCATGTGCAATAGGAACAGTTTTATTTCTTCCTTTTCAAACTGTATGCTTCCCCCCCTTTTCTTGCTTTATAGAAATTCCAACACAATGTGAGAGGCAAAGCCAATGCCATTGCCTGGTTTCTGAACTTAGGGGTAAGGCATGCGGTCTTTAAGTGTAAGGTTAGTTGTAGCGTTTTTGTAGATGCTCCTTTTCAAGTTGGGGGAGTTCCCTCTATATCCAGTTTTCTGAGAGGTGTGTTTTTGTTTGTTTTTTAATCACAAATTTGTTGTTGAAGTTTGTCAAGTTCTTTTCCTGCATTCATTGATATGATCATGTAGTTTTTTTCCCCTGTAGCCTGTTAATATAATAGACAACACCAATTGATTTTTTATTATTGAATCATCCTATACCCTTAGAATAAACTCCACTCCATTTTGGTATATACTTTTTTCATATATTACTAAATTCCATTTGCTAATATTTTGCTACAGGTTTTTGCATCTGTGTTCATGAGCTATATTGGTCTATAGTTTTCCTTGTAATTTTTTTGATTGGTATCAAGATAATGCTAACTTCATAGAATGAATGAAGGAATGTTCCCACCTTTTCTATTTTCTGGGAGAAATTTGTGTAGAATTGGTATAAATGTTTGGTAGAATTCTCCAGTGAAACCATCTGGGCCTGGAGGTATTTTGGGGGGAGTTTTTAAATTAAAAATTCCATTTCTTTAAGAGTTAAAAGGCGATTCAAATGATCTATTTCATGGTGAGTGATGGGTAAGAGTTTGTGTTTTCAACAAAGTGATCCATTTCCTCCTCCAAGTTGTCAAAATGATGTGTGTAGAGTTGCTTCCAGTGTTCTATTATTATCTCTGATGCCCACAGGGCCTGCTGATAGCCTGGTTTCATTCTGGATATCGATAATTTGTGTCTTTTCCCTTTTCTCATTTGTCAGTCTTGCTAGAGGTTTATCAATTTTATTGAGTTTTTTTTAAAGGACCCTCTCTCTTTGTTTTATTGATTTTTCTCTGTTGTTTCTGTTTTCAATTTTACTGATTTCTGCTCTTATCTTAATTATTTCCTCCCTGCTGCTTGCTGTGGGTCTGTTTTGCTCTCCGTTTACTGGAGTCTTTTAGTGGGGGCTATATTACTGATTTGAGATTTTTCTCTTTTCTAATGTATCTATTTGGTGCCATAACATTTTTTCCCCCAGCACTGCTACAGCTGTGCCCCACAATCTTGATATGTTGCATTTTCATTTTCATTCAGTTCCATGTATTATTTTATTTCTCCTGGTACTTCCTCTTTAAACCATGGATTATTTAAAAATGTATTTTCAGTTTCCACATATTTGGAGGATTTTCCCATTATCTTTCTGTTACTGATTTCCAGTTTGATTTCATTGTGGTTGGAATTATTTCCAATTTATTTTCAAATTGTTGAGATTTGCTTTAATGGTGCAGGATATGCTCCATCCTGGTATGTGCTCCACGGGCCATTGAAAAGGAGGTGTAGTCTGTTGTTTGGGTGAAGTGTACTATGAATGTCTATTCGATCCTTTTGGTTAATGGTGTCAGCATCTATTGATTGTCTTTTTTCATTCAGTCGAGATTTTTCTGGTCTTGGTAGTGCAAGAGATTTTCTACTGAAGCCTGGACATTTTCCTGTTATGTTGTAAGTCTCTGGTTCTTATTTAAACCTTCTGTTTTTGTTGGCTTAGGGGCGAGGGGCCTCACTACTGGCCAGTAGGGATGAAAGTCCTGGCTCCCTGCTTGGCCTCCCTAGCACCACCCCTGTGGGAGGGTGTGGGATTCCTTGTTCCAGCCTCCCGGGGGTGCAAGTCTAGGCTCCCACTTGGCCTTTTCTGGCATGGGTGGTGGTGGGCCGCACCGTTTTCTGTGTTGTTTGGCTAGAGTAGAGTAGTTATTGTCTGCAAGGTTTCTGTCTTGCTAGTCTGCCTCTTTTCTGTTTTGTGTTTTCTCTCTCTCTCTCTCAATCAAATTTTAATTGGGGCTTTTAAAAATCTGGACTCACTGGTGTTTCTGGGCTGCTGACTTCTTTAGCTCCAACTGTGGTGTCTATAAGGCAAAAAAATAAAAAATATAAAAATGAACAAACAAAAACCAGAAAACTCATCAACATATCACTCCTCCAGTCCTGAGACCCCCCTAGCTACTCCTCTCCACCTTCTGGTCTCCTGGTATTTGTTTCATATAGAATGTTAGAGGGAGATGAAGTCCATGTCTATATCATCATCCCAGAAGCAGAATCCAATGAAACTCTCATCATTCATGTTCCTTCCGTCTTTTGTCTATGCATTGTTTAAGAACGTGAGAATTTTCCGTAATCCGATTCTGCTTTTTAGAAAGTTAGCATTGTAATGTAAATATGGTTTTCGTGGTTGCAGACTATCCTATCATATTGATATCATGCAATTTCTTAGCCATTTTCTCCTGAACTATTTGAATGGTTGCCAACATTGCCGTGCGTAGTTCCTTCAGCCCTTCTCTTAGTAAATATGGGACAAGGGCCTACTGATGCAGATACCACTGTAACTAACATTTCTGTGTATAAAACACGATTTCTTTATTTGGGAGGTATTTCTATCCCAGGATAACATTCTAGAAATGGGGTTACTGAGGTAAAAGGGAAGCATATTGTTCACTGTATATTGTTCAGAGCACAGCTTGGGGTGTGTTTACAAGAAACGACAATGGACTTGCCTGCAGCGTCTGGATTCGAAGGGGCCCGGACACTCTCACTCCCGGTTCAGCAGGAGGCTGAGAAGATCGCCAGCTGACCTAGGGCAGAGGGACCACCGTGGTCCTCCCCGCAGGTGCCCCTCACCCACCTGCAGGTTGGGCACCACTCATTGGTGTTCGTGTCGTAGCCGCTCACCTCCAAGGAATACTCATCAGCTCCTTTATTGCTCCCATGCTATAGTCCTTAGCTTTATGGGGATGCGTATCCCAGCAGTAAATCGTGGTAGAGCATTTATGTGTGCTGTGCTTAAAGTTTTGACAGCCTCCCTAAGTCACAACGAAGTGAGGGCTTGACCTGCGCTGTGCAGATGCGCAGCCACTTGCCGCCTGTGGGTCTCTACATGTAAAGGAACCAACATTAAAAATGGAGGTTCTCTGCCCTAGCCGGTTTGGCTCAGTGGATAGAGCGTCGGCCTGGGGACTGAAGGGTCCCAGGTTCGATTCCGGTCAAGGGCATGTACCTTGGTTGCAGGCACATCCCCAATAGGGGGTGTGCAGGAGGCAGCTGATCGAAGTTTCTCTCCCATCGATGTTTCTAACTCTCTATCCCTCTCCCTTTCTCTCTGTAAAAAATCAATAAAATATATTTTTTTAAAAATGGAGGTTCTCATCTGCCCTCACCACACGTCAAGTGCTCCAGAGCCCACGTGGCCGGCAGCTATGGTGTCGGACAGGGAGGGTGACAGAAATCGCCCAGCAGCACGCAGAGTCCCAGGGGACGGGGCTGCCTCCACTATTCCTCTTTGAGCTCAGCTGTCCCGGGAGGCTTGGTTTCACAAATGAATTCAGACTTGGAATGAAATCGCTCCTCCTCCTCGTGGAGGACATGGAGGAGCACTGGCCTGAGGGGGCCGGCGGCGATGATCACTCACAGCGACGGAGGACGCACCGGGTGCCAGGCTCTCTGCTAACCCCTGGCACCTCCCACTGCCCTGAGAGGTGGGCACTGTTCTAAGCAGAAGGAGAAATTCAGTGAAGAGCTTTTCCCCGTTCACTGTAGGTAATTTGATGGGGAGAAATGCTTTGTTTAATATGCTGCTCAGGGTCCAGAGAGAGACTTGGAGATTATGCCCAAGAGATAAAAGGCACCCATCGAATTACTCTATAGTAATTTGGTTTTCTGCGAGGGAGCAGGCAGAGCGTAGGAAAAGGCATCATCCTCAGGGTATGAGCCTGAAGTGATCATGGAGCGCCTCGATCCCTTTAAAACGCCTCCGGTGATGTAGAGCAGACCCCCCCCCCCCATACACAGGGCCTGGGGGCAGCAGTCTTAGGAGAAAGGAGAGGCAGTGTGGCCTGGTGTCTCCCAGACAGAAAGCCAGCGATCCGCTCAATGCTGGATGCCCCCTCTCACTGGCTGAGAGCTTGCTCAAGCCTCAGTATTCTCACCTGCAGTATGGGCACAGTACCACCTCATGTGGACATTTGCTTGAAGCCTGCATTGAAGGAGGGACAGGGCTTCAGCAGTGCCACCTCCCAGGTCACTCCGAGCTGCATGCCTTTGTGGCCTAACTGAGACGGGTGCCAACAGAGCCAACAAGATGGCACTTACACTCCATGGCCACCCGGTGCAGACCACACAGCAGTGAGGAGGGGCTTGCCTCTGCTCTCCAAGAAGCCACTCCAACGGGGGCTTCTAAGCCTGGGGCTGGTGGCTCACCCAGGGCTGCTGGGAGAGCACACAGGATGAAGTCAGCCCTGCGGGGACTCCCCTCCAGCCTCCCCCCCCGCCCCCCCACCCAATCTTGCTCCTAGAGCCGAGGAGATGATGGGAACTTGTAGTCAGTGAAATGCTTGGTGCGGCCAGGAAGCAGCGAGGTGCCTGCAATTCTGTATTCTGCGGAGTGGGAGCCCCGGTGTCGCCTGAAATGCTGGGCTTTCAACCTGTCACGGCAAATAGTCAGGAATTAATACACCAACTCCTGACTCTGGCGGCACAATTTGCCATCTAAATTGTTACCTTCCGCCGACGGGTACGTAAACAAGATGAGCAGGGACTTCTCAGCAGCCGCTGCTCCCCTTCTTCCCCAAGAAGAGGGAGGGAAAGAGGCAGAGAAGGGAGGTGGCGTTTCACAGATTCCTGCTGTGGGCTGAGCAGGAGCCAGGCGCTCGCTTAGCAGGTGCTGCCTTTTATATCTTTATGGCCACCCCGGGAGGGAGGAACTGCCATCCCTTCCCCACCAGCCAGCGTGCCAGTGAGGAGAGTGAAGGTCAGAGTCACAACTCAAGGTCAAAGAGCTGGGGAGTTGAGGAGTCCCCCTCTGCCTTGGTGGTTCTGGCTCCAGTTTCAGGCTTCTTCACGGACTCAGGTCTCAAAACAGTTCCAGGGGATGGAGTCCACGCGGGCCTGTGGCCGGCCCACGACTGAAGCGGGACCATGGACAGACCCCAGGCACATCCTTTCGCCCGCCCTGTGCACCCCGCCCCCAGCAGCTGTGGTCCTTGGCTTTGAACAGCCACACCTGCCCCTCTCCCTTAGGACTCTCTGAGGGCTCCTTCGGCTCTCTGCTCACAAGAGCCGAAAGCTGGGAGTTTCTCACCTCCCAGGTGGCCCTGCGCCAGGGACCGGCTAACTGGGGACCATGAAACCCAGCTCCGTGGCTTGGAGTCAGGACAGACTCTGAGGTGTGACCTGCAGAGCACACGTGGACCCGGTGGAGGCAGGGGCTCTGCCTGGGCTCATAGTCTGGCTGGGCTTCCACCCTGCGCTGCTCCCCCACCCCTTCCTGGTGGCCTCTGGGAGCACCTCCCTGCTACATCCGTTCCCACGCATCCCTGACTCACGGTCTGCTGCTGAGACGCCCACCCGACACGGACAGGCAGCCGGCCTGTCTCTGGGCCAGGGCTCCCTGAATGGCTGTCTTCCCCTTCATGAACAGTCCTGGAGGCCAATGCCTCTCCTTCCGCGTCCACCAAAGCACCTGCCATTGAATCTTTGTCTGATCCATGAGTCCAATGGGTGCATTTGGATGCATAGTGAGTCAGAATTTTAAAACCTCGCCTCAAAAAAGTGTCTGCTTGCCCTAACCAGTTTGGCTCTGTGGATAGAGCGTCAGCCTGCGGCCTGAAAAGTTCCAGGTTCGATTCCGGTCAAGGGCATGTACCTTGGTTGCGGGCACATCCGCAGTAGGAGGTGTATAGGAGGCAGCTGATCGATGTTTCTCTCTCATCGATGTTTCTAACTCTCTATCCTTCTCCCTCCCGCTCGGTAAAAAGTCAATCAAAAAAGTGTCTGCTCTTCCCAAAGAGACAACCAGCTTGGGGTACAAGTCAGTCATATCTGTTCTATTCTTCAGTCACTCAACTCCCACCTGCCCAGCTCACTGGGAAGACAGTTCCTCCTCGGGACCTGCTCTGTCTCCATCTCCCAGTACCCCTGGGCCTTCCCCAGATGGAAGGTCCGTCCAGCTTTTAAATGCTGGTGGAGAGAGAACCAGAGTCCGCTTGCCATCACTCGGACTATGGCTTCTGTGGCTGCCACGTGGTCCTTCAGGGCTGAGTGGATGCCCCTCTACTGGGTCAGGGCCACAGTGGCCACGCAGGCTGCAGCCCAGCTCCAGGGGTGCTGTTCCCACACACAGCCACGCGACCATGGGATGTGAACGTGCAGTGAGCAACTTGTGCGACTGCGCACAGCGGCCTCACCTGTGCAAGGCTCCGCACGGCCGGGTGGCCGTTCTTTAGAGCTGTATCTCGCTCCCCTCCCCGCCTTCACCCTCCCCGACCCCCTGCTGGTGAGCCTGGGGCAACAGCTGGGCCTCCCTTCCTCCTTGGGGAGCTCACCTCTTGGCATCCTCTGGCCAAGGGGCCTCAGTCAGGTGACCCAAGGCACCTTTGAGAGCCTGACACCTCAAAACACCAGCCGCTTGGAGCACAGTCAGTAGCATCCCCTCTATTCTCCTCTCATCCAGCTCCCGCCTTCTCATCTCTCCTCTCAGCCCATTGTAGACGGGATTGTGTCCTCCTCAAAATTAAAACGTCGAAATCCTAATCCCCAGAACCTCCGAAGGTGACCTTCTGGGGGAGAGGGTCTGGAAGGCATAATTAAGGGTCCTATGGTAGGTGGGGCCCACCCCAGCACGCCTGGTGCCCTTATCGGGAGAGGAGACTAGAATGCAGACATGCAGAGAGGAAAGGCCATGGGGGGGGCACAGGCAGAAGACAGACGTCTACAAGGAGAGAGGCCTCAGAAGAAAGCAAACCTGCAACACCTTGACCTCAGACTTTTGGCCTCCAGAGCCGTGAGACCATCCATTTCTGTCGTCATCGAAGCCCCGCAGGCTGTGGTCCTCTGTGGTGGCAGCCCTAGCAAACAGAGAGCTCCTTGCAAACTTTCCTGCCACCTTCCCTCCGTCCAGCTCTGCCTCCCCAGGGGTATTGGGAAAGATACCCATCGGGTGAGGGCCTCCTCGCCTGGCATTTTTATGACCAAGAGAAACTGTTCTCACGTTCAAGGTAGCTTCCTTCATCCCCCAACTGGAGAAGGGATGCCAGCTTCTTCCACCACGTTCCATTACCACAATCAAAGCCATCCCCCCCCTCCCAGCAACCCACTCCCCATTTCAGGTCTAAGAGCTTTTGCTCTTGCCTTGCTCCGTGAAGGAAGAGTTGGTTCTCCCAACGTTGAGTGATGAGTGTGGTAACAACACCACTTATTTCTCTGTTTCACCTTCTGGAATCGGAGAGGAAATCTACTGAATGTTATTTAAAAAAAAAAAAATTTTTTTTTTACCTGCCTGGAAGGAAGTCACTACTCTTATACGCAGAAAAGTAACATGAATATTATGTCCCTCACGTTTGGAGCTGTCTCAAATGCCTAAGGGACTTCCCCCAGAGAGAGCCAAAGCGACACTGGACCCCAGAGATGGGAGTCACTGCTAATTTGGTTCCCTCGGTCACAGAGGAATGGAAGGGGGTGGCATGGGGAGAGGGAGGCTGGTGTTTCCTCTCCGTGCACAGGGCTGCAGCACACTTTACATTTCCCAAAGGCCATAATTATTTCCTGGAGAAGAAATTCAAATGACCCAGATAGTTAATTCAGTGAGATTGGCCCAAAAAGTGTTTACTTAAAAGGCAGTTTTGTGGAAAAGAACATCACAACACAGTCAGGGCTTGCTCTCATTGTCTGAAAAATGCAGGTGCCAGAGCCAAGGCTGAAACCTGTTGTAATTAGAGAGAGCAGGAGGGTAGGGAATTTGGGAGGCAGAGAGAAGGAGAGGGAGAGACAAAGAGAGGAAGGGAGAGAGGGAAGGTAGGAGAGAGGGAGGGAGGACAGTAGGAAAAGAGGAAGGGAGGGAAGGAGGGAGGGCAGACAGGAGGAAAAGAAGAAGGGAGGGGAGGAGGGAGGGAGGGAAAAAGGGAGGGATGGAGGGAAAAAGAAAGAAGGGAAAACACAGAGAGAGATTTCTCATGAGCGACCCAAAGTGATGACCAGAACAAGGCTGTCCATGAACCCCCTGACTCCAGCTGAGGGCAGGCCTCAAAGACTTAGACCCATCATAGACTCTCAGTGAAGGTCCTGGGCACACAGCAAAGGCCAGACACACTCAGCGAAGGTCAATCACACAGTCTGGCCAATGAGAGTTCAAGGACTCCAGGCAACATGAAAAATAAAACCACATCCTACCGACCCATAATTTGAGGCATTATATTTCTATCCATAGGAAAGTGCATAAAAATGTTTATTCAAATAGGTATCTATGAAGGTGGGTAGGTATGTAGGATTTAAGTATGAAGGGAAACCTTTCATTTCCTAGGATTTCAGTCTATTTGTGTGCCATGTAGAGGAGCCAACATTTTTGCAAATCCACGAACAGAGCTGGTCTGCCAGCATCTTCCACACACTAAACCAGTCCTATTCCTGCTAAGGCGACCCTAAGTGTCAGGGACCACATAGGCTAGAAGCTCAACTCTCACCTCACCCGGCTTCCGTTTCCTCCTCCGCGGAGCGCAGAGGCACGAGGGGCCCAACTGAGAACGTTGCGCATCCAGTGCTGCCTGGAGGGAAGGCCACGGCAAAGCAAGAACACTTCCACAGCCTCCTCCGGGCTCCAGGAGCGGGCCAGGTCACCGAGAGGAAGGCCGGGTCTTGGTGTTCAGCCTGCACCTTCCCACGCATCCAAGTATTAAAAGCATGGCTGGGAGGTCAGCAGGACCCCGGTTCCACGTGTCAGTCTGCCTCCCCGGTCAGCACATAGGCTCCTTGTCCTGCACAGGGCATCTCTGTGTGTCCGCAGACCTGGGCACAGAGCCGGCAGGCAGCAGACCCTCGATAAATATTTGCAGATTGTCTGCGGGGACGAGGCCTGACTTAGGCCAACTGCGTCACAGACCCACCACCTCTCGGCCTGCGGCCACCTTTCAGTCCTTGACGCATGGACTTCTACCAACTGTGGGTGAGAAAAAACCCTTTTCCTGGGTCCCCCAAGGGGGGGAAAAGCCCAGGTGGGTCTCTGGAAGGCCAGCAGGCCACCTGGAGGGGCTCTGTGGACACATCGCTGACCTGGCCTTTCTGGAGACGCCAAGCAGGGTCGGGGGGAGCTGATGTTCCTTGCTGGCGGGGCCATGGTCACTGGGGATGTTCACAGCAGGGCCCACAGGAGAAAGAGCGGAAGGGAGGGCAGGAAATCCCTGCAGAGCCCACACTCTGTGATGACGTGGAGCCCTGGCCACGCCCGGCCACCCGGCAGCTCCAGTGGGGAAACAACTTCCTTTTGTGGTCTGGCCCTGGCCGGCTGCCAGAGCTTCAACAAGAGCCTTGTGATGTGCACTTTTGAAATGTGTTGGTGGCGCGGAATGGCATGTCTAACTCGTGTTTAATGGCCATCAGCCTTTACGTCTCTTTCCCACGCCCACGGATGCAGACTGGCTGCCTGTGGGGAGCGGTGGTGTCCAGCCGTCTCAGTGGCTGACCATGTGGCTGGGGCTGTCTCAGGTCACACTTCCTTTTGGCCTTAGCCTTGCCCTCAGTCAGGCCATGGGCGTGGCTCCCTTGGAGGAGGACGGAGAGAAAGCAAAGGAAGCTGTACTTCCTCCAGCTGCTGGACATGCTGCGTCATCTTTCATCTTAGTGCGATGTTGGGGCCCCTGTTTTCCAGGTGGGAGAGCTGAGGTTCAGAGAGGTTAAATCTTTGCTCAGGGCAACACAGCTGGAACATGGGGGAGCAGGGCCTCAACCCAAACCTGTCTCCTATGCCCAGACTCTGCCCAGGTACGCCACCCCCCTCTTAGGAGGACCATTCTCCCCAGGGTCCTTCTCCTTCGGGACAGAGGTCCACTGACCACACCCGCCTCACGGGTAACCACTGGCAACCGGAGCCCGAGAAGGGCCAGGAGAGGCAAGTCAGCTCACTCCAAGCTCGAGGCTGGCTATAGGGCATTTGGCTTGATCTGGGTTGTCAATTCTCCAAGAACAGAAGCTACTGGGCTTATTCTTTCCCCACTGTTCTTGTTGTTGTTTTTCTATTGCTTATTCATTAAGGCGGCTCCTGCCCGCCAGTCCTTGTGGAGACACACTTTGGCTCCAGCCAGGGCCCTGGGTGGTCTCCAGGAAACCCAGACCCGGATGATGTGTGATGTTTTCTACCGTGGCGACGCTGCCCTGTACACTCCCTCGATTCACACGAGCTGGGAGGAACGGCTCCAACCACACCGCCTGTCTTGGGCTCAGTTCCCCCAGAAGATTAGAATAGGCCGGCACTAGGTTCACCTGGGGGTGAGGGTGGTATCTCAGAAAGCCCCAGTAGGGTAGCAGGGAAGTGAGATGGGGAAGGAAAGAAAGGCCCTGTTAACAGGGGGTTGTTAACCAGCAGGTCACCCCTGTGGGCACCGGGGTTCTTTGGAGACCGTGTGGGACACTCCTCAGAGCTGTGCCATCCCAGGGACCAGGAAGCGGGGACCTTTATCCGCCAGTCATTGGGTTAGGACTGCTCCCAGACAGGCCAAACCCTCCTGTGGTCCAAGTCCTCCGGCAGAGAGAGCACCCCCAGACCCAAGATCAGACCCTGGCAGCAGGTCTGGGGACGGTGAGTGCCACGGGGATATGAGCAGGGGCCCCCCATGGCGGTGCCGGGCCCGATCCTGGGAGTACAGGACCGAGCTCTCGCCCACTTTCCAGTCTCCTGGTGGGTGTCCATGTGGACGATGCTGCAGCCAGAGCACCCTGTCTGTCTGCACACACACCTTCTCAGCATCTCAGGCCAGGGGGAGAGGAATCCGGGGTCAGCGCCCAGGTGGGGGGCGTCTGAGCGAATCTAGTTGGGACACTTGGACTTGGAATCAACCAAAGGCCAGCCTTCCAGCCAAGGAAAGAAGGTGGACCCAGAGAACCCTCCCTGCACTGGGCAGAGGAGCTAAGGCTCGGCGGCCGCTGGCCACGCTGAAGGCCTGCAGCAAAGGCCTGCAAACGCCTGCCCGCGCCGCAGGGTTTGCACACTCCCCCTGGGAATGGTCCCCGAAAGCAAAGCTGACCACCAGGAGGGCGGGGGCACGGGAAGAATGGGTCTCAGAGCCTCGGGAGGCTGCTGTGCGCCTGCCTTCCCACCTCCAGCAAGACACCCAGGGCCTCCTGCTCCTCCCCTCCCCTCTGGCTGTGTCTGTCCGGCTTCTCTCTGCTTCTCCCTGTGGGCTTCTGTCCCCATTTGGTTTCTCTTCCTGCCCCCGCCCCTTCTCTCTCCCCAGCTCCTTATCTCTGTGGGCCACTAGGTCTGTGAGGATGCCCAGGAGTGTCTCTCTCTCTCTCTCTCTCTCTCTCTCTCTCTCTCTCTCTCCCCGGTCTCTGCCCTTTCCCTGGACTCCCCTAGGTTCCCCCGCCAACCCCCACGGTCCTCCGCTAGAGACTTGTGCACATCTCCGGGGAGACTTGGAGTTTCGTGGTGGAAGCTGTTGTAATAACCAAAGGAAGGACCCTGGCAGGGTGCACGCATCCAGGCAGCGTGCAGGCGGCAGGCCCGGCCTGCCCGGCCCGTCTGCGGCCAAGGACTGCGCCCAACGCCAGCCGCCAGCAGCCCTACCATTCACCCGCCTCCTGTCAGCCCTGATCAACATTTCAAAAGCACAGGCCTACAGTAGGTTCCTGTACTGCGCCAGGGCTGCGCCTGCCACGGGAGACAGGCCGCATTCTTCTCTCCGAGGGAGCGAGCTATTTTTAAGAATGCCCCCCACCCCCTCGTTTCCAGTTCCCATTCCAGCCCAGGCGCTGAATTAGATTCTTTCTTCGTTTCGCAGGCTCCCCGTCTCTGTTATTATATAAAACGGGTTCAGCCCTTGAGGAGTTGGCATCTGACACCCGCAGCTTCGGAGTCCTCAGAACAGGGGAGGGAAGGAATCAACAGAAGGGAGGGGGAGAAATGTTCTGTTTCCGCTCCAGCGACAGGAACCGTCAGAGAATTAAACGGCAACAAAGTATTTGGAGTTCATTTTAATATTCCCAGGAACTTGCCACCTCCTCCTTGGATCCCAGGGCTGCCAAGCTCCGAGTGATGCTGGCGCCGCTCACAAGATATCACACCTCCGATTAGGCTCTAAAAAAAAAAAAGTACCCACCACGGGGAGTTCTTAGTGATTAGACTGAAAAAAAAAAAGGAAGGAAGAAAGGCAAAGGTGCTCATTGCTATTTACAGGGAAATGACTGAGCGGGTGAGCTGAGCCATCCTTTGCTGCCAGTCCTGCCTGTTTTCCACAGACCCTGCATCCTCTGATGGATCTCTCCCTTCCCCGGCCCCAGGGCCAGGGGGTGGTGTCTGACGAATGTCAAGGGATGCAGGTGGCATCAGAGGGTGAGGTGGAGAGAGGCGGGGTGCCTGCGCCCTGGCTGGTGCGCCCCTCCTGACAGCGGCCACTCCCACCCCACAGGAGAGGAGCCAGGGTGCAAACGCAGATGACCAGGTTCTTCCTCTACGTCGTCCGAATGTGGGTTCGTCCAGAGGTGGAGCCTGAGACCGGGACGCCAGTGGGGGCAGTGTATCGGGGAGGGGACCCCCGGAAGCACCTGCAGGGAAGCGGGAAGTGATGGAGAGCAGGCAGCCAGCCAAGGGCCTGTTGACAAGCAGGTCACCGCCGCGGGCACCTGGGGCTTCACCCTCCTGGGCACCTCTGGGAGCCAGTGCAGAGCCCACGTCTCAGACCTATTACACCAGAAGGGCGAGGGAGCTGGCGCATTTGTCTACCACTCCGGCCCGTCCTCGGCTGAGGGCTCCTGGAGGAGGGGTGCCTTCTCGCACTTGAGGCTCGCGCACACGGGCTGCAGGGGACACGTCCAGTGAGGACGGTGACTCTTGGAGCCCCTTGCAATGGTGCGCCAGAAGGCATGGTGCCCACAGCCAACCTCGGTGCCCCAGATCACGAGTGTGGGGGTCATTCGTTTCACAAGGAAGAGTGGGGATCTAAACTTAGGATTGAAACACGGCCCTTCCTACACCAGTGCTCTTCCTGTTGGCTTTCTCCTGGGTTTCCCGGCACCAAGCCACAGGGGGTCCAGAGGTCTGTGCCCCAACACCTGAGTCACAGGGGGTTTGATCAAGGAAGGGTTTCTCCTCATTCTGCAGGCAGAGTTGCCCGGGTCTAAAGCCCCATCCTCACCCCAGACTGCCTGCAGGACTTCCTGAAGCTGCTGAATCCTTCGTCCTTCCCTCCAGCACCTGTGGACCGAGAGCCTCATCCAAGCAAAGCAGAGCATGAAAGAGGAAGGAGATGAGTCACTCCCCACCTGCCTCCCAGCCAGGGTCCTCTCCCATTGGCGTTTCTTCCCCAAATGAGCAGCGTTTGCAGAAGCCCTTATTGTTAGAGGGCACGACTCTCCCTCCTGGCTCCACGTTCCACGTTCCAGAAGCGTAGCACCCAGACCCGCCCCAAAGGTGGCAGATGCTCAATAAGCTTTTCTTAAAGGCATGAATGAGTGCCATTGACACTTATGTTAGAAATTCTTTTGGTCCCCCATTACCTACAGAATAATATGATTATTCCAGGCCCTTTCCAGTTCTACCCACCCAAAATTCATGCCTTACTATTCCTCTATGTGGGGCTATTGGTCATTCGGCCAAAAAAAGTCACCATTTTCAGTTCTTTGGGCTCTGCATGTGCTATTTCCTCTGCCCGGAATACTCTTCCCCTTTCTCTGCCTGTTAAAGGGCTACTCCTAACACTTTAAGACCCACCTCAAACATCCCCTCCTCCATTCTGTCATTCCCAACTCCTCTAAGCGGTACGAGATGACCAAATAGGCAGACCCAGCATGTGTTTGGGGCAAACAGAGACAACCAATAGCTCTTTTAAAAACACTTTTGACATTTACAAAATATAAGACAGCTAAGTACCCAGTAGGGAAAATGGTCTGAACTGGTTTGGCCTTGTTTTAAGGAATCGAGCTTGGAGCTAAGGGCCTCTGGAGACCTTATTATTTCTGGACTTCCAGACATTAAAACCATTGATTCATTCATTCATTCAGCACACTGTGCAGGGCATCATGCAAGGTCTGTGGCCTGGGAGATGCAGACACTCATGTGGCCTAGGCCCTGTCCTCTAGGCCACACACTCTAGCAGCGGTTCTCAACCTGTGGATCGCGACCATCGGAAAACACATATAGCATATCAGATATTTACACTATGATTCATAACAGTAGCAAAATTACAGTTATGAAGTAGCAACGAAAATAATTTTATGGTTGGGGGTCACCACAACATGAGGAACTGTATTAAAGGGCCGCGGCATTAGGAAGGTTGAGAACCACTGCCTAGGGGAAGTGACCAGCATATTACAGATCATTAAAATACTGTCCGATCCTTGACCATTGAAAGGGCCTTCTCTAGAAATATAAATAGTGACAGTCATGAATTATAATCCCCAACATAAATTAGATAACCAGGAGTCCACAGTGATATAAATAAATATTTGCATAAATAAATCAATGTCAGAGGAGGGAAAGCTCTTCCTTACAGTAGAATTCTAAGTAATAAATGCACAAGGAACGATGGAAAATCAACATTTGTCAACCACCACGTTCATAATGGATGTAAGCCATAATCAAATGCTAATGCTAAAACTAGTGGACAAATGTATGCTGAGAAGCAGGATATTTGCAGACGCCCCCTTAAGTGGTCAAAGCTAACATCGCCAATGATAAGCTGACACCGTGCTCCTCTTGATACGATGCAGAAGGGCAGACTATCACTTCTGTGGTATTTCTGCCAAAAATGCATAACTTCCATCCAATCACACAAACCCATGTTAAGAGACATTCTACAAAATGACTGGCTAGCCTTCTTCCAAAGTGCCATGGTCATAAAAGGCAAAGAAAGACTGAGAACGTGTCCCAGATTAGAGGAGGCGTGGGAGACAAGGCAGCTAAACACAATGTGGGCTCCTGGACTAGAAAAGGATATTAGTGGGACCATTGGCCAAAGAGGAATAAAGTCTGTAGGTTGGCTAATAGCGTTCTGTGGATGTTAATTTCTTGGTTGTGATCATTGCACTGGGTCATGTAAGATGTTACCATTAAGGGAGGCTGAGTGATGAGTATGCAAGAACTGTGTACTATTTTGGCAACTTTTTTCTAAGTCTTAAATTATTTCAAAATAATAAGTCAAAAATACATTGGGGAGAAAAGCACCTGCTCTGTTCCCTCACCTCACATTATCGCAGCTCTTGGGGATTGTTTTAGAATATTAGTTTTACTTATTTCCATCCCCACATGTCTGTAAATATCTCCAGGGACTGCCTAATTCCCTCTGGGATCCCTGTGGAGCTGGTACGCTGAGGTTTCCCAGCATCCCCTCCTCCAGCACCCACTGTTTGCACTGTAGGGACTGTTGCTTGGAGATGGAAAGGAAGCTGTAGAGAAAGTCTGAACTTAAAAAACAGTGCTGCTTAACTATCGCCATGCCTTTTATGATGAGGAAAGTTAACACAGAGGTAGTGTGATTTGTAGGTTATCTGAGAACTGGCCACAATCCTCCACCCTTCCTCTATCCATGTTCCTTTGCACTGTAATGTTCTAGATCCTCTGTCCCCTCCCCTGGAATCAGTGCTGACTTTGTACTTGCTAGGACCAACAGGCAGCAGAAGTGACACTGAGCCAGTTTTAAGCCAAACAAAAGAGGCCTTGCATATTTCTGCTAATCCTCCTGGAACCCTGCCCACCAGCAGTGAAGAAACCTGAGCTAGCTGCTAGAAGATGAGAGGTCATATGGTGCAGAGACAAGCCAACAGCCAGCCAACCACCAACCAGATGTGTAAATGAAACAATACTTGATCAGAGAGCTTGCCAGTTGACCACAGACTCTTGAGTAAGCCAAGACCAGAAGAACCACCCAGCTGAACCCAGTCCTAATTGCTGACTCACAGCACCATGGACCAAGTAAATGATTATTGTTTTAAACCATCAAGTCTTGGCATTGTTTATTACATAGCAATGGATAACTGATATAGGTAGCTGACTCTTGTATCTCTACATCCTGTATCTCTATAACTCTAGGCTCAGGGATTAATACTGATTATCTTCTCCTTGCCTTAAATAGACAAATGCAAAGACATTTTAAACAAAGGCAAGCTCCAAGAAAAATGATACCAGAGGGGTCTTCTCTCCTAAGAGAAAAATTTTGACCTCTCCCCCCAAAAGAAAAGGAACCCTTAAAAAGCAGTCTCATTGGATAAGGAAGCAAAACACAGTCAAGGTCAGCTGGCAACTTCTAGTAAGGGACCCTTGATGTATGGCGGGGAGCTGCAGGGCCAAGGAGGCAAAGGGGATGTTGGTGGAGGAAGGTGGTTGGATAGTCTCCCTGCACAAAACTGTCCACACCTCTCCCGGAGGGATGGCCAGCACAGTCTCTAGAGACTCAAGTTGCATGAAGAATTCCTAGAGGAGTCAGATAGGCTGGGCTGAGGTCAGCAAAGTGGAGAAATGCATCCCAAAGGGCTTTCAGAGGGCAGGAGGGGGACATGGGCTGACAGGGTTGGCAAGGATGAGGTAGGAGGGTGCATCAGGGCCGCTGGGGTCACCATGGCAGGCTGGGCAGGCACCAGTCACGGTCACAGTCATGGGGCCTCTGGAGCCTGAGGTGCCTCCCAGAAGCTGAAAACAAGATGAGCAAGACTCTCAGGAGATGGGACAACTGGCTAAAAGTCCAGGTTAACCCCACCAGGAGCTGGTTTGGTTGAGCACCCCTCAGTCCATCGCATGTGCCGCAGCCCCTCCATGGCAAAATCCAAGGACAAGGCTCAAGGGACTAGGTGGGCCTAGTGCAGTGATGGCGAACCTTTTGAGCTCGGCGTGTCAGCATTTTGAAAAACCCTAACTTAATTCTGGTGCCGTGTCACATATAGAAATGTTTTGATATTTGCAACCATAGTAAAACAAAGACTTATATTTTTGATATTTATTTTATATATTTAAATGCCATTTAACAAAGAAAAATCAACCCAAAAAAATGAGTTCGCGTGTCACCTCTGACACGCGTGTCATAGGTTCGCCATCACTGGCCTAGTGCAAGGCGGTTGAGGTTCTGAATAGTCAGGTGTACCTCCTCCTAGAAACGGGACTGCGCATGCTGTAGCTGTCCTCCCCAGGTAGAGGCTCCGTCACTGCTTCCATTGAAATAACGTTCTAGGCCCCAAGATGGAGCCGCTCCTGCCAGGGGCGCCACATCTGCAAACCAAAACCGAGATCACTCATGTCCCTGTCAGTGCTCGGCCCGACCAGAGATGCGGTCTATCCAGTCAGCTGATCCGCAAAAGCCACGCCAGCTCCGGGCCTTCTCACCCCAAGCAAGGCTGACCATGTGGTCCAGCCAATCGGGTATTTTCTGTGTTTGTCTTCCTTTGTTCTCTAGGAGAGAAAAAAGCAGGATGATTCCTTCTTCCTGTCTCCTGGGTCAGGAACCAGCCTGTCTTTACCTGCTGGGGACACGGGTTCACTTCCCAAGCTGACGGCAGCTCGTCTCTGCTCCCAGGACGCGCCTCTTAGCCCTGGGCACAGAGGGAATCGCCTCTGGTGCTCCTTCCCCAGCTCTGCCCCCTCCCAGCAGAAGAGCCTTTTCCAAGAACTGGCTGTCAGAGCTGAGGCCCACAGCCCAGCTCACGGATCATGAGAAAACAGTGCTCATCCAATGGCAGACTGTCCCAATATCTGAATCGAGCAATGTCTGTGTGCTTCTGGGAGGAAGAAGAAGGAAGACAGGGGGGAAGAAGGGAGAAAACAGTCAAAATACATAGAATAGTCACTAATTCTTACAGCAGGCAATAGACCACACAGGGGGAGGCGTTCCTGACAAAGGTCATCTCAGCGGGCAGGAAGGACCCACCCACACCCCTCACCTGGGTCTCCTTCCTGCACCATCCCAGGCCTCCCCTGTGCCACCAGCCCCGCTCCCCGGAACGCCACATGCTGCACTTGGCTGGGAGCGAAGGTTGGGTGTATGCCAGCCCAGCTCAGCTCTTTCTCTGTTTTCCCCACAAGATGTAAGACAGCTATTAAAATAAACAGCAGGGCTCTCAGCCACACACCCCCTTGTTAATGCCCATGATTAACCCTGAAGGAGCCAATAAAGGATAACCCTGTCATTAATTGATTAATGACGATCTCCCACTCCTGAGCCCGAGCCGTCCTGCTCCTCCAGGCCACCATGAAGGGTCTAAGGCAGTGGTTCTCAACCTTCCTAATGCCGCGACCCTTTAATACAGTTCCTCGTGTTGTGGTGACCCCCAATTTCATTGTTACACATTGAACATAATTAAAGCATAGTGATGAATCACAAAAACAATATGTAATTATATATGTGTTTTCCGATGGTCTTAGGCGACCCCTGTGAAAGGGTCGTTCGACCCCCAAAGGGGTCGTGACCCGCAGGTTGGGAACCGCTGGTCTAATGTGAGCTGGAGGGGGAGAGCTGCAGTTCCCGGAGGCCCATCTGCTTTGGGGGGTTACCCGTGGACAGGTGGGCGTGAAGGGGGCCAAAGCTGATCCCTGGCAGAAGGCAGGAACGGCCTAGGGTGGCTCAGATCCGTGCCAGGCTCATTATCACTGGAGAAAGGCCCTTGTTCACATGGTCCAGGCCTCACGCGTCCACGGGCCATGCCTTCACCTGCACCTCCCACCTGAGGCCACATCCTGTCTTTGATCAGAAACACCCATGCAGTAGGTTCGACCCTGAAACTGGCTTCGTCCCACAGGGATGGAGCAGACTTTCCCCCAAAGAGACAGAACCCCCTCACGCCACCGTTTACAATGGTGTCCCCCACGAAAATGAGAAGCCTCACCTAATACTCCGTCAGACATCGACCCCTAAGAAGCTGGCCCTGAGACAGGATTCAAGGGCAAGTGGTTCATTTTGGAACAAAGGAGAGCAGGAAAGCTGGACAGGAAAGGAAGAACAGCCGGTAGATGGTGCCGTGTTGACCACTGAACTATGGGTCACCAGCATTTAACCCCCTTGGACAACTGGGAGCCGGTGTAAGAACACAGACCTCAGATTATTCTCAAATGACCTGGGGCATGTTTACACCAACTCCTGCAGTCTCGGCTGAAGTGTGTGCGGGTGGGAGGGGAGGGAGTATTAATTCTCAGCATGTACAGCCTTTCACATGGATGGGTCAAGTGGGCTTTGGTGGCCAGAGGAAGCCTTCAGGGAAAGCAAGGCAGGCCCCAGCAGTTGGGAATGAGGCCAGCACGCGCTGGAGAGTGCAGACCCGGAGAACCAGCAGGGAGACCCGGCACGCCTGCGCAGGCCCCTCCGTGTGAATTACATCAGCAGTGAGGACTCTAAATAACACTGAACTTGCACAGGCAGGTGGGGAAGGAGCCAGCGTTTCCTGGTGAGGAAATGGGGGCTCAGGGAAGTCCTGTGACTTGTCCCCGATCATACAGTTGATCCAAAATTCCAAATGTTTGCGACTTGATCACTTGGCCAGAATGAAGAAGTGAGGAACAGAAGGATGGGCGTGGGGTGCACAGAGGAAACCCTCAAGGACATGTATTAACTACCACTTACTGAGCAGTTATTATCTGCTTGGCCTTGTTCTATGTGCTTTACCTGATTTTTCTCATTTACTCTTTATAATAGCTCATGAGGTCAAGACCATTGTTTTCCCCACTTTACAGATGAGAAAACTGAGGCCCAAGACCATACAACTAGGAAGGGATAGAGCTGGGGTACCAACCTGGGCAATCCGGCTCCAGAGTCCATGTTCCTAAGACTACCCTACCCTGTCTCGCTATATTCCTAACAAGCTTGCTCTTAGCTGTGCCTGCTCCAAGACTGAAGCATGATTCCTAGGATCTTTTGGCATCAGCAAAGAGGCCATAGCCAGTAATTCCTAAACCATCTAGCTGCCCAACTTGCCAGAGGCAGCAAAACACATAGACAGATCTGGCTCTGGGATCTGTAGCCTGGCATTTGAATTCCAAGTTCTCCGTTCAGTCATCCCACCAGGATTTTGAGGGGCAGCCATGTGCCTGGCACTGTACTAGGCCCTGGGGTTACAAAGATGAGAATGGTGAGAAAAACCAACTGGAATTTCTATATCTAGACAGCCAGTTAGGTATGAAGATAGAATAGAGACATGTTCACATACAATGACTCAAACAATTTATCTACCAAGTAGCCTTTGTTAGAAAACTCCTGGAAGATGTGTCTTGGCAAAATGAAAACATAAATCCATAAAGAGAAGGAGCAACAGATGAACTGGGGAGGGTAGTGGCAAGACAGAATAAACAGATCCACACGTAGAACGAAACTAGGATAGAGGGGGACAAAGAGAAGAGAGCAACAATAGAGGGCTGGAAGGGGAATGATGGATTTTTTGATGCATTTGAGAGAAATAATGATGAGACTGGCAGAGCTGTAGAAGTACTGGAAGGGGTAGCAGATGGAGGAATTGCCTCGGATACACAGAAAATTAAACAAAGGGAAAAAACAGAGCATACAAGCTGACACATCCAGAAATAGTATATTTGATTAAAAGGAACAAACTTCCAGTTCTAAGATAAATACGTCGTGGGGATGTAAAGTACAGTATGGTGACTATAGTTAACAATACCGTATTGTAGGGGGATAAATGCTGATGGATGGGGTCTTGACTTGGGGTGGTGAACACACAATACAGTGTACAGATGACCTGTTGTAGAATTTTGCACCTCCAACCTGTATAATTTTGTTAACCAGTATCACCCCAATAAATTCAATTAAAAATGCTGTATTGTATATTTGAAAGTTGCTAAGAAAGTAGGACTTAAAAGTTCTCATCACAAGAAAAAAATTGTAACTATGTGTGAATGTTAACTAAACTTTTTGTTGTGATCATTTCCACAATATACACATATATCAAATCATTATGTTGTACATCTAAAACAAATACAGTGCTATATGTCAATTATATCTCACTTAAAAGGGGGAAGAACAAATTTCTTTAAAAAAAGAAACAGTACAATAATATGATGTATATAATAATATACATATTACTTAGGGAAAAAAAAACCTAAGAGGTGAATTGGTTATTTTGGGGATTTGGGGACCAAACAGGGGCCAGAGAGGGAATTCCTACTTCATATTTTAAGTTTTATAGTTCTATATAATTTTTCAACCTATTGACTTTTTCAATAGGTAGAATTTACTTGAGATGAATTTAAATTTATTTCTTTAAAAAGAACACCCATGCCCAGCCGGTGTGGCTCAGTGGTTGAGCATCGACCTATGAACCAGGAGGTCACAGTTTGAGTCCCATGTCTGGGTTGTGGGCTCAATCCCAAAGGGGGTGTGCAGGAGGCAGCCAATCGATGACTCTCTCTCATCATTGATGTTTCTATCTCTCTCCCTCTTCCTTCCTCTCTGTAATCAATGAAAATATATTAAAAACAAAAAAAGGACAGCCAGGAAAGAGTGGAAAAAATTTTTTGCTGTATTTCTTTAAACTCTTGACCCAGTGGGAATATGTGCATCTCTCTTTATGTAAAACTTTTATTATTAAGAAGTCAATCTCCCCCTACCCTTGCTACATAAACATTGAACAGATCCTTAAGAATACTGGTCTAAAGGACTGCTAAGTGGACAGTCAGGCCAGGGCACCCACTTGGGCCAACAAAGGCTAGTTTTGCATGAAAAGAGAGGGCACCATTATAAATAATGATCATGAAAAATTATGGCTGATTATTGGGGGCAAACTGGACTTTCCTCTGTCCCTGAACTGCCGCCCTAGACCAACTCACCAGTGGCACTTGCAAGAGTGTCCTCAGCTCCTTAGATGTGCTGAGGCCGACATAGACCAGATGAGTCCTGGGGAGTGTCCACACTGGTAGGAATACAATTCCAAAACCAGCCCGGGTCACGGAGGAGATCATTTGAGAGAGGTGCTGACACTGTGTCAGATCTGATTAAAGGAGAAACGAGTCCCCAAAGCTGTTTAAAAGACAAACATGGCATTTTTATCCCCGGGAAAATACAATTTTTACAAGGTAGAGCAATGTCTCTCTCCAAAATTTTATTACATGGTAAGATGGATGGCTATCTGAGAGGAAATGGGACAGATCTCATGTAAGAAAGGAGGCCCTTAAAATTACTTCTCTCTTTTCCAGGCATTTGGTTTTCCATCAGGACACCAGGGTGAAAAGGAGTGCTGAGTCAGGCCAACTCCCAGAACCATGACTCAGCCTCCCTGGCCTTGACCTGGAGAGCAGAGAAGCTCTGAGGTCTGTCCTGCGGGGCCTCCCTGATCCTCACTCAGATCGGGGTGAGAGTGTCTGTGTTGCCACAAAATGTGGAATCCTTCTGTTCGAGAGCCCAAGTTCAACCAAAGGCCAGCACTGACCACGGGAAAGGCTGATCCCCAGTAGCTTCGCAGCAGCCGGAAGCAGCAAAAGGCGATGTGAGTTCAGACAGGCCTAACGCTAAAGGCCCCTCTCTCCTGATTTTGGAAATAATCACCTCCCCCTCCTGGTTTCCCCTCTCCTGTTGCTTGGCTGAATTTCAGAACTAAAGGAAAACCTGCGTGTGTCTCATCCAAATATTGCTCTTCACATGCCACTGCTACAACGTGTAATAATACTTGGTGGGATTATGTTGCTGTACAAATCCCTCTCATGCACATTAATTCACTTGACCCTTCAAACTACCCAGCGAAGTCGGCAGGGCATTTTATAGAAAACTGAGGTGCAAAGAATTTCAATGTCTTGCCTGAGAATACCCAGTAATAACTATTAGAGGAAAGGCCCTGTTATTTCTACCCAGCTTCTCTCCATAAGGGAACAAAGTGGATAATAGCAAATACATATAATAAAATAGTGCAATAAGCAGCACAAACAGGAACAGATAGGAACTGGGGTAAGAGATATGGGCTGGGAAGAAAAATATCTCCACAAAGTCCTGCACAGTTGCTGTAAGTCAAGATATCCCGGCAGTCTAAGTGAAAAAGGAAACAAGGTTAGTCACATAGTTCTGGTTATAATGAGCCAAAGCCGAACTCCAGCATTCTACACAGAACTACCCTGGAAAAGACTTGGATCCATTTTCTAATCCCAAGAAATATCCTATTCAAACCTGCCCTACTCGGGAATCACCTGGAACCACCAGCTAAGGTCTCACCCCTTGAAATACACAATCCTGTCGCCAGTTCTGCACAGGTTCTGAGAACCATGGCAAGGCTCAAGGTCAAAATTTCCCTACCTGAGTCTCAAAACAAAGGTGGATCTTCCGAATGGAGCCACCAGTGCTTTTTCCTCAACCTGCTCGAGAATCAGTTCCAAAGTCGTAGAGTCAAGAAATGTAGGTTCGCCCTGACCGGTTTGGCTCGGTGGATAGAGTGTCGGCCTGCAGGCTCAGGGGTCCCGGGTTCGATTCCGGTCAGGGGCATGTACCTTGGTTGCGGGCACATCCCCAGTAGGGAGTGTGCAGGAGGCAGCTGATCGATGTTTCTCTCTCATTGATGTTTCTGACTCTCTATCCCTCTCCCTTCCTCTCTGTAAAAAATCAATAAAATATATATTTTTTTAAAAAAGAAATGTAGGTTCCATCACAGTGGAATTCTATCAAGGATTCCCCCCGAAAAGGGTGGCGTCTTGTTGACATCTCAAAGACTTGGGCTTCCATCTGCAGGTAGGAAATATCACTCCCTCCAGTACTCCTAAAACAAGCCAGACAGTTACATGAGCATCTCCTGTTTACACCGTCCCAGCCTTCTTTCCTCCTCCCTTGCTAGAGTGCAAGAGTTCCCACCACCCCTTTTGGTGGAGTAATGGGGACAAGGCTCAATCAAGATTACTGAGATTCTTCTGGAAATTAGAATTTTGAGTGGAGAGACACAAAGCTGAGATTGGATGGAAAGACCCCAAACAAGATGGCTCACCAGCTTCCGACAAAGATTTTCATGTTCCCATAGCCTGCCTGCCCAGCCTTTTCTTCGATTCCGTCAACTACCCAACATCCTTCCAATAAATCCTATTTTAATTAAACTAACAAATGTCCATTTCTGTTGCTTACTATCAAAGAACACTAACAGATACATAGAGAAAGGCCAACTCTTACTACAAGCCAATGCAATGTAAGCAAACCAGCAGTGCTTATCAGAAACACCTGCAGGGCTTTCAAACAATTCACATATGCATTTTTCCAAAGCTTCCCTGGCGATGCTGATGCCCGCACACAATGAAGAACTCCTCCTTCAGTGGATGAGACCAAATAAACCTGAGCTCTAATCCTGGACTTTCTCTAAGTGACTGGGGCCAGCCCTTAACCCAGCCGTGGGCGAACTACGGCCCGTTTGAAATGAATAAAACTAAAAAAAAAAAGACCGTACCCTTTTATGTAATGATGTTTACTTTGAATTTATATTAGTTCACACAAACACTCCATCCATGCTTTTCCGGCCCTTTATTTAATGATGTTTACTTTGAATTTATATTAGTTCACACAAACACTCCATCCATGCTTTTGTTCCGGCCCTCCGGTCCAGTTTAAGAACCCATTGTGGCCCTCGAGTCAAAAAGTTTGCCCACCCCTGCCTTAACCTCTTCAAATTTGTTTCGCCATCAAGTGGGTGAGGTGGCAGCTGTGAGACAAAAAGTGAGTGGGGATGATGCTGGAAGCCTGCCCACCTAGAGCGAGGACCACTCCTCTGCAGTGAATTGTGGCCAGACCTTCCAGCTTTGCAAGAGAAGCCAGCATGCTGTATCATTTGCTGAAAACAGAAGGTAATCATAAAAAAAATAACTACAAGCAAAACAAAATTACTGAATTTCCTCTGGAAATTTTGCCTGCGTCAGGCTCTGAGCCTAAGACTGCAAAGAGATTCGAAGGATGGAGTAAAGGGTATCCATGTCAAATTGAGGCTTTCTCCTTCATATAATCAATAAGAATAATGATAAAGACATGCCTTTATTATGGTGTGACCCAATGCTATTCAATGCTGGGTCTATTGAATAGCATTGGGTGGTGGGACCCCTCGCCCCTGGTGCAGTTGTCCATCACGTTGACCATTCTCGAGCTTCTGAATCTCCCCTCATGCCCGAGTCGGACACACTCGCTGGTGAGATTTCTCTGCCTGCTTTGACACGGCCAACTTGGAGGACGTTTTTCTGCCATCTGGCCTGGAGGCCACTGTGAGCCAGCATTTTCTACATCGTTCCTCACTCTCCATCTCTTCAAGTTTTCTGCCTCCTTCCTCCACACCTGGGCCCCTCACCCATCCCATGCAGGCTCCAGGATCTTCTTATCACCTTTTGCCCCAAAGGAGAGGAAAGCAAAATGTCCAGCCATGACTGCAGAGCCCAGGGGGGTATTGTCACCTCCTCATGGAACAGATGGGCCACTCAAAGGGACCAACTGCCCAAAGTCATGCAGGACACAGTTGGCAGACCCGAGGGGCATTCACTCAGCTATTCATCCAGTATGCACTGTGGCCCTCTATTATATTCTAGGCATTTGTTCTAGGGATGAGAGATAGAGTCGTGAAAAAAAAAAAACACGCCCAGGGGGGTATTGTCACCTCCTCATGGAACAGATGGGCCACTCAAAGGGACCAACTGCCCAAAGTCATGCAGGACACAGTTGGCAGACCCGAGGGGCATTCACTCAGCTATTCATCCAGTATGCACTGTGGCCCTCTATTATATTCTAGGCATTTGTTCTAGGGATGAGAGATAGAGTCGTGAAAAAAAAAAAAACACAAAAAAAAAAACCAAGCAAAGAGCTTGCTCTCCAATAGCAAAAGAGAATGCGGGATGCTGTCTGGCTATGGTAAGTGCTGGGATATGAAGCCCAGCAGGTGTGGAGATGAGCGCCGGGGACGGTAGGTAGACAGGGTGGTGCAGGCAGGCCGCTCTGAGGAGGCGATATTTGAGCGCGGGGCCAGAATAGTGTGTGTGCAGGCCTCTAGGGGAAGAGCATGCCAGGCACAAGGGGGAAAGCCCGAGGAAGGAAGGCACTTGGTGTTTTGGAAAAGCAGCAAGAAGGCCAGTGTGACCGCAGCAGAGTGAGTGAGGGGAGGAGACTTTGGAGATGAAGACAGAGCATTCATAAGGAGCTGGATCCTGTCAGCCAGGTCATAGGGCAACAGGAAGGGCTTCCACTAAGACGATGATACATTCGTTTCGGGTGTACAATAGAGCAACCTGACATTTTTATACCTTAAAATGTGGTCACCTCACCAAGGCTAGTAATCATCTGTCACTCCGTAAACTTATCGCAATATTGTTGGCAACACTGCCCTTCCCCATTCGCACTCACCCCCCAACCTCCAGCCCCTCCCCTCTGGCAACCATCCCTTTGGTCTTTGTTTCTTTGTGTCCATCAATAGACAAAGAAGATGTGGTACATGTATACAATAACATCATGCAGCCACAATAAAAGAATGAAATCTTGCCTTTGCGACCACATGGATGGACCTAGAGGGCATTATGTTAAGTGGAATAAGTCAGAAAGAGGAAGACAAATACTGTATGGTTTCACTTATATGTGGAATCTAAAAAAAAACAAAAACAAATCAAACAAAACAAAACCAGATTCTGATCAGGTCACCAACTACATTGCAAAAGGCAACTCCAAATGTAGCTGCCTTTGCATCCACCCAGGGCACTGGCAGAGAGATGCTTAAGCAGGTGGCTTGTCTGGACCGAGTGTGCGGCACATGGGAGCAGCGCCTGGTTTTTCTGGGGATGCTTGTCCTCACATCACTGGGGTTCGGGCCCGAGGCTGCCAGGAAGAGCTAGCATCTCACAGAAAGCTAATAAAGCTCCTGAGCAGGGAGGTGTCATTGTCACAAACCCATTTTTAGAAGCCAAGCAGTTGATCAGACATACCAGCTAAGTAGCTGAGCTGTGCAAGGAGCCGCATATACACATCCTGCTGGGAGAATTAGCAGAGAGAAATTGCAGAAGGAACATAGCCGTTCCCTCCCCAATGCTTTCTGCAGGGGGGACACAGCAGCCCGGGGCCCACCATATCCCTAAGGTAGCTGGCAGCTTTCCCACTGCCTCCCAGCCACACAGAGGTGCCCTGAGCATGTCCTTCCTACTGGGCAGGTGCACCTCTCTGCTCAATCTTATGTCCTCTGGGGGAATCTCCTTAGAGCTGGAATCTCAGTCCAGCTCCTGTTGTAGGCATCTATTGCTGTGAAACAAACACCCCAGACTTAATGGCTTGAAACAAATGACTATGATCTCTTATGAGTCTGTGGGCTCAGTGGGGTAGCCCTCCCTTGGTATCTATCCTGTGGTTCCACCAGATGGCAGCTGGGGCTGTCTGAAGGCTCAGCTGGGCTGGACGTCCAAGTGGCCTCACTCACGTGGCTGGTGGTCAATGGTGGCTGTAGGCTGGGAGCTCAACTGGGGCTGTTGACTGGGGCCCCTACAGTGTCTGCCCCATGTGGCTTGGGTTCTCACATCCTGGAGGCTGGGTTCCAAGAGGGAGCAAGAGACCCAAGTGGAATCTACTGGGCTTCCTATGACCCAACCTTCATAGTCAGAAAAGCACTATGCCGCCCTCCTCTAGGTAAGCGGGTCTCTGAGTCCATCCCAGATTCAGGGAGGGAAACTAGCCCCTCCCACTCCAGGGGAGGAAGGACATGTGTGATGGGGAAGGGAGAAATCAAAGGAGGTTACTTTGGGAGACTATACAGTACAGTTCCCCAGACACAGGCCACATGTAGGCGTGTGACGGCGGAAGTGCTCCCAGGAGCTGGGTAAGAGAATAGGGGAAGCAGCTCGGGGAACAGGAAGAAGCCGACCCTGGGCGATTTCAGGCAAAGTTCCAGTCTCGACCTGAATCCAGAAGTGCCTGCTGGAGTGTAAGCTACGCCTGAGAGTTCCACCCAACGTGAGAGAAGGAACTGAGCCTTCCTACTTCTACCACCGCCAGCAATTGGCTGGTGGCCACGAGGGGACATTGCGGGTGTGAATATCGAACACTTTCCTCTTCCTACATGTGGACAAGGTGGCTCCAGTAGCCCAGGGCAGTCCCCTGAAGTCCCCACAGCTGTCCTGAAAAGTAAAAGCGCACAGATGTCGGGGGAGGGTGCATAGAAATGGTAAAGGGGCTCATGCTGACCTGAGCAGAGGACCCGCTCTGTCTGCTACCACTGGCTCAGGCGGCATGGGGAGAAAATGGGGACGGTAAGGATTTGTCATTAGCCAATCAGCGTGCTTTAGCTCATGTCACCCTCCTGAGGTGGGTCCTGGAATCCCCATTCATGCAGAGAAAACCCATGCTCGGAAGGATTAGGTAACCTTCCCACGGAGCAAGATCTGAGCCCAGAACCATATGGCCCTGAAGTCGGTCTCCTTCCTTAAACCACACTAAAGTCACAGAAAAGTAGGAAACTCCAGCTCACTGCTGCCGCTCACCACAAAGTCTTGCTCGAATGGCCTTCGGGTAAAAGGCCTGGTTTCCCACCAGCATCTCACAAAAGCGCACCGTTCACAGAAGGCACTGACGTGGGAGACGTGGCAAAGTTAAGCTATTCTCAGAGATGCTGAGTGCTCTGTCCTCCATCTAAAGCAGTGGCTCTCCACGTCGGGGGTGGGAGGGGTGCCCCCCAGGGGACAGTTAGCAATGTCTGAGACATTTTGGATTGTCACAAAGTGGGAGGTGGGGGGAGGCACTGCTACTAGCATCTGGCAGGTAGAGACCAGAGATGCTGCTAAACATCCTCTGATGCACAGGACAGCCCCCACAAGAGGATTGCCCCGCCCCAAATGTCAGTAGTGCTGAGCTTGGGAAATCTTTTTTTTAAAATTGATGAGAGAGAGAGAGAGAGAAACATCTATGAGAGAGAAACATCAATTGGCTGCATCGTGCATGCTCCCTACCAGAGATCAAGCCCACAAGCTGGGCATGTGCCCTGACCAGAATCCAACCCGGGACCCTTCTGTACACAGGATGACACTCAACCAACTGAGCCACACCGGCCAGGGCTGAGTTTGGGAAATCTTGATTTAAACGCACAAGAACCTCTCTCTAACCAAGCTGAACATCCAAGAGAGTAGAGGGGGGAGGTGCAGAGATTCTTCCGACTTCCATGTGACTCAAATTAACAGTGAAAACGGAATTTTAGATGGTTGGTCTTTATCATGGACTGGCTGGAGTTACTGAGTCATTCTACATTCTATACTGTGGAATGATAACGACCCACTGACTTAGGACATGCTTGTGCCAAAAAATATCTAACCACCTTCTCAAGGGGGAGAGAAGAATAGTAGCAGATGACATTTAGCAACTGTAAAAGTGAGAAAATGGGGAGCAGGCTATGTTGCATCATGCTCTGCATTCTTCGCGTGCTGGTCTGTGGTTTCTTAAACACAGAATCCATTCAGAGAGAGAGAAAGAAGTGAATTGTGGCCATAATTTCCTATGACTGATCGTATTAAACATACTTTAACATCCAAACAACTATTTTCTTTCTCAGTAGTTGCCTTGGGAAGCTGCACACTTATTTCTTAAAGTATCTCTTTTCTTTCAAATGTGATCAAATACACATCATAACATGAAGTTTACAGCCTGAACCGTTTTTCAGTGTATAGTCAGCGGCATTAAGTACATTCACAGCGTTGTGCTATCATCACCACCATCCATCCACAGAACTGCTCTCATCTTGCAAAGCTGAAACTCTGCACCCATCACTGATAACTTCTCATTCCCTCCCCTCCAGCCCCTGGCAACCACCATTCTCCTTCCTGTCTCTATAAATCTGACCACTTGAAATACCTCACGTAAGAGGAGTCATACAGGGTTTGTCCTTCTGTGACTGTCCTTTATTTCACTTCGAATAATGTCCTCAATGTTCCTTCATGTTGCAGATTCAGAACTTCCTTCATTTTGAAGAGTCAATAACAGTCCACTGTATAGACAGACCACAGTTTGTTCATTCATCCTCTGATGGACACTTGGTTTATTTCCACCTTTTGGCTACAGTGACTAATGTTGCTAGGAATGCGGGTGGATAAATATCTCTTTGAGCCCCTGCTTTTAATTCTTTAGGGACTATACCGGGGGTGGGCAAATTTTTTGACTCGAGGGCCACAATGGGTTCTTAAACTGGACCGGAGGGCCGGAACAAAAGCATGGATGGAGTGTTTGTGTGAACTAATATAAATTCAAAGTAAACATCATTACATAAAAGGGTACGGTCTTTTTTTTTTTAGTTTTATTCATTTCAAACGGGCCGGATCCGGCCCGCGGGCCGTAGTTTGCCCACGGCTGGACTATACCCAGAGGTGGAATTGTTGGCTCATATGGTAGTTTTATTTTTGATTTTTTTGAGGAACCACCATACTGTTTTCCATAGTGGCTATACCAATTTACATTCCTACCAACAGTGACCAAGGGCACCAATTTCTTCACATTCTCACCAACACTTTATATATATGCCATCCTAATAGGTATAAGGTAGTATCTTATATTTTTAACAAATCGCCCATTGCTCAAATTACTTTTGGACTTCATCCTTTAGAAATGCATTCCAGTGAAGCTTTGAGCAACAGAAGAAAAAAGTCATTACTTCAGAGGCCTATACCTTATTTATAATCCCAGTCTTTCTCACTTTGAAAAACGACTAGAATTTGCCAGATTTATCTCTGAACAAATCTAGGTCATTTCTTAACATCAAATCCACTCTCAAAGAACCAAAGTTTGTGAGATATTACCTTCAGAACCCAGCTTTAGAATGTATTCAGGTTACAGTTTAGAATAAGATTATGCCCAAGGTTAAAGGAGAACTTGAAACAGTCACTGTTCAATTCAGCCTTCAGCCATGTGCACAATAGTCAGTATCTGACTTTAGCCAAGCTTTGGTTAACCTCGGTATTCAATGGATCTTTTCATTTTGACATTACTTCGGTTTCTGGTATCGAGTGGCTGAATGTGGCACGCCCTGTACTGGGCAATGGGAATATAAAAATAAATAAAACAGTTCTTGCTGGAAGGCACACTGATCTGGTGAAAGACAGCCATGTGGGCAGATGATTACAATCAGGGGCGATATTCAAAATAGTTTACAACCAATGGGACACAGGCCCTCGACCAATCAGAACAGACTTAGAACTGGAGCAGGGACCTGCTGGGCCAGGAATTAACCCGTTAGTTACTGGCTTATGGGACCACCCAGCGGTCCGAGAGAGAGAGAGAGAGAGAGAGAGAGAGGGAGAGAGAGAGAGAGAGAGGCGGAGGGCTGGCATGGGGCTGGGGTGGGGTTCTCAGTTCTGTGTTTGAACACCTGGTGCACGTCAGCTGAACAGCAACAATGGTACAGTGCAGGGTGGGAGGCACACCCGGAGGTGGGGCAGAGGAGGAGGTTGCTAGCTGTACAGATAGATGCTTGGGAGTTCCACCCCATCCCTTCATCCCACCAGTGATATCAGCCGTGACTACGGTGGACAGTCCCACAAGCTGACAGTGTCCTACCTCCGGCACCACTGTCTTTCCACTCGCAGCCTCAGAGCTGTCAACACGCTCCAGCTGAGCCCAGAAGTGAAGGCACAAACACGCCCCGAGTCAACCCTTAGCCAGAGTGGGGGAGGGGGAGACATGCTGGAGAGACACCCGGCCTCATTTCTTTCAGTGGACCATCCAGGCAGGCTCTCTGGCCTTTGCAGTCCCAGGAGCTAGCTAGGCCTCCGCAAGGCACCCGTATGCCAGCTCTTTCTCTTTCCTGTCCCACTCTCCCCGCCCTCACTCCTGCTTTCAGGGGTCACTCCCTGAGTCCTTATCTCAGGCTCTGCTTTTGGAAGAACCCAAATCAAGGCAAGAGGAATCCATGAAGGCACCACGGAGAAGACCAAGTTCAGGCTGTCCATTGCTTCAGGGTATATTAGGGCACAGAGATCCCAGACCCACAGTAACCTCCGAGCGTTTGACCTGGTCTGTGGTGAAAGCTTTTGTGAACACAAGGCCGCTCAGCTCCTTGCAAAGACCTCGCCATGTGGACCACCTAGTGCTGTCTTTCCCTAAATATGTGCCAGCCTCCAGGTGGATGCAGTGACAGGGAAGAAAAATGGGATGAGCAAATGGAGTTCTAAAATCTTATGGGCAAAACTGTTATTGACATATTTTTATACTTTCTGAAATTCTTGTTCTCCAATAACCATATTTTCTTATTTTATCCTTATCTTTCTTTGTTACCCTTCTCGTCCTGACATTTTTGCTTGCTCATCCTTCTTAGGACCAATTTTCATCACCAACTTGAAGCCCTGTCAATTCCCTTTCCTTCCCGTCACTCACACCCCCACTGCCATCTCCTCAGCTGAGACCTCATCCCCGCGTGATGGCCAACAGCCTCCTGCTTTTTGCTCCCACACAGTCTTGTCTCTGGCTCTCTGGTAGCAAAGAGCAAAACTGTACCCTGCATGGTCTTGGCAAGAGATCCTGTGCCCAAAATGAGATCATATTCTGTGCAGAAATTGGTTTTGATAGAAACTCTTACTCTACGAAGATCTGATCTTCTCTCAGTCAGGCTTCCACACAGAGACTGGAATCTAGTCTAGGCAGGTTAAGGAATGAATTATTACAGGATATTCACAGCTTATAGGATTACTCGGGGGACTCAACAAACAGGTTGAGCTTTCCAAGATGACTCCCAAAGCCGCAGGAATAACTGGGCCACCAAAAGAACTGCTGCTTCTCCTATAGTCAGAAGACATTGGAGACATCATCAGTGCCACAACTAGGAGATCACCATACTTACCACGATCCACACCATCAGAAGCAGGCCCCACCTACACCCTGCCTCTCGGCATCCTCAAAGATAGTAGCTGGACCTCAGGACCAATGCGAATGGCTCCACAAGCATGCCTGGCAACAGAAAGAGCAGAAGCTAGGTACCTGCTCACTTCATCTCTCTGCACTCATGTCAGTGCATCTGATAAGCCAAATCCAAATCTTATATCCAAAATCCAACCTGCAAAGGAGTCTGGGAAATGTAGTTCTTGGCTTTCCAGCCTCTGCAAGAGAGGAAAACACTAGAAAAAAAAGATGGGGATGGCTATTGAGAGTCAGCCCATCGTATCTACCACCAATCTATAGATATAGTAACCTTGCCTCTGATCTGCACCTCACATTCACACAAATTTGAATTATCTGTGCTGCCTCATATTTTAGAATTCATTTTGGTAACTACAATTCACACCAACTGTCAAAAAATTAATGGTCTATAATTTGCAAATGAATACTTCGGTGCCTGAAGGCAATATTTCACAAACTTTAATAGAGAATTATTACAGACCCCTGGTATTGATCAAAATTGTCTTTATTATAATGTTATTTAAAAGGTAGAAACCCAAAAATAATATAATACTCTCATGGTTACAAAAGCTTTAAAAAAAAACACTATTAAATTTAATCTGCAAATTAAACACAAGCAAAACTCTAAAATGAATGAAATTCAACTAGCAACATTCCTTTAGCATGATTAACGATGTTGTGTTGTTCAGAGTAAATTACCAATAGTAGGAAAATTCATTTGCATGTTTTACATTTCACATGTTAATGGCCTGTTTCTTTTGATTTTCGGAGTGATGGTCCATTGTTTTAGTCACTCTCCGTATCATTATCATTATTTTTCCTTCTTAACAACGAACTCATTTTTAACCACGGATTTTTAATGGGCCTATCAATTTAATGGCGCATTCCCAAATAGAGTGCTGAAAATTTAAAGCACCATTTAATGGAATTTTCTTCCGTGCGTAATTACTAATACACTTACTGTTAATGAACTGTTGTAGAAAGAGGTAGTGCGTGCAGCCCAGCCCCGTGCTGTGAGTACTGTCCCAATGGCCATGACATGGGCTCTTGGGGGTTCTATCTGCCTAGACTATTGTGGGGATCACTCCCACCTCCCACCTCTTTTCTTTATATGAACTAGCATGAATCCTTGCTTCTTGTGGGTTTGCTTGAGTTTTACTTAGTACCAAGTTCATAAACAGAAATATAAACAGGGATAGTACCTGGTTAGAACAGTTCCTGTGACAAAGGGAACACCTCCCTACACCCGCAGGGAGCACCCTCCACCAGTGAGGAACAGGGGTTCGTGAATAAATACTCCCACTTCCTCCCCTGCAGCTTGAGCTCCACTTGCCCACAGAAATGACCTGATCATTAACTCCACCTGGGCCCCTTCCCTGTCTCACTTCCCCAAGTCCCTACGAGCACGTTCTAGATCTGCTTTGAGGGGACCCCAACCGAAGACAAGACCTCAAAATGCACTCCGCAAGTGTTACGATGACGCTGCCCCTATGACTCCACACTTTTGCTGAGGGCGCGTAGGGCTGGAGGCCGCCCCCGGGCCCAGCCACAGAGGATCTATTACTAAGCTCCAGGCCCGGATCTCCAGCGTCCACACTCCCGCAGCTGTGACAGATCATACTGTTTCCTCAACGTAATGCCCTACTGAGCTGCAACTGCAAGAACCAAAGCAGGAGAAAGGAAGAAAGAAAAACCCCGCCGGACAGTCCGCTCCCGAGAAAGAAATCAAATCTGTGTCTGTGCACTGCACCTTCACAGGCCACGCACGTGGCTCCTATTAAATGAGAACGAAACTGAGTGATAATGATCCTCCCTCTCCAGGGGCTCAGACCTGGCTGGGAGGAAGAACTTGACAATGCCAGGCAGAGTGGCCCCCAAGGCAGGAAGGCAGTGCCTCCAGGGACCCTGGGCAGCACTTTCTGGTCCTTGGTGCAGATTCTGCTCAGCACCTGTTGTCCCAAGTGCTCCCCGGGAAAACGGAGCCACGCAGGGAACCTGGCCTTTAGCTCTTCACTCCCCCCAGCTTTTGAAAGAAGCCCTGTTTATCAGAGCTGCCTTCCTGGGGACAAACACCTCTGAGGCAAGAAGTGGCCTTGAGGTTGAGCTTTAGTGCTTCAAATACTGCCTCCATCTAGATCTGAAAGTTTGGTTTAACATTTAAGCCTGCGTCCATGTTCTAGAAAGCAAAGCAGAGAGAATGACGAAGGGCTAAAGAAGAAATTCTGCTCCATCCTAACTCCCCTCTTGTGTCAGGGCCTGAGCAAAGCCTTGAAAGGGGAGCACATTTCCATCCACAGACAAGGAGGCTGCAGGGGTAGAACCGAGCCAGGAGGTGGAGGAAATGATGCAAAGTGAGGTTCTGGAAAGTTCCTTGTAGTGATGGTGTGCTGGATGGGCGGGTGGGGAACGAGGGAAGAAAGGGAGCAAGGGAACTCAGGTGGCCGCAAGAAGGATTTAAGCCTCAGGAGCTGGGTGAACCTGAGTCCCTAGCTGTGGCCTTTAGGGGCTCACATCACCATAGGGGGACCCCGTTGCCACCTGTATCTAAAGAGCTCTTGACGTTTAGCTCGGAATTAAATAAAATGGCACCTCAGTGAGACGCAAATAGTAGGTGCCTGATAAACATCCGTTTCTTTGTCTTCCCTGATTACTCCCACTACTCAAGTCACCTCTGCCCGCCAAAGGTGCATGACTGGAACTGTGACTCCACTCATGGCTGTCCCAGCTCTTTAACTTCAGCCCATTTCTGCATGGGGCGGTCCATGCAGGAAGCACAGAAATGTACCAGGCTGGGGATGGCGGTGCGATGACCGGACTGGAAATTTCAGGTCGACATGTAGAAGCCTGTAAGGTTCTACCTCCCCTCCCAGTTTAAGAGAGCACACTGCTCAGATCTGTTAGAAAGACTCCTCTCATGCATTAATTATGCCCCCCACTAATTACACAGAAGGGTTCGGCGGCGTTATGAGAAGGGCTGGGCGCCGAGCAGCCAGGAGAAGGAATGGTGATCTCCTGCTTTTGCTTCATACTTGAGTCCAGTCTGAATTTCAGAGAAGAGCTGGACAATTCTTTCCTTTCTTCTCTTCCCAATGGGGGTGGGGTGGGCTGGTCCAGCCCTGAGCTGGTGGGCCAGCTGCAGGGGTGATGGGGCTGGAGGTGAAGGGGGGTAAAAGAGGAGCATCGGTGTTCCCGGTCTCTAGGCCCCCCGCCACCTGTATGACGCACTCCCTAGTTAATAACAGGCTCCGGAAAGAGCCAGGGGGTGGGACACTTCCCACTGCAGGGGCATCCCTATGGAAAAGGAAAATGGGCATCTGAACATTGAAGCAACGTGGTATCGATTTTGCAGGCACCAGAGGGAGAGAAAGTCTAGAGGACTTGGGAGCCCAGCGCTTGGGCCCAGGAAAGGGACTGCCCTCCCCACCTGAGGAGCTGCCCTCTGACGCCAGCAGCCCCTTCTCCCTCCGGAAACCCATCAGGCCCGAGCTCCAGAGGAGCCCACCCCCGCAACTCGAGGAAGTCTTTAGCCCCTTGAAGCCTCCCCAGGAGTAGGCAGCAGGAAAGGCCTCAGGTTCCCACGGTCTGTGGAAAGCGGCCATCCGGAGTCACGTAAGGACAGTCCACCCCTTGGACCCCCTCGAGGCTTTGGCCCCGCAGCCTCCTCCCCTGACTCCTGTCTGCTGCTCTGGACCAACAAATCTGTAAAAAAATATGTGTGGCCCCAAAATATGTGGTATTTATTTACAAGGTGGTGCTGGTGAATAGCTCGCTTATCCTGAGGAGAATAAAATGGGCCAACTGAGTGGCTTCAGGGTGTTGGAAAGAGTCTAGTGGAATCTTTTAATATGTTTAATAGCATTTTAAAATAATCCAATAACACGTTTATTGTAGAAAACTCAAGACTAAGAACTCTTCTGCATCAAGGCGCGTACGTGACCACAGGGGACGTGTACAAAGATGTTCTTTGCAATATTGTTTGAGATAGTAAATAAGTGGAAACTCCTTAAATGTCCAGCCAGGGTTAAGTAACGGAGGATACCCCCTTGCAGCACGGAAAGAGGTTAATGAAAGAGCCAAGTGAATGATGAAGACCGAGAACTATATACATGGTATGACTCCACGGATGGGAAAAGTACTTTAAAAATTTTTATGCGTTTAAAACAGAGAAAAGGGTCTGGAAGGAAACATACATAGTGGATATTTGTCACCTCCAAGAAGGAGACAAGGAGGGGTGAGAGGGGTAGAAGCCTTTATTTTAGCTTATATTCCTCTGAATTCTTTGAAAGTTTGAAAGTATTACTCGCCTAACTCCGAATAAGGAAAATGAGAAAATCCACATTAGCAATAAATAAATAAAAACCATGCATAATAAAACCATGCAGAAACCTGGAGATAGCCTGGTTGGTGTATATATACTCCGCCAGGTTTCATGAAGCAAATGAGATTGTAGTCATAGCTGAAATCTGTCTCCAAATAATATATCATGGGCATCTTTTCAAGTCTATCAGCAGACATATTTTTAAGGGCCACCTCCTATTCCATTGCACGCATGTACTACATTTATTTAAACAATCCCCTGTTTAAAAAACAACAACAACCCCCTATTGCTAGGCATTCAGATTGTTTCTAATTTTCTTTTTTTTTTTCTTCAAACAAAAACAATGCAGCAAAGGACATCCTCCAGGCTAGGTTGTTGCAGAATTATTTTCTTAGAACTAATTCCGAGAAGTAAAGTTGTCGGGTGAGAAGGTAGGTATATTTTAAGATTCTGAGCACACATTGTCAGATTGCCCTCCAGAAAGGTTGCCAGGTCTCCCACACCTTGCCCACGAAACTCTGGAAACGGAAAACGCTTTAATAAGTTTAGTATCTAGAGTCATTTGGTGGCGGACCCTGACCTGAACAGACAACAAGGCAATTACAGCCTTAATGTATTCCACTTCATATGAATATTTCATGTAGACACACAGATGTGTGCATCGCCCTAGATCCTGCAGGGAATGTAATGTACTATACCATTTACACGTCATATCGCCTTTTTACAAATCCGAAAACATCTAAGTTCCAACACACTTCTGGCCCCGGGGGTTTTTAGGTAAAGGGCTGCAGGCCAGTGTTCACTGATGCTTCCCCGACTATATATGCGCATGACATTTTCTTCATGTGCTCACCGGTTTTCCACGGTACACGTCATTTTCATCTGCCAGTTGGATTTTTAAAAATCATAAGTGAGGTGGGCACTTTTCCTGAGTGACCTGGCCATGGGATGCCCCCTTGCCTGGCCTGTCAGCTCTTGTCTGTAGTTCTGGGGCCCAGCTGCCCTTGGGGAGGCCTTGGGCCGCTGGCCTCTGCCATCTCTTCACACCCCCTACAGGGACCCCTGGCCCAAACCCCCGCATCGGCTCCTCCTCGCTGTCAGGGGGACTTTCTCACCCCTCCGCCTCCTGACTGCAGTTGTCGCTTCCAGCAGGTGGCACACCATCTCTCCCAGCTCCTGGATGCAGAGGAAGAAGAGGGGTCCCCTGGCAGAGACAGGTCCCCCTGGTGACACTGCTACCTGAGGAAGTTCTCTTCTCTCTATGGGGTCTGGACTTTGAAAGGGGTGCTGAGTTGGCATAGATTCTAATGAAGCCTCACACCAACCTCTGGCACTGAGGCCGGCCCATCCTGCCAGCATCACTCTGCACATGGGGCTCTCTCAGACCATTGTCATGTACACCAGGCAAAATAGCCATGAGATGATACCTAGAGACAGCCAAGGAGACTGATCCCAGCAGTGTGGTCCCAGTGGACCACCTGGCATCATTGGGGTCAAGAAGGCTATAGGCGACCCAGGCAGGCTGACTCAAGAGAGCACCCAGGGGGAGAACCAGGGGCCAAGCTATGCCAGCAGGAACGTGACACCCACATTCATAGACCGTCATAGCTGCCCCAGGTCACTTGAGGTTGATGGCTATGCCTGGCTCAACGGTGTGCTTTTCCATCTGCCCCCGGCAGATTCCTTCTTCCAGCCAGGGCCCTGAGCACATCACGGAGTCACCCGCAGGCTGGGCCCACGCATCAGGAGCGCGAGGGAGGGGCTGCCGTCAGACACGCATCTCAGAGGGTACTGCCAGGACCTGGGGAAGTCCCAAGAAAGCGTGTCCCCGAGACCCTGCAAGAGCAGCCGCAGTGGATACAGACAGTGACAGCCAGGGAGGGTCTTGGTGCAGAGCCTTCGAGAGGATGAAATGAATCCAGATCCTCAGGACAAACAGTGTGTAGAGAACAGTCTCAATGCCCAGGACCATGAAGCAGGCTTTGGGAAGTGGACCAAAGGGATAGGCAGGTATTTCTAAACACAGTATATTCCAGTTTGCTGCAAAACAGTGTGCCCGGTTTCCCTGGCAGCGGGCTCCTACATCTCGTGTTTATCTCTTAATTGCATAGTTTTCTTTCCTGCTCGATTTAATCTCATGTTTTGTGCAGTAACATGCTGTACAGGCTTGTAGCCTAGGAGTGATAGGCTCAGTGGGCCAGGCCAAATATGTCAGTCATGAAATTCTTTATGGTGTGACTATCGGTAGGTATCTATCTCCTTTTTTAACTTTTCTCTATTCTTCCCGTCGGATGTGTTTGGTTTGGGCGGGCTTTGTGTGGTTTTCTTTGAGAAGGTGTTAGATCGCAAGGCCCTGCCTCCCAGGGGCTCCTTGACCCCTGTGCAAACCTGCCCCCTTGCCCCGAGCAACCTCACCTGAGGCATATGTGACAGCTCACGAGGCCTTATCCTTGCCTAGTGACATTTAAAGTATTTGGTTGAACCTACCCAAGGCCCTCATCCTCTACTGCGTGCTACTGTTGCCTTGGCCTGCCCCGACCCGCCCTGCGACACCTTTCTCCCTCTCTGATTGTTCACAAGACAAAAATGCTCATATGTGGAATCTAATGAACAAAATAAACTGATGACCAAAAAGAGGACCAGAGACATAGAAGCATGAAACAGACTAGACCAGCCGTGGGCAAACTACGGCCCCCGGGCAGGATCTGGCCTGTTTGAAATGAATAAAACTAAAAAAAAAAAAAAAAAAAAAAACCAACCCCTTTTTTAAAAGATGGTTTCTTT